>NC_063057.1:51108722-51462056 GCF_018812025.1 Megalobrama amblycephala | reverse complement strand
TATCTGGTTTCTAAAAGCTATAGATAGAATGCCCAGGGGAAAACACAAAATACACCAGCTAATGTGATTACTGATGATTTCTTACCATCCAGTGACAGCCATGTAAAAGCCATCTACAATACTAGACATATTGCAGCTCTGGAAATGAAAAGGACGATAACAAATTACCCATATGCTTTGATTCCACATCTAATTCACATCATGTCTGTTTTTCAGTTCTGATGAATTTGCATAACACTTTTAGTTTTGTAGCACTACATTCATTGTTCAGTCTTGCAAGGTGGCATAATGTGTCTTGCACTGTAAGAAAAAAATCAGCAGAAATACTGAAAAGGTACTGGTAATTTTCTGCCAGGACATTTATCCGTTAGGTTTACGGAAATGTATTTTAACCATACGCAATGCAATGCATAATTCAAAAAACGAGTGAAACACCTGTGAAAAATCAATACGAAAATAAATTATCAGTGAACAAGTTCAAATGACATTTACATTACAGTGAAACCGTTTAAGTGATGTATCAGGTGTAAAGTCAAAGAAAAAAACAATGTGGAACAAAAAAATCTTTAGGAATCCAAAAACCATTATGACATCACAAACTGACAATTAAAAAATCACATGCTATAATCCATGTCTTGTCAAGCCATAATTCTCATTCGCAGTTAAGAATATTTAAATTTGGAACACCATTACTGATCAAGTGAACATCTGTTTGACCACAAGTTGTTTTTTGTGAGCTCTGCCAGATGGGAAGCTTATAAGTAACTTATTACCTAAATTAGTAACACTTTATTTTAGGGTTCAATTCTCACTTTTAACTAGTTAACTACTTGCATATTACTAGCGTTTTGGCTGTTTATTAGTACTTATACAGCACATATTAATGCCATGCTCTGCATAATCCTAGGATTAGTTCACTTCAGAATTCAAATTTCCTGATGATTTACTCACCCCCATGTCATCCATGATGTTTGTCTTTCTTTCTTAAAACGAAAAGAAATTATGGTTTCTGAGGAAAACAATCCAGGATTTTTCTCCATATAGTGGACTTCAACATCTACCAATGGGATAATGGTCCATATCATCCATGATGTTTGTTTGTCTTTCTTTCTTCAAACGAAAAGAAATGATGGTTTCTGAGGAAAACAATCCTGGATTTTTCTCCATATAGGACTTCAACATCTATCAATGGGCTGATGGTCCACATTGCAGTTTCAATGCAGCTTTAAAGGGCTCTACGGGATCCCAGACAAGGAATAAGGGTCTTATCTAGCGAAACGATCGTCCATTTTCTAAAAAAAAAATGAAAACTCATTACGTAACTATGTTGGAAAGTTCACGTGTGACGTAGGTGGACGTACCGAGCATGTGTTTACAAAGAGAGTGTGCAAAGACCAAATCAAACAGCCTTTCCTTAAAAAAAAAAAAAAAAAAAGGTCAATCAACAATGTCGGATGATTTTGAAGCTGGAGGAGAAAATGAGTACCCTACCATGGCGCATTTGAGGTTAAAAAGGTATATACATTTTTATTTATTTTTTTAGAAAATGACCAATCGTTCTTCTAGATAAGACCCTTATTCCCCATCTGGGATCATGTAGAGCCCTTTGAAGCTGCACTGAAACTGCAGTTTGGACCTTCAACCCATTGGTAGCCGTTGAATTCCACTATATGAAGAAAAATCCTGGAATGTTTTCCTCAAAAACCATAATTTCTTTTCGACTGAAGAAGAAAGACATGAACATCTGGGATGACATGGGGGTGAATAAATTATCAGAAAATTTTATCAATCATTTAAAGGACACAACAGCTACCTAACTATTAATAAGCAGAAAATTAGCAGTTTATTGTGGCAAAAGTCATCGTTAATACTGAATGTGTTCCCCATACTAAAGTGTTACCCTTAAATCTTGTTCCATTTTAAGATGGATTATAGGTAAAGTCCACTTTTTTCTGTCATTTTTGAAGCTTGTCAGCATCTTTCCCCATTTACTTTCATTGTATGAAAAAAGTAGCTTCGACTTTCTGCAAGTTCAACAGAAGAACTACAGGTTTATAATTACATGAGAATGAGTACAAGATAACAGAATTGTCATTTTCACAATAAACTATTGCTTTAAAACCTATGCGAGTTTGACAGCATTTGACCGAGTTATGAGTTGTGAGCAAACCCTTCTTAGTTCAATAGCATAAACGCACTTAACTTTTGATTCTGACCTTCCATCATGCCCAGACCAAGAGCATCAGATTACAGTTTCTAATGGTCGTTGCTCTTGAGTCTGAGAGATCAAATACATATATAGCCTCTGAAGGTTGTTTTCACAGAAATGATTGAGCAGGACAGACTCACAGAGACAAATGCTGACATTCCAGCTCTGAATCAATTTCAATAGGCTCTACTCATCTGTCCTTGGACTATGTGTCCTCTATCAGCGCTGGTCATATATCTGTTACTCAGCAGACTGCGGCAGAATCATCTGAGCACTGACGTGTTTTGTGATTGAGACACAGGAACCCAAGAGCGGTTCACGTCAGAACATAATTGCCTTTTGTACATGTGCACCATTACGACCTGAAGAGCATGTTCATTTCTACTAATGGTATCACTATTATTATTGCTAATAGTTAATTTTAGGGAGTTGTACAAACTCTTAACTGTTACAACCTCTTACTTTGGTCTAGGGTTGGAAGAGGTAACATTGGGCCAGTTGTTCAAAAGTAATCTGATCGGATTTCGGCCATTGGATTGGATCAAATCTTGAAAATGGGTTGTTCAAAAGGAAAAATGGATTCTGAAATCAGATTAGATCACGGAATTCAATCCTAGTTTTAATCTGGATCAAACCTTCAGTTTGTGTTGTTCAAAACTTCTTGACCCTGTAGGATTTGGATAACTTTGATTAAAAAAAACAGGATTATCCTGATCCCAACAGGGGGTAGGATTTCAAGGTGGATTCCAGGAGGAAAATGTAGTAAAACTTTAAAATTGGCCAAATAATACATTTGTATCATGTAGTGTATATACTTTTATTTTTATTTTGCTCTTGAATAGTTTACCTGTTAAGGTAATAAATTAGAAATAGACATTAGCCTACATATTTAGCCTTTCGGTAACCTACTGTAAAGTTAAAAATATTTTGGTGCCATAAAACAATCTCCAAACAGCTGTAAATATCCAACAAAAATATTATATTTAATTCAAAACCCATATTCTTTCTATCAACATGTCCCTTTAGGGGCTCCGTAGAGCACTGGAAATCCAGATTTGGTAATCTGGAAAAGTGTGTATCTGGATCACAGTGATCCAATCCAATTTTTCTTTGAAAAACCAGCACAAAAGTAAGATGGATTACCTGATCCTGGATAGCAAAACATGGAATTTCCAAATCCATATCATTCTGATCCAGATTAAACTTTTTGAACAACTGGCCCATAGAGATTAGGATAAAATTTGGAGTGATTGTGGTGGCAAGAGACAATGCTAAACAAAGCAATGCTTTATTATACATAAGAGAAAATAAGTTTACAAAGATGTGTCCATAATAATAATAATAATGATGATGAAAATAAGCAAAAATATACACAAATATTTATAATTCAAAGCAATATGAGTTTATTGTATTGAGATTATATTTAATGCCCCTTATTAATTTTAGGATATTATTTGCATATTAACAATACAATTAATGGTATTTCATGATGCATGTAATGTAAATTTGCACAAAAAGTTAGGAACATCAACCTTAATATGAAGTGAAAATCAAAATGCATGGCTTCTCAGTATAACTACTGTAAACTATTTGAAGTCTGCTTATTATTATATTATTATAACACTACGCATTAACTTACAGAGAGCTCATTACAACCTTCTAGCAAAGTTCTGCATTAAAATCAAACGGTGCAACCAAATTATGTGCAGAGTAAGGGCCGTTCACACCGAACATGGTTTTCCATTCCACTTCGCTACTTTTCCATTGTTTTTCAATGTAAACACACTAGATGGACGTGTTGGTCAGTTGTGTTCATGTATCATTTTGCATGATAAGGCATTCAAGTTAAAGTTTAAAGGTGCCATAGAATTGAACATTTAATTTAACTTGGCATAGTTGAATAACAAGAGTTCAGTACATGGAAATGACATACAGTGAGTCTCAAACTCCATTGTTTCCTCCTTCTTATGTAAATCTCATTTGTTTAAAAGACCTCCGAAGAACAGGCGAATCTCAACATAACACCGACTGTGACGCAACAGTCGGGATCATTAATATGTACGCCCCCAATATTTGCATATACCAGCCCATGTTCAAGGCATTAGACAAGCCAGTATTAACATCTGGAGCTGTGCACAGCAGTATCAACAGACTTTATGCAGGTAAGCATGCAAGGACAATAGCGAAAAATGGCAGATGGGGCAATAATAACTGACATGATCTACAATAACATGATATTTTTAGTGATATTTGTAAATAATCTTTCTAAATGTTTCGTTAGCATTTTGCTAATGTACTGTTAAATGTGGTTAAAGTTACCATCGTTTCTTACTGTATTCACGGAGACCAGAGCCATGTTGTTATTTTCATTATTAAACACTTGCAGTATGTATAATGCATAAACACAACTTCATTCTTTATAAATCTCTTCAACAGTGTGTAATGTTAGCTTTAGCCCGTTAGCCACGGAACACTATGAAACTCATTCAGAATCAAATGTAAACATCCAAATAAATACCATATTTACATAATCGGGTATGCTGCATGATGAACACTTTGTAAAGATCCATTTTGAGGGTTATATTAGCTGTGTGAACTTTGTTTATGCAATGTATTACAGAGTCGTGAGCTTCTGGGCAGGGAGCGCGAGCATTTAAAGGAATCGGCATTTTTAAAAAATGAACAAAAATTTTGAGCTGAAACTTCACAGACACATTCAGGGGACACCTTAGACTTATATTACATCTTGTGAAAAATCGTTCTAGGGCACCTTTAACTTTTTAAAAAAGCGTGTTTCTAGACCTTGCTTTTTTTTTCTTTTTTTCTTTTTTTCTTTTTTTTCGCTCCACTGACCTGCATCTTGCATTTTTAACAGCAGAAACGAGTGAACAGGCCCTTAGTTACAAACAAAGTCATTAGTGTGGACTTTGCTCTGCAGTTTAAAGGGAAAAAGCCAGGCAGAGCTAACAGACCTAACCAAAAAGGAAGAAGGAAGAATGTCGGTAACCAAACAGATCTTGCCCCCCAATGAATACCATAGTATTTATTTACCTACTATGGTAGTAAATGGGGGCAAGATCTGTTTGGTTACTGACATTCCTCCAAATATCTTCCGCAGAACAAAGAAATTCATAAAGGTTTGGAATTACTTGAGGGTGAGTAAATGATGACAGAATTTTCATTTTTGGGTGAACTATCCCTTTAAGAACCAATGACTATTTACCATTGCATCATTAACTGCAAGACTAAAAACCACTACCAACACAACAAAGCAACCACAGAGCAACACCCTACCAGCATTATGACAACTGGATAGCAATTAAGATAACCTGAGCAACCACATAGCAGTGCTCTCTGAAGACTGAAGAGTATATCACATGTAGCAAATGGTCCTGGGATACACCACTCAATTTTTTCCTCAAGTAGTGCATTCCATTCCAGCCTCTCGCTTCCAAAAACAGTAAGCGACATGGTGCAATAACAATCAAAACTTCCCTGCGTCTGCTATTTGTTGTTTGCCTGAAAACATTTGGTTAGGTCTGTTAGCTCTGCCTGGCTGTTTCCTCCATGTTTCATCCGATTGCCCTGTTTTGCCCGCTATGACATCTGTGTGACACTGCTGTGGCTTCCCTTTCCTCATCAGCCTGAGCTGGGTACTGCTTCAAAAAACCTTGCGGTGAATCACAACGCCTTTTGGCCTTCATTATTCGCCCAGCCTCGTTAGCAGATATGATTAATATTAATCCCGTTTTAGTGAGGAGCATTGCTGCATTTTAAGCGGAAAGCATGTGGGTTGAGGAGAGGCGTCTAGGGAGAACCCAAAGATATAATGCACAAATAATCCATCGCCCACACGTCAAGATGTGCAGCTGGTTCTTTGCCTGCCTGTGATGGATCTTTGCATTTTCCATGATGGTCACCTGAGGATTATGCTTTGGATTATGAACTGCATCATTAACAGAGTTGCACTCAATGCTGTAGATCTGGTAGAACCGCAGAAGTTGGCAGTTATTCCAGTAAAGGGCAACAGTTCAGAAGGTTAATGTCCTGAAGTTAATACACCGTTCAAGCAAATGGTTTAACATCTATTCTAGAAATGTGTCTAAAATAGAAACTTGTTAACTGGTGACCTGAATCAAGTGCTTAGTTTGGATATTTGATGAACCATATTGAGTTCTCTTTGCATATGATATTCACACATAGATGACATTCTTATAATGACTGATATAATTGAACAAATGGAGTGACTCATCATGTTAGCTCTCCATAACATACAGAGATGAGTTTACCGTACAGGATGATTTACTAATTTAGTTGCCATAGGTCAATATTGACATAAAACAAATAGACATAAAATCTTTCAGGGAGGACCACTCACTGGCCCAACAACGGATTCCAATGGCGTGGGTGAAGGTATAATGCGTGTAGGTCTTTTATATGCGCTTCTGTAATTTGTAATAATTTAGTTTCAATTAGGGCTGACCGATATATCGCATGCGATTGTCACACGCATTTCGTTAGTAAAGCCGATTCCCTGATTACCGCGAAATCGCCATCACCTGCTTTCACATGGGGCGCCATTTCATAGACAGAACCGTAGATCAATGACAAGATACGCAACATCACATTCATATCGCAGATGAATCGCCTTCGATAATGAACGCGATATTGCGTGGCTTGTCAGTGAACTACGGCCCTGTCTATTAAATGCCGCTCCATTTGAAAGCAGGTGGTGGCGATTTCGCGGTAATCAGGGAACCGGCTTTACTGACGAAATGCACGTGACAATCTCATGCGATATATCGGTCAGCCCTAGTTTCAATTTGACTCTAGCTCCATATTTAATCTGACTCTAGTTTCAAATTTTTACTGAGGGTACGTTTACATGAAAACGATGTACTAAAAACTTTCGCACAGCCGACAACATTGTCAAAATGATCCCCGTTCACACGGATCCACGAAAATAACTAAAAACACTGTATTATTCATGCCAGGCCTGTAGTTGGCGATGTCACTTTTCAAAGAAACTCTATGCGCCTATAGACTGAAAACGTAATATGCATGCGCATGACGTCACCGCTTTCACAAATTCACATTTTTGTTGTTTACAAGGAGACGATAATGGTAACTTGCACTTTCAAACCTGTTTTCAAAAGCTTGTGTTTTCAGGCCCCCAAAACGCTGTTCATTAGCAGTGTTGCCAAGTCCGCAGATTTCCCGCGAAATTGGGCTACTTTTACACCATTGCCGCGGGTTGTTTTTCATGTCCACAGGTTGAAGCGACACCAAATAACATGGTATTTAACGTTTTCAAGCCCCCAAAATGTTGTTCATTAGCAGTGTTGCCAAGTCCGTGGATTTCCTGTGGAACTGGGCTGCTTTTACAACGTTGCCGCGGGTTGTTTTTCATGTCCGCGGGTTGAAGCGACACCAAATGACATGATATTTAGCGTTTTCAAGCCCCCAAAATGTTGTTCATTAGCAGTGTTGCCAAGTCCGCGGATTTCCCGCAAAATTGGGCTACTTTTACACCATTGCCGCGGGTTGTTTTTCATGTCCACAGGTTGAAGCGACACCAAATAACATGGTATTTAACGTTTTCAAGCCCCCAAAATGTTGTTCATTAGCAGTGTTGCCAAGTCCGTGGATTTCCTGTGGAACTGGGCTGCTTTTACAACGTTGCCGCGGGTTGTTTTTCATGTCCGTGGGTTGAAGCGACACCAAATGACATGATATTTAGCGTTTTCAAGCCCCCAAAATGTTGTTCATTAGCAGTGTTGCCAAGTCCGCGGATTTCCCGCAGAATTGGGCTACTTTTACACCATTGCCGCGGGTTGTTTTTCATGTCCGCAGGTTGAAGCGACACTAAATAACATATTTAGCGTTTTCAAACCCCCAAAACGCTGTTCATTAGCAGTGTTGCCAAGTCCGCGGATTTCCTGTGGAATTGGGCTACTTTTTACACCGTTGCCGCAGGTTTTTCATGTCCGCAGGTTGAAGCAACACCACATAACATGGTATTTAGCGTTTTCAAGCCCCCAAAATGTTGTTCGTTAGCAGTGTTGCCAAGTCCGTGGATTTCCCGCGGAATTGGGCTACTTTTACACCATTGCCGCGGATTGTTTTTCACGTCCGCAGGTTGAAGCGACACTAAATAACATAATATTTAGTGTTTTCAAACCCCCAAAACGCTGTTCATTAGCAGTGTTGCCAAGTCCGCTGATTTCCCGCGGCTGCTTTTACACTGTTGCCACAGGTTGTTTTTCATGTCCGCGGGTTGAAGCGACACCAAATGACATGGTATTTAGCCTCTGGAATGTGAATTTTACCAGGGGAACGCCAACAATAATGCAGATTTTACCCCCTGGAACTTGATTTTACCAAGGGATTTTACCCTTGAACATAGTAACCCTTTGGGTTAGTTTTGAGTAGCAGTTGGGCGGGTTTTGCTGTGAAAACCTGGCAACCATGTTCATTAGGGATCCAATGTCGCAGAGTCTCATGCTGGGTTGGTTGCAGATCTCAAGGACACAAATCGAAGGTTATGATTTTATACAGAGGATGCAGGGTTAACACTTACCTTTAAGTTGTCTGCTACATGCTTGCTCATAACAAAAAAAAAAAAATATTTCTTAGTCATGTTGATACAACTTGTTATCAGTGATAGACAGTAATTAAAAGGTCCCAGATGTGTGCCCCATGCTCCATTAATTTGTGGGCCTTCAGTTTGACCTATCCTGGACACAATATTTGTGGAAACACCAGGCTATACTTTAATCTACTAGTCATAAGTGATTTCAGAAGAATACAGAATCAATTAAAAAGAACATTTTATTTGTCAGGTAAAAATGTATCATGCCAAATACATAATTAAACAATAAGAAGCCAATTCTGAAATGATAAATACATAACATCATTTGCTCAAAGATGAATCTAAGATTGAGAGATATGCATACCTGACAGCAGAGAGACACACAGCAGTTGTGTGAGTGTTCTTGGTGCAAGACTCAAGACACTGACACAGCACTGCGCAGGGGTTTTCTGGTTACAGAATCCCAATTACTGTTTTGCCACTTTCCCTTAAAGGGATAGTTCACCCAAAAATGTTCCAAACCTGTATGAGTTTCTTTCTTCTGTTGAACACAGAGGAAGATATTTTAAAGAACGTTGGTAACCAGCCATTTGATGGTAGCCATTGACTTCAGTAGTATTTTACTATGGAAGTCAGTGGCTACTTGTCAACTGTTTGATTACTAATATCCTTCAAAATATATATATATTTTGTGTTCAACAGAAGAAAGAAACTCATACAGGTTTGGAACAACATGAGGGTAAGATTTTTGTGTAAACTATCCCTTTAAACACCCAAAGAAATCTTCAAATCTACTGTAAGTTGTAAATTAAAGAAGAAATTTTTGGTTGGGCTCTATATTTTTTTAATTGAAAGGTTGTTTTAGAACCAACCTGATCCAGGAACATGTACAATTTGGCAAAATCACGGCCTAGACACCAGGCACAGTTAGTAAGAGTACTTTTTCACTGTAATTCAACAAGTGGAATGGTAACTCCATTCCCTGTAACTTTGTGCATTTAGAAGAATCAGATCTCTTGTTGCATTAAAACATGTCGTCATTGCTGGCTGTCGATATATAATTGAAAATTAATATGGATGTTCTCATCTAAAAGAGCGGAACTTGGTCCCGCCTATAATAAATGTCAGAAAGTATTGATATAATCAGGGGTCATGAAGTATGGATTTTTTAGAATCATTTAGTTACCTTGTAAAAACGTCCTTTTGTCAGCAGGTTTTCGCTTAAGTCTTCCCAAGGGATATTTTTTTAATCTCTGTGTTTAATGTGGTTAAGCTAACAGCGCTCACACAAGTCAAACTGCAGTGATTAATGGACACAGAGCAGACGCTGACGTGTGATGATGTGTGACCCAGACATCCTGAGCAGAAACAGAATCTTCCAGGACTTTCTTCTGTTCTCCCTAAAGAGAACTCTGCCAACTTTAGACGTAAAATGGTGTTAACCTTTAATGGATTAACTAACAATAACCAATACAGTTTTACAACATTTATTAACCTTTGTTAATGTTAGGTATTAAAAATATTCATGTTAGTTCACATTTAATAGATTAACCTTAGTTAAGTACTTATTTGTATAATTACATTGTAACAATACCTAAATTTAAAGTGTAACCATAAAAGCTGTAGAAGTGTAATATCAATTAACATGTACTTACTATAAAGTTAGATTTTGGGTTAGGTTCAGGGTGTATGTATGCATAATTTCCTGATATTACTACAGTAAGTACATGTAATATATGTAACAAGGACACTGTAATAAAAAAGTGTTACCAAGTGTTGTTTTTTAACGGTCTTTAATGGTGGACTATTATTTTGATACTTTCCTTTAGTTCCTGTTTCTCTGCTCTGTTTAGTTTCAGTTTCCTTGGTTGCTGATTATGTCCTGGTTTGTTTCTATAGTTACATATTAGTTTCACTGTCTAGTGTAGTTTTCCTTTGTTTAACCCCTATATATTTAGTCCTGTGCTTCTGTTGTTCTTTGTCAGTTCTCATTGGCATTTAGTGTGGTTTACTTTCTCCTGTGTGTTTTAAGTGTTTTGAGATTATTAATAAAGACTGTTTTGTTTTGTACGCCATCCTCATGCTTTCCTGCAACCACCAACTCGTAACGTTCATTATTGGTTCATGTTGGCTAATGTTAACAAATGAAACCTTATTGTAAAGTGTTACTAAAAATTTTTTAAAATATAAATAAGGCACCATTAAATTGTTGCCTTAACTTATTGATTTTTTTAATTTTATTTTTTAAGTGCATCACTGACAAACATTTTCCCTCAAGGTTTTAGGTTAACGTTTATATATTTGTGTAATTGAAATTGTATTATTTTTACACTATTTTTTTATACGGTTCTGCATTTGACAAATGTATTAACACTGCAGAAAATTTTTAGGTATTAAACTATTTTAACAAATTATTTCCAACAATTTGACCCTCAGGATCCACATAGATATCTACAATTGCACTACAGCCTTCTAGGATATTTGATTCTGAATGGTTGACAGACTCTTTATATTTATACTGCAACTGTGAAGTAGATAACAATTTTATAAAATTTCACTTTTATTGAAGTTTTATTGAAGAGTCTTACAGCCCAAAATAAGCAGAAAAGACAAAAAGAACACAAAGACAAAAAAAAAAGAAGAAGATATTAATCAATAAATATGACAAACAATAGAGCATTGACTTGGCTGGTGGTGGATTATATGTTGGGGGAAAGTGGGGTAAGATGAGTGACACAGCTTACCCATTAACACTTACTCTGCTTACCCGTACCGGTACATATTATTTACTTAAAATCTGTAGATTATGTTGACTTTATCCACTAAGCACTCTTTTAAACTCATCCAGAGTTAATCACAGCGATTTATTTCTTTTCTAAGTCTCCGGTGGCATTTCAGTCTAGACGGACATTGTTTTCAGTGGCAGATGTTGTTTGTGACCTTTACAGGAAACGGCAGAAAATTGTTATAGCGCAAATAGCCAGCAGTATAGTTAAGCAGCAGGGACAGATTTTGTGGGTAATGAATGCCCCTCTGAGACACCACTTAAAACAGGACGCGTGTCAAGGCTATAGAATTACTTTTGCCCTTACTTTGTCCTATGCCAAATGGACATGTTCATTTGTTGTTGCGAAGGTCTGAATATATGCAACGGTTTTCATTGTTTCGGTTTAAATCTTGTTATACATTTGCATTTCAATGCGACAAGATGTTCATTATGATTCAATAACGCCAATTACGAAGGGAAAGTGAATATCATCTCACATGGTTTCATTTCAAACATCTCATCTGTTTAATATGATCCCTTATGTTTGAGCTTTAGATTGAGGCACCTCTACAGGACACGAATACTAATTTAGCTCGTTAGATTGCAGATTTGCATTTCTCAGCGGTCTGCGTGATATGCCGTCTTCATGATATGACGATGCGTGACCCAGCAGCTCTAATGGGGCAATGGATGGAGCCAGAGTTAATGTACTTATAGATAATGTAAGAGCCTTTTAGTGATATTTATGGAAGACAGTTATTCATTCTATCTGTGTAAAGTATGGGTCTCCAAAATCTAAAGAAAGATTTGTACAACTGGGTTTAACTTGTTTGATTTTTCTAAAATGTTTTAACTCTTTAACCCTCCCCACCTGCCTGAAAAAGACATACTAAACTAACAGGACCTTGTTATTCCCCACAGATTCAGCTGTGATCTTTGTGAAAACTCGCACTGCTCTACCTCGATCCTGCTGAGTCATTTCTTTGAACTTTGTGTTGCACATTTCATGCTAATTTGGCAGAATTATTTAAAGTGCTGCTTTTTTAGAATGATTCATGCCTTCTATACACTCATCTAGAGCAATAAAAGAATCTTATTAGCGTACAGATTGTCAGTCAGAACAGACATGTCTAAAGACTCCCTGTCTTTTCAAGCCATTTCTTTTCCATACAATAACAGTGAATGGTTAATTAGGCTTTAAAGCAAAAAGGACATAAAAGTATGACTCATGTGCTATATTCCAAGTTCTCTGAAGCTGTATACAATGATTAAAAAACCTATAATAAAATCATTATTTATGCTTCCTCTTTCAAAATTGGTTATGAGACAATGATGTCGAAACCCGGGACACAAATATAAGGAATCATAAATGAGATTTGGGTGCCGCGGTCAAGGATAAGACGACTTAAAATATAGTGCATGTATGCACAATTTTCTGACATTTTATCATAATTTTAGTGTGTTTTTTTTTTTTCTTTCACAGAGCTTGACAGCCCTTTGTCATATACCATTAGCAGATGCCTTTATCCAGCACAAGCTACAGTGCATTTACATACACATTTAGGCCTGTATGTGTGCCATATTGTTCATAAATATGTTAATACAAAGTTTTCTGGGTAAAGCTGTTCTTGTCTGTTGTCATTGATGATTTTGGTAACTCTTTATTTTACAATGTCCTTGTTACATGTAGAAATCTGCATTATGAGCGTCAATCACACACATTACAGGAACTACTAATAATTGCACATGTGTTCACTGACTGTGACATATTAGGCTATTTAATATATAATCAAAAAGGTACAAAGGCCATGATATATTATGATATATTGATTTTAGTCTCAGGTAAAGGATGTTTTTAGGCATGGTGGCACACAGACAATACACAATGTATGGCCTACTTTTATTCTCCTACTTGGAGAATAAAAAAACACCCAACACCTTCCCCTAACCCTACCCAATAAATACTTTTAATATTATTAAAGGCCCGCTGAAGTGTCTTGGAACCCACAGCATTATTCAGTGTGTTGACGTAATTTCGACTGAAACAGGAAGACAGGGCAATATATCGAACAGCCCTGCCCGGTTTTTTTTAAATAGCCAATAGCGTTTTGTTTATATCACAGCTCGGCCAGAGCCGTTAAACTCAGTAAAATCAAAGACTATAAAAACTATATAAAGATAGAATAACGCAAGACGCATCCCTCGTATTGTTTTGAATGGGAGTAAGTGCAATGCGCAATATGGCGTAATAAGTCCCGCCTTCTAAATAAGAGCCAATCGCCGATTGGTAAAGTCATCGCGTCACTGCAGCTGCCGTTAGAAGCTCCGGTTCCTATAGAAACAGTCAGACGCGCGCCTCTGATGTGACACACAAGGACTGCGTATGCGCATTAGCTTGATCCAGCCTGAAAAAAGACCATTTTTTGGCATGATTCGAGTGTTTAGAAACAAAATTTATGTTGTCAGATTTCATTGGTGATTTCAAATATAAAATTTAATTGAAAGCTTGGCAAACAACTTTGGAGAATTTGATGTTTCCCCATTCAAAGAGATAGGAGCTGCACTTAAACGCCCGAGAGGTGTTTCAAAGATGGCCACTGAGTGAAATGACTTTGGTAAAACCGCTGTTTCCTTTTAATTAGGGCTGCACGATTAATTGCACGAGATTGTCATGCGTGTCTCATCAGTAAAGCCGGTTCTGTGATTAGCGGTAAATGTCCATCACCTGTTTTCAAATGGAGCGGCACTTAATATACAGAGCCGTAGTTCGCGGACAAGCTACGCAATATCATGTTCATAATCGCAGATGAATCGCTTTCGTTTACGAACGCGATATTGCGTAGCTTGTCCGCGAACTACGGCTCTGTATATTAAGTGCCGCTCCATTTGAAAGCAGGTGATGGACATTTACCGCTAATCACAGAACCGGCTTTACTGACGAGACACGCATGACAAAAGCATGCGATTAATCGTGCAGCCCTACTTTTAATATCTAACCATTTATCCTCCTAATCTCCAGTATCACCTGAATTATAAAACATTATTACAAGCTTACTGTTGTGGTGCAACAGTAAAGGTGCAATATGTAATATTTTCTGTCCATTAGAGGTCGCTAGAGACCTACTCAAAACAAAGGCGTAGCTTGATGATGCCAAGTTTGAGCGCGGAATCTTGGGACGTGTGGTCTTCAACTCAACGGACGGTGGAATAGAATTGGGATAGGACTCGGGAAAAAATCATGTTCATGGATGCGATTATTAACTTTACTGTAGTATGAAGCAGAGCAGGACTGAGTGTTGTTGGAGCTGAACGAGGCCGCTGGAGCGATTGCGCAACACACGGCGCGAGCAGCAGAACTTTTATTATGCCACAGTGGCTGGTACCGCTTCCGCTTTTCCAGTCATGAGTATGAGGTAACGCAGCTCTGTTTATCATATTAGATACATTTAAGTGTGTTGAAAATAACGTTACTCTGTGCGTTCGCTCAGCAGCTGTTATTTTACTGCAAAATTCTTACATATTGCACCTTTAAGGGAAAACGTCTCAATGTCTGAATGTGCACAGAATGCACCTGTAACCAAGTTTTTAGGTAAACAATTGATAACTAAAGGAGATATTTGTAGAAGTATCAGCATCAAATTATCTTTGTAAGCCATGATTCATTTATTTAACAAGCAAAAGTGTCCAATAATACGGGAGTTACCAAAATATGTTAATAGTAAGTGTTGTCCTGTGATCTCATGCTGCTTCATGTAAAACAGTTTTTGGGCTACCTATATGACTGAAGTGTACATCATTTTTCACAAGTACATTCTATCTTTTTAATGAGGGAAAAACCACTGAGAGCACCTTTAAAATCACCTTTTCATAATGCAAAAGGCATCCATTTCGTAGAATGACCCATCTGCGGTTAGGAATGTCATGTTGAAACAACACTATTGTACAGAAATGAACTTTCATTAAGGACATTGATATTCTTTTCTGACTAATAACTGTTTTATAGCACTTCTAGAAGTGGGTAAGTTCATGTTGGGCAGTATTTTGTTGTGTCTGACACTGCTCTCTGGGAACAATTAGTGGATTTCTGAAAGCCCAGTTAATTAAGTCTGTTAGTGGGCAGAATGTTCTGTGTGTGTTTTCAGGCTCAATGAGAACTCAGAGCTTCATCAGGCACACAACCTTTGACCTCCTGCAGTCAAGTGCACTTGTTTGTTCCAGAGTTTGACTCCAACTGTAGTTTGGCTTGCTTCAGATATTGAAATGAGGCTTTAAACCATATCCAGACAGACCCTGTTCCTAAAATAGCTTCCCTTTCTCAATAAACCACACCTCACTCTTTTTCCTCTCCTTCCCCTCAATCTCACTGGATATTAATGTGTTTTAGAGACATGCCTGAACCCCAAAAATTGCATCTCTTCTGTCTTTTAAGGTCTATTTGTCAGGAAATTGTGATCAACACATATGCAGGCCAGTACTCATTTTTAGAGTCAGCATCTGTTGCCATGGCGATTGCATCACACAGCTGTAATGCCCTGCATGAGTTATACAGCAAATACATCGGCACCCCAAGAGCATCTCAGTGTAATATATAGTAATATTATGAACATCATGTCCACCGCATTGTACCTTTGAGGGAAAATCTCATGAAACCTGTCAAGATATATTATATTTCACCTCAATATTAGAGAAACAAGAAATTATATTGCAATTGCTTATTTTTAGAACTGTAGCATTTCCATTTCTATGATGCAAAAAAATAACAAAAACAACAATAATAATAGAAATAATAACATTAAATCTTGTTGTTATTACTGTAACATGGGAAAAAAATGTAAAAATATTTCCACATTATGGTAATATTTGTTGTGCTAGCTTTAATAATAACAGAAAATTAGGCATAATTATAGCAACTAACCTTAAACCAAACCCTAATCCTAAACTTAACTCTATAATAAATACATGCTGTTAATTAATATCACTCAGTACTTAAATGTGTAATTAATTACACTGTAACAAGGACACCTTAACATAAAACGCAACCTATAATTATTCATGTATTGTAAATACATAGTATAAATGCACCTAATATAAAGCTCTGATTCGCATTACTATATAGTAATTGTAATGCAATCAGTTTTGTTTCAGAGAAAAATAATCTTAATTATGTCAGATAACACTTAAGCAAAACATGGTCAGGTCAAAGTGTCTGAATAATTTTTGGTTCCAAATTTTTATCAATTTTACTGATAGTCCACTGTATGAAGAATTTTTGAGTATTATATGTCACAGTTTGCTATCCTCACTTATATAAATGATCTATATTAAATTGAGGTCTGTTCTTCAGAAAAATCTCCCAGGTCCTGCAAATTCTTCAGTTTTCAAGGATTTTTTTTTTTGCGTATTTGAACCATTTCCAGTAGTGACTGTATGATTTTGAGATCCATCTTTTCACACTGAGGACAATTGAGGGACTCAAACACAACTATAAAAAAAGGGTTCAAACATTCACTGGTTCTCCAGAAGGAAACACGATGCATTAAGAGCCTGGGGGTGAAAACTTTTGAACAGGATGAAGATGTCAAAAAATTTTTTACCCGGAACCATATAATCATTTACACATTCATGACAAATTTATTTAAACATATATTAAATAATTAAGATATTACTAACAGGTAAAGTAAATATAATTAATATATTAAGCTAATATAGTGCATATATTTAGTGAAATGCTCCCCTCTAGAGTTCATTTCTCTAGTGAACTAACATGCTGTGGTCAGTAAATGACTTGCCTGAGGTAAATGTAATGCTATGTGAGCTGTTTTATTGATGTCTTTCCATGGTTGAAACACTGGTTTACACATAAACATATCTATGCATAGAGAGTTTGTTCTTCTTCTGCGCTTTTTCCTGTTGTGACGGTTAGCAAACAGTGTTGCATTACCATGTGCGCCCCCTTCTGGACTTGAGTGTGGATCACCTGTGAATGACTGTACTCGTCGTATAACTGCGTGAACCAAAGCATGACGTTCGTGTACGTATGGTTAGGGATGAATACATGTACTTTTACACCCCAAATTATTATATAACCATACCTAAATTACACTGTTGCCCATACCTCAACCCTGAACCTAACCTTAAACCTTAATTTTATTTTAACTTAAAACCTCAGAGTGCATAGAAGTTAAATACATAATATATGGAACACATGACTCTAATAAAAAATATCCACTGAGAATAACGAGAATTATACATGCACAATGGCAATGCTAATTTGATGGGAAAATGTACTTTGTGCTAAAGGTAATAATGCAAATATATTACATAATGATAAAACAGTCACAAAATAGTGTTTTTGTTCTTCAAACAAAATACAATTTCTTATTTCTTTCTTCTGATTTTGTGTTGAAATGAGACCCGGACATGCTTTTGTGAAATTCACCCCTCAGAATAGCGGAATTGAACAATTCAGTTCATTCAGAGCTGCTTAGTTATGTATCTGGAGCAGAGACTGTTTGCTACGGGGGCTTGTAATCGCGTAAGCACACGAAAGCAAACAGTTCATCTCTCATCACTAATGACAGAGCTCTCTCAGAAACCGTCAGCCGAGGCTGAGAAGTCTCTGGATAGTAATACATCCTCTTGGATTAGAACGCTGACTGATTTTAGCCCTGAGCATCATACAGGCAGAAGGACAAGATCGTGCTGTAGTGCATGTCACCCAGAGGTGCTCGGAGCGCCTGATATGTCTCTAATGATGCTGTCAGACATAGCATGGGCTGCACTTGTTATGTCACATATTAAACCCTAGCATGAGACCTACAACTCAAGACTAGGCTGTTCCATTTTAAGCCCAAGTGACCCAAAAGCAACATTGACTCATTTCAATGATTTTGGAGGTCATGTATATGGTCGATGTTTGCTGTCGTCTTGTAACAGATCAAGATTTCCATGTACTGCTGCCCAATTTGACGTTTGGGAAGATGGTTCCTAAATAGCACACGGGGAAAGAAGCACAATGGCGGTTTGAGCGGGCACTGTCTCTCCACATTCAGCAGATGGTTAGATCCACTTCTGTCGGATTTGGATGAGGGACCGCAGGGCTGGTGCGGCTCTGGGACTGATCCATGAATACGAGCGTTTGGCTCTGTTGGCTGGGACATCTATAGCTGTCGTCACACATGGACACACACGGTTGACACATATTGCCAACCGTCTGCTTACAGTAGCAATGAGCGAGTGCCACCTACAGAAATGCTCATCGAGCCAATTTTTTTACTTTGTGAATTTATTTTCATGATAATTAAGCAAATTTACCTGTCAAATTCTAAACTGTAAGAACTGCATATGGCAAGATGTTTTTATTAATTAATTTATTTTTAGTTCGTTATTTCCCATAAAATGGATAGTTCCTGTCCTGGCATCTGATTGGTCAATACAATGTTCCAATCATGCTAAAATTCATGAATGGTTATGTCACTGCACAGCTTCCACAGTAGATTGACATTTTTGTTTCATAGCAATATTCTGTAATGTCATTGATTAACTCCTAGTGGAAGATCTGGCGTAAAATATGACCACTCATTTTAATTTGAAGATATTAAAGCTAAAAAATCCTGCAGTGCTACACCGGTTAAACAGAAAGAGCATAGCATAACAAATTAGTTATGAAATAGCATGAAAATATATGCCATTAAAGGGTTAGTTCACCAAAAAATGAAAATTCTGTTTTACTCACCCTCAAGTTGTTCCAAACCTGCATGAATTTCTCTCTTCTGCTGAACACAAAAGAAGATATTTTGAAGAATATGGGAAACAAACAGTTGATGGACCCCACTGACTTCAATAGTATGGAAAAAAAAATGACTATGGCAGTCAGTTGGGGTCCATCAACTGTTTGTTTCCAATATTCTTCAAAATATCTTCTTTTGTGTTCAGCAGAAGAAAGAAATTCATGCAGGTTTAGAACAACTTGAGTTGAACTTGAGTAAATGATGAACAAATTTTCATTTTTGGGTGAACTATCCCTTTAATATGTCTAATATATCTAATATATATAACTACGGAAGCGCTGAACTGCATGGTGGTGGTGGGGGGAATTATGGTGAGGGGGAAAAAAAAGAAAACTTCTCTCATTATTTCGACATAACTCATTATTTCAACATAACTCGTTATTTTGAGATATTAAGTTGTTATTTCAACAATAACTCGTTATTTCAACATAACTTGTAACACTTTATTTTAGGGTCTTTTAACTAGTTGCTTATTAGCTTGCATATTACTAGAATATTGGCTGTTTATTAGTACTTAATAAGCACATATTAATGTCTTATTCTACATGACCTTATTCTACATTCTTAATCTTACCCAAAACCTAAAATTAACAACTACCTTACTAACTATTAATTAGTAGTAAATTATGATTTTACTGAGGGAAAAGTCATAGTTAATAGTGAATATGTGCTCCCTATACTAGTTTTACCTAATAACTTATTTCGAGATATTAAGTCGTTATTTCAACATAAAAACTCATTATTTCAACATAAATCGTTATTTCGACATAATATCTCGTTATTTCAACATATCTCGTTATTTCGACATATCTCGTTATTTCAACATAATATCTTGTTATTTCAACATAAGTCGTTATTTTGACATAACTTGTTATTATACATCAAGTTACATCAATAAAAGACGCATAAAGTTTAACGTCTTCAGTGGCGCAGCAGTAGCAAGTTGGCTTGCAGTCCTGGCTTTTACCGTGATCACCGCAGGTTCGAAACCGCCTTTTGTCGAACTCGCTCTTCTCTATTTTCCCATCACATATCACATCAGAAATGCATTTATTTTCAATAAAAATGAAAATAATGTTCTAAAAGTGGAAATAAATTGCCTAATGAGTGTTTAAAGTTTAAGTTTTTTAGCTTTTAGTATGACTATGTTAGCCTTAATGTTATGAATAAGCTGGTGTGTTCCAAAACAATGACAAAATTCGCATTTAGGAGATATAAGCATTCAAAACTTACAGTCTCTCACTTCCGCTAAAATGGATCATGGATTTTCATCACATCACACCAAAACATCTCATCAAATCTTCTGTCCAATAAAATACTCACTAAAATCTGAAATCCCGCCCCTCCTACACTATCAACAGACACTGAAGCTGGCTGAAATCGGTCATTTATTCACACATTTACTAGTTTCTACATGGTGAATGGCACGTAGTGCACTATATAGAGAATAGAGAACGATTCAGACAGTGTAAATATGCTTTCCATTGATGCGAATGAAGTCTGTTTTCGCGTTAGCATAACATGAACCGCCACAGCGCAAGCACAGCCTGCTCTGGCCCAGGGACACGGGAGCACAGAGCGGATCATATGCGTGAGTCGGCTTAGACCACGAAAGGTATCGGACCTATTTAAATTCTGCACAGAATGCGGTAGGTTTCGGCGGGAAATTCAAGCATGCCACCATTCGTCTTTGTGTCATTACGTCATGTCTGTTTACACAGAGAAGGAATCCCAGCTAGTAGGCTATATGGCATGTGGAGGATGGTGGATCATTTATAGCCTTTTCTTACAATACAAAAATTACAATAGGGTCCTCAAACCATCGGTGCTTGGGCCCTAATAATTTGTATGGTTTGATGTGATGTGAGCTAAGCAATTGTTAGATTTAATCACCACTGGTAGCGCGATTTATTGTAATGCTTTTTTTCTCAGTTGGTCAGAACAAAAGTGGTTACTTACTTGTTTAGATGACATTTTCCTTAGATGACAATTCTTATTTTGGAATACTTCCAAGATGTAGAATCTGTGATTCCGAAGTACAGTATCCACCGGTGCAGTGACTGACAGCCACACATTCTCCTCATAACATTAGATTCATCCGCGATGAGGACCCATGCCACGCACATCCCACGTACAGATGATAATTCCACAAATAACTGCAATTGCAGGTGTAGTAAAGTTCAGTCAGTCAGCAGTCCTTCTCTTTCACACACACTCCTGTTTCTCCTGGCGTTATATAGGTCTCTCAATGCCAATTACTGCAACAAGACAGGTGTTTGTTATTTGCGCTTAACCCACTCACCGTTCATCTCCCAACTCTCTCTCCCGCTGCAGACTTCACTGAACCATGCCCCCCTCACCACAGCAGGTTTCAAACAGAGATGGCGACAAAGAGGCAAAGCTTACAGACTGCAGCTTTAATGACAAACAAATCAAAATATGAAGTTATAGAAGGGATGACATTTTACCTTGTCCTTTAAGAGCTTACTCTATCAAAGAAAGAATGTCATTAAGTGAGGTTTTTTTCAGTTCATTATATTGAAAAAGGAAATGTGATGGTGTGAGGCTGACACAATCTGGAGACACAAATGTAAGTTTTTTATTAGGCTATACATTATACCAAAGTGTAGATCTGAAAAAGATATAATGACAAACATGTTGCTTTTATTTCCATTTTCAGTTATATATATACACTATATTGCCAAAAGTATTGGGACACCCCTCCAAAACATTGAATTCAGGTGTTCCAATCACTTCCATGGCCACAGGTATATAAAATCAAGCACCTAGGCATGCAGACCGCTTCTACAAACATTTGTGAAAGAATGGTTCACTCTCAGGAGCTCAGTGAATTCAAGTGTGGTACCGTGATAGGTTGCCACCTGTGCAATAAGTCCATTTGTGAAATTTCCTCACTACTAAATATTCCACGGTCAACTGTTAGTGGTATCATAACAAAGTGGAAGCAATTGGGAACAACATCAACTCAGTCACTAAGTGGTAGGCCACGTAAAATCACAGAGCAGGGTCAACTCATGCTGAGGCACACAGTGCGCAAAAGTCGCCAACTTTCTTCAGAGTCAATAGCTATAGACCTCCAAACTTCATGTGGCCTTCAGATTAGCTCAAGAACAGTGCGTAGAGAGCTTCATGGAATGGGTTTCCATGTCCGAGCAGCTGCATCCAAGCCTTACATCACCAAGTGCAATGCAAAGTGTCAGATGCAGTGGTGTAAAGCACACCGCCACTGGACTCTAGAGCAGTGGAGACGTGTTCTCTGGAGTGACGAATCACACTTCTCTGTCTGGCAATCCGATGGACAAGTCTGGGTTTGGCGGTTGCCAGAGGAACGGTACTTGCCTAACTGCTTTGTGCCTAATGTAAAGTTTGGTTGAGGGGGATTTTGGTGTGGGGTTGTTTTTCAGGGGTTGGGCTTGACCCCTTAGTTCCAGTTAAAGGAACTCTTAATGCTTCAGCATACCAAGACATTTTGGACAATTTCATGCTCCCAACTTTGTGGAAACAGTTTGGGGATGGCCCCTTCTTGTTCCAACATGACTGTGCACCAGTGCACAAGGTCCATAAAGACATGGATGAGTGAGTTTGGTGTGGAGGAACTTGACTGGCCTGCACAGAGTCCTGACCTCAACCTGATAGAACACCTTTGGGATGAATTAGAGCGGAGACTGCGAGCCAGGCCTTCTCGCCAACATCAGTGCCTGACCTCACAAATGCGCTTCTAGAAGAATGGTCAAAAATTCCCATAAACACACTCCTAAACCTTGTGAAAGCCTTCCCAGAAGAGTTGAAGCTGTAATAGCTGCAAAGGTTGGGCCAACTCCATATTAAACCCTATGAATTTAGAATGGGATGTCATTAAAGTTCATGTGCACATAAAGGCAGGCGTCCCAAAACTTTTGGCAATATAGTGTATATCTGTTTGATTTAATCATGCCTAAAAAATTTATATTTTAGTCACATATGTATATATGAAAGCATACATTGAAGTAAATGGCTCATTCTTTATAATATCTGCAGAAGAAATGCAATGTTCACAACTGTGAAACTTTGCATGTTTTTACACTCCTAGGAATTACATTCAATTGTCACCTTGGCTGCATTGCAGTTGTGAAACCACATGAGCATATCAGCTTTCCTCCCACAAATCCAAGCTGATAACACTTCTATACCCCGAACACTGTATTTTGACAATGTGGGAACAGCTTTGTTAAGAGTTCTTGTTATGTTCTTGTGTCATGATATGTCAGAATGTATTGGTGCAAAATCTATCAACAGAGACACAACAGTGTTCACATTGTGTGATTCCCAACATTACTCATCATGATAAACATAGTAGCGTAATCATACAATAGCTTAGTATAAAGAACATAGCAAATTTTCATTATTATTCATTACTTATTGAAAATCTTGACTTCTGTTGTAGGCCTACCTTTCAAATTTAATTTGTGTTGCATATATCCATTTTTTTTATCATGATACCAATGGTATTGGGTGACTTGTAGCTGAGATATGTGTACACACACAAAATATATTTTTGGTTTGTTCCATCACACAAAGCAAAGACATGCTTTTGGAAGACTTGAAATATGCTCATATTGCTATTTTCTAGTTGTAGTACAAACGTGCAAAGCATCATAAAAGTATCATTAATTATTCAACAGCTCTCTCAAAAGCTTGATACTGATTGGTCAGTTGTAACATTCTGGGGTCAGTTATTCCCTGGTAATGACTGTCGACAATAGCGATGACCGCTTATCTGGGTATTTGAGGCCGGTCCCTCTTTCATGTCTCTCATGTCACATCTCTCTCTTGTTTCCTTTAAAAGCACCTGATGCCATTTTGCGCCTCAGTTACCGACTGTATTTACTATAAAATGAAACCAGAGAACGTCAATATTAATAGTAGGCCTATACGGTAATATTGTTGTGGTTATCTTGTTGCTAGAATGATTGTTTTGTACACTGTAATGGATTATAATATAATGAGGAGGTAAGATTTTAAAATCAATATTCTTAGATCAATATTTCATGCCCCTATCAATTTTTGTGAGGTAAACAGCTGTAATAAGTTATATGACTATACATTATCGCTTAAATGTCCATCTTGTTTGAACTTGTTTGTTAGTCCTGGCTCAAACTGCTTCCTAAGAACTGTTTTTCTTTGTGGAAGCTTTGAGTTTAATGAGCTTATAAAAGATTTAAACTCAAATCAACACACACACACACACACATACCACACCACACACACAGATACTCACCATGCTGATTTCCCTTTGTAGGCGGAGCGGGTGCGCACGCCCATGGACAGTTTCACACAGATTTCCCTGCTGCAGTCATGTCTCGATCATACATATTACATAACACATGCATGTTGTCTCATTTATGTCTTGTGTATTCTGTGTTTGTTTGTTGTTCGTCACGAGTTATCGTGATCAGTCTTGTTGGTGGCACTCAAAGTTGGGCAAAACCATTAGTGTATGTGTTTAAAGACTGACAAATGTGAGAAAAACCACAGTCCTTTGTATTATTGTGTTTTAGTTATATGTTTTATTATGTTTGTATCTGTTTTTTACTGTATCTATTGTATATATGTGAAGTTTAATAGAACATTGATGATTTTAATTACCAAAGAAATGGTACGTCCTTGGAAGGGGCGGAGTCTGGCTTATAAAAGAGGAGGCCAGACCCAAATTTATCACTTCGCCTTCCAGTACAGTAGGTGGCGATAATGCTCCTAAGGAGTTGGTCGCCAATAAAAAGAAGAAGAAGAAATGTATCACTTATTAACAAAGTCAAACGTGATCATGCAACTGTAGTGCCGTGAGTAATCCCATCAAAGCGAATATATTGAAGATACACTTTGTGTAGGCTATATTTTTTCATCTTTATTTTACAGTTTGTTGTTTCTTTGACACTTTAGAGTTTTTTGGGGGTATCTTTGTGGTTTGTGTATATATATACAGTACAGTCCAAAAGTTTGGAACCACTACGATTTTTAATGTTTTTAAAAGAAGTTTCGTCTGCTCACCAAGGCTACATTTATTTAATTAAAAATACAGTAAAAACAGTAATATTGTGAAATATTATTACAATTTAAAATAACTGTTTTCTATTTGAATATATTTCACAAAATAATTTATTCCTGTGATGGCAAAGCTGAATTTTCAGCATCATTACTCCAGTCTTCAGTGTCACATGATCCTTCAGAAATCATTCTAATTTGCTGATCTGCTGCTCAATAAACATTTAATGTGTACAATTGTACAAAATATTTGTGTACAATATTTTTTTTCAGGATTATTTGATGAATAGAAAGTTCAAAAGAACAGTGTTTATCTGAAATCTAATCTTTTGTAACATTATAAATGTCTTTACTGCCACTTTTGATTGATTTAATGCATCCTTGCTGAATAAAAGTATTCATTTCTTTAATTTCAAAAAAATAAAAATAAAAATTCTTACTGACCCCAAACTTTTGAACGGTAGTGTATAATGCTACAGAAGCTTTGTATTTCAGATAAATGCTGTTCTTTTGAACTTTCTATTCATCAAGGAATCCTGAAAAAAAAAGTACACAACTGTTTTCAACATTGAAAATAATCATAAATGTTTACTGAGCAGCAAATCAGCATATTAGAATGATTTCTGAAGGATCATGTGACACTGAAGACTGGCGTAACGATGCTGAAAATTCAGCTTTGCATCACAGGAATAAATTACTTTGTCAAATATATTTAAATAGTACACAGTTATTTTAAATTGTAATAATATTTCACAATATTACTGTTTTTTACTGTATTTTTAATTAAATAAATGTAGCCTTGGTGAGCAGACGAAACTTCTTTTAAAAACATTAAAAATCTTAGTGGTTCCAAACTTTTGGACTGTACTGTATATATATATATATATATATATTCACGTCATCACTTTTGTATACATCTTCGATGCTGTAAATAAATTACACCTTGCACGACAGTGCTGTTGTGGGTAGAGCCATCATTTTTCTTCTAACAAACAAATCCCCACACTATCCAAAGAAGATCTCCAGGGGTCTCTTTGTGACAATGTAATTATGCATAATTTCTAGTTATTATTACAGTAACTACATGTAATATGTGTAACAATGACACTAAAATAAAGGGTAACACTTTATTTTACAGTGCCGGTTTCATGTTACTACATGTACTTACTATAGTAATAACAGTAAATTATGCATAATTACAAGTAACTAACCCTAAACCAAACCTTAACCTTAACTGTAACTCTATAGTAAGTACATGTAGTTAATTAATAGTACTCAGTACTTATTTGAGTAATTACAATGTAACTACGACACTGTAAAATAAAGTGTAACCAAATAAAGTGTTACCTTATTAACTTATGTGGCACGTAGTCATGTAATAAGTGGGATAATGTATATCCAGATGGTTATTATTGCAAAATAAGCCCATTATAAATAAACCCTTAATGATAAACTTTTAAAGACCTTGATTAGCTGGTTTAGGTGTGTTTAATTAGGATTGGAGGATAGTGGACCTATCCCAATATCCATACTATCCTTGCAATTGATCACTTGTCTACTTGAATGACCAAAGTGCTTAAGTGGGCGAGAGGAATAAAAATTATAAAAATATAAGTGAAGTTTTCACACAACTTTATTTACACTTTATTTTTGTTGATTTTTACAGAGACTCTAGTGGGACATGGAATGGAATAAATTTGAGATGGGAGGGAAAACATTTTATCTTATAATTGGTAGAAGTTTTAGTAGCAAATATTTGTAAGATATAACACAATTTATTAATTGGGTAACACTATATTTCAATAGTCCACTTTAGATGTTCTATTAATTATAAATAACTTTGCAAATACATTAGTGGACAAAAGTGATGTCTGGAGCAGATATTTGTTTTTTATTACCCTAAGAGTTTAATTAAAATATCAAAATATGAAGATTTTTTTATCAATTTTTAATATTTTAAATATGAAAGAATACACAGGTTGCATTGACTAGATGGCTTCTCCACTCCTCAAATACATAAATCATTAGCCTTTACAAACATCTTTTTTTATTCTTTGAGAAAGAAAACGCAGTACTTATTTAAAGAATCAGAAAAAAATATATATTATTATGCGTTATTAACCTTTTTTGTCTCTCTCTCTTTCTCTCTTCTAATTAAACCATTTCCGGAATGGTAATGTTACCGAAGGAATGCATGAACAGAAACATTAAAATAATGATTCTGCTTGGAGTGAACCGATTGATTTAACTAAGACAGGCCCAGTTACCCCTGCCATACGATATCTGCATTTATATTTCAAGTCTTCTGAAGAGTTCTTAAAGTCTTTTCCCCTGCCACATCTTTCAAATCTGATTCACATGTGAACACATTCAGACCTGCTGCCTCAATGCATTGAGCCAATCAATACAAGAACCAATGACATTGGACATCATTCAGGTATCCTGCCATCATCACAGTCTGTTCAAAACACCTCATAATGCCTCTCTCCTTGTTTCAGACATGCCCACCCTGAGTTAATGGGTTCATGTGTGATTGTATGACACAGTGCACATGTCTGGATGCACACATGTGCTTCTCTTAGAGAGAAAAGCATGACTTTGTGCGTGTCCTTGTCTTGGTAAAACACATCTTTGCTGAATTGACTTCTTCCTCTGAAAGCTCTAGCAGGCACCTAAAGAAAGCTCTGTCTGGCTGAGCTCAGGGCAAAACAAATTAGTGCCTCGCAACTTCAAAGTCTCTCACCAAGGAAACGGCTGAGAGCTGGTCAGACTACAGCAGAATTCAGCTGGACGGAGTGAGGGTTTGATATAGAGGAGGATACTTCAATCTGATAAGTTTCTACCAGCACCACACCACCTAGGTACATCTATATACATGATAGCTTTGATCCAGTCAGGTTTCATTTATCTGTCCACCCACCCATCCATTTATTCAAACCGCCACTCCAGGCATCCATCCATCCATCCATCCATCCATCCATCCAGCCTCACCCATCTATTCATACACTCATCCATCAATCCATTGATCTATCCGTTCATATAACCAAACAAAAACTATCCATCCATCCATCCATCCATCCAATAATTTAAACAAACAAACAAACCTCACCCCATTCATACACTCATCCATCCATCCATTCATATAACCAAACAAATCCCCTCCATCCATCCATCCATCCATCCATCCATCTGTCCTCCCAACCATTAACAAATACAACCTGCATTCCAGAAATGTTTGGACATTTTTTAAATTTGAATAAAATGAAAACTAAAAGACTTTCAGATCACATGAGCCAATATTTTATTCACAATAGAACAACATAACACATGTTTAAACAGAGAAATTTTACACTTTTATCCACGAAATGAGGTCATTTCAAATTTGATGCCTGCTACAGGTCTCAAAAAAGTTGGCATGGGGGCAAGAAATGGCTGAAATAGCAAGAAATTTTGAAAAGATTAAGCTGGGAGAACATCTAGCAACTAATTAAGTTAATTGATATCAGGTCTGTAACATGATTACCTATAAAAGGGATGTCTTAGATAGGCAGAGTCTCTCAGAAGTAAAGATGGGCAGAGCTGTCAAAGAGTGTGTAAAAAGATTGTGGAATACTTTAAAAATAATGTTCCTCAACGTCAAATTGCAAAGGCTTTGCAAATCTCATCATCTACAGTGCAAAACATCATCAAAAGATTCAGAGAAACTGGAGAAATCTCTGTGCATAAGGGACAAGGCCGAAGACCTTTATTGAATGCCCGTGGTCTTCGGGCCCTCAGAAGACACTGCATCACTCATCAGCATGTTTGTGTCAATGACATTACTAAATGGGCCTAGAAATACTTCCAGAAACCAGTAACTTCCAGAAATCGGTAAACACAATTCAGTGTGCCATCTGCAGATGCCAACTAAAGCTCATGCAAAAAGAAAGTCCTATGTGAACTGTTGTGTCCTGTGGGCCAAGGCTCATTTAAAATGGACTGTTTCAAAGTGGAAAAGTGTTCTATAGTCAGACGAGTCCAAATTTGACATTCTTTTGGAAATCACGGACGCCGTGTCCTCCGGGCTAAAGAGGAGGGAGACCTTCCAGCGTGTTATCAGAGTTCAGTTCAAAAGCCAGCATCTCTGATGTTATGAGGTTGCATAAGTGCATACGGTATGGGCAGCGTGCATGTTTTGGAAGGCACTATGAATGCTAAAAGGTATATAAAAGTTTTATAGCAACATATGCTCCCCTCCAGACGACGTCTATTTCAGGGAAGGCTTTGTGTATTTCAGCAGGTCAATGCAAAACCACATACTGCAGGTATTACAACAGCATGGCTACGTTGTAGAAGAGTCCGGGTGCTGAATTGGCCTGCCTGCAGTCCAGATCTTTCACCTATAGAGAAAAATACATCAAAGATGGCCACAATCTCTTCAGCAGCTGGAAACCTATATCAGGCAAGAATGGGACCAAATTTCAACACCAAAACTCCAGAAACTCATAACCTCGATGCCCAGACGTCTTCACACTGTTTTGAAAAGAAGAGGAGATGCTACATCATGGTCAACATGCCCCCGTCACAACTATTTTGAGACCTGTAGCAGGTGTGGGATTACAAATTTAAGAATCTGTTTAAGATCTGCTGATCCTACATCCTGACATTACATCACATGAAATACTAAGGTAAAGTACATTGTATTTAGCATTTTAAGGTAAAGATGATGACATCAGATGAATGATTCTGTTTAGCAAAGTTTCCAGCAAGAGTTTTCTGCCAGGTCCTGTTCTCTTTATTGTATGTCTAATGAGTCAGATTACTGAGATTCTCACTTTTTGTCGTTAATGGCTCTTGGAGTCCCTGTCCCTGTCCCATTCTTTGAATAGGTATGCTGATTGGATTAGGACTTGCGACACTCTAGAGTCTGGGGCGGGTTCCTATACCTGAATACTTCATTTGCATGCTTTGTTTAAGGTCGTCTCCCTGGTGCTTTGTCTCTATCCCTAAGCACTGCCCCCTAAAATGTATATAAACTTCAGTGTACACTGGCTACACAGCTACCGACAGCATGTGTCCTCAATAAAGAATCTCCTGAAGATACATCCAAGTCTCCTGGTCTTCGCTTCTGAGATTTCCAACACAGGCATCACATTTGAAATGAGCTCATTTTGTGCATAAAATTTTAAAATTTCTCAGTTTAAACATGTGTTATGTTATGTATGTTCTATTGTGAATAAAATATTGGCTCATGTGATTTGAAAGTCTTAATTTTCATTTTATTCAAACTTTAAAAACTTCCCAACATTTCCGGAATTCGGGTTGTATGAATGAAACACAAAATAACTGCACAAGGAGAAATACTTGAAGCAAGGATGAATTTAATTACTATAAAGAGCACTTGAAATCATTCCTCTATCAAACATTGAGTGTTACACCTAACAAATATTTGCATGACTGTAGCTTTGTCGCATATCTGAGTTCACAATTGTTGTCATAAATGTTCACAATACCTATGTATGAATAGTTTCACTTTCAACCACGTCTGCATTCAATAAGACTTATTTTTCCATGTTATTTATGCATCCATACCATGCAGAAGTCTATCCAGAACTTATTTCTGATATACCATTTTGGTATACCAGTCTGGTATACCATTTTATAGAAATGCTTCCTTATGACACTATTCATATGTTCAAGTTACGGAGTTACAGAGAAGGTGCTGTATATTGGGAATTACCTACACAATGCTTCTCTCTACAAAACCCCGAACAACAGACGGTGGTTGAAATAACATGAGAGAGAGACAGAAAGACACAGCTGAGAGGAAGGACTGATGATATTTGCTCTGTAATACCTGCTGCTGAGGGGGGATCAGTGAGTTGAAAAGCTAATAGTGGCCCTGGTGTGCGGGCACAGCGGGGGACATCACTCGATTCTAGGCCTGGTCTTTGAAGCAGTATAGCAGCACAGGTCTCTCTGTCTCACTTCCAGCACTGCTTTCTGCCAGAGCTTGCAGCGGCTGTGATCACAAACCAACCCTGACGGGCTGGGACACCGATCCAGCTCATTACCAACGGAACTAATGGAGCTTGCGTCACAGGTGTGTTAGAGATGAACTTATGTGTGTCTTCAGCGAAAAATCTGATCCATGTTTGGTGCACCAAAGGTTGAGACCTGTATTTCTGTGTTTAACAGATGATTAGACCTTAATTTTAAAATGTATATGTATAAACTCAGTAAGCTGTCTTCATTTAATCAATCTTAAATGCCACCTATTATGCAAAATCAACTTTTGGTGTTGGATGTAAGAGTAAACATAGGAATCTTCATTTTCTCCCAGCATCTGAGCCACTAAGGACGCAGTGGATTCGTTTTAATTTTTAAAATAATGCACCCCAAAATATGCCTAAATTCATTTATGTCAGCGCAAATCATCTTACTCCAGACTGCTTTGTGAATGAGGGTCAATGCAAATGGACAATACAAAACACAGGTTTTGCTCAAAGGTTGTTACTCAAGGATGAATCAGTACCAACTGTTCGTGATCCAGCTTATAGTCTCCTGAGTGATACTGGCTACAGCAACAATAAAGGGGACTTTTATTAAGAGCACGCACTTTTATTATAGTTCATCCGAGTTGTTTTACGGATATAACATTTACCAGTTTACCGAGTATCGAAAAAAAAAAAAAAAATAATAATAAGGTCTGTATATTTGTTTACTGTTAGTTGTAACGAGTGTTTTTGTGTTATTCGCTGTGTATATTGATGATAATGCAATGGAGAGAGAGAGAGTTTATGGATAAGACTTTAATGCGTAATTCTTGTACAGTTTTTAGTACTAATAGAGGATAAGAATAAGAATCTTTATTGCCATTGTATGCATACAGTAGTACACAACAAAAAAATGAAATTAGCAACTCTAAAAAATGCGTAAAACAATAACAATAAATAACTAGTAAAAATAATAACAACAGACAGTATAAATTAAGCAGTATAAACAGTAGTGCAACCACAATGTACTGCCACATAAAATGAGGTAGTGCAGAGATACTTTAGACAACATCAGTATTGCACATATATTCATAATTATGACATTCAAAAATATACTTGTACAATTATGAACAAGAATATAATTATATAAGCATTAATTCCACAGCAGTCTTTCTCACTCTCGTGTGTCCTAATATATATTTAAATAGTTCACATCAACATTTGTAAATGGTTATTTACAATGTGAGTGTCAAATTTGATTTAGAGCAGCCACGGCTCTGGGAAAAAAGCTATTCTTATACTTGCTTGTGCGTGAGTAAATGGCTTTATAATGCCTATCTGATGGTAACAGTTCAAAGAAATGGTGACCTGGATGTGTGAAGTCTTTACAGATACTTGTTGCCTTTCTAAAACATCTTGTACTGTATATATCCTCCAGCGCTGGTAAACAAGTACCAATGATCCTTTGTGCACTGGAAACAACATGTTGAAGCACCCTTCTGATGGCTGCAGTACAGCTATGATACCATGTAGAGATGCAGTATGTAATGATGCTCTCTATGGAGCAGCGGTAAAAGGTTACCAGCAATTCTTGTCTTTTTTAATGTGCTCAAGAAAAACAACTGCTGTTGTGCCTTTTTTCTTGAGTGGAGGTATTTGTGATCCAGGTAAGGTCCTCTATAATATGGACTCCAAGGAAACGGATACTGGGCACCCTCTCCACCCTCTCTCCATTGAAGAAGACCGGAGCATAATCCCCATCCTGGGATCTTCTAAAATAAATAATGAGCTCCTTTGTCTTCCCAATGTTCAACAATAAATTATTCTCCAAAACAGCAATCCGCCAATTTCTGCACCTCTGCTCTATAAGCTGATTCGTCATTATTTGTGATCAACCCTACTACAGTGGCAAGATGACAACATATTTTTATAACCATAATTAAACTAAACTATACCTGTTCTATCTCCATGCAGCATATATTCTCTGGCTCTGTAGGCATCATTGTCCGACTCTGGTTCGAACATAAGGCTGCACACAGCTACCAACAGTTTCTGACATTTTCAGTGCATGAGATTGTCCTGTTTGTTTGTAGCATGAGCTCTTGAAGCTCCGCCCTCTTCTTGAAAGGGGGCCGGGAGTAGCAGCTCATATGCAATTAAAGGGACATACAAAAATAGTGTGATTTTGCTCACCCCCCAAAACTATTTTAATATGCTATAAAAAATGATCTGTGGGGTATTTTGAGTTAAAACTTCACATACATACTCTGGGGACATCAGAGACTTATTTTACATCTTGTAAAAAGGAGTAAAATAGGTGCACTTTAAAGCATCACAGGTGGTCCTGCTGTGAATGCTGTTTCAAATGGGAGGCTGTCTTTAAAGAGAAATCTCATTTTGCCAAGCAATTTATCCAAGATTGTCATGTCAAAAGAGGAAAGAGGCACCTGGTAAGATGCCAGAGATGCCTGTAAGAAGGAGAATGACCTTTGTTAATTTAGCACTTTTTACAATACAGATCATTTCAAAGCAATAAATAGTAAAATAACTATCAACAATGCAAACTTCATTATGTTTGGCACATTTTAGCTGGATTGTGGCCATCTCTGGGTCTGGAACCAGCTGACTACGTTAACTACATTAACAGACTAATATGAGCATAGATGCCATTCCTCTTTGATGTAACAAATGCATCGGATGTTATAGGAAGTGGTTCTGTTCCTGGTTGTTGAATGCAGCCTAACAATCACTTAAGCCAGGGATTTGAATTATAGAAATGTGATATTGTGTTATGCGTATGCTAGGTTAAAGAGATGGGTTTTCATTCTAGATTTACACTGACAGAGTGTGCCTGCCTCCTGAACAACGCTAGAGAGACTGTTCCAGAGTTTGGGCACTAAATAGGAAAAGGATCTACCAACCATGGTTAGTTTTGATATTCTGGGTATTATCAACTGGCCAGAAACGAAGAAAGCTCTCCTCTGGCCAAATGAAGCAACACGGTATGGTTTAATTCCAGGCTGCTTCACAAGTACAGTAGACATGATAGACACAGTGTCTAGAAGACAGGGTCTCTGCGGACATTCAGGGCTGCATTGTGGTTGTGTCTAATTGCAGGTCCACCATCTGATCCGGCTGACTATGGTAACCCTGGGATAAGGATAAGACTAATATCCGTTCTTCTTACAATGTTACAAGTACATCAGATGTTGTGGAAAGTGTTCCCGGCTCTGGTTGCTCTACTTTATGCAGCCTAACAATCCTTTAACAGATTTGAATTTATAGAAATGTGATGATTTATTATGTGTATGCTAGGTTAAAGATACGTGTTTTTAATCTAGATTTAAACCGACAGAGTGTGTCTGCCTCCCAAACAATGCTAGAAAGACTGTTCCAGAGTTTGGGTGTTAAATAGAAAAAGGACCTATCACCTGCAGTTGATTTTCTAGGTATTATCAACTGGCCAGAATTTTGAGACTGCAATAGACATGAATGACTATAATGCGTTAACAACTCGCTCAAGTACTGATCAGCTAAACCATTTAGATCTTTGTAAGTAATTAGCAAGATTTTAAAATGCATGCAATGTTTAATAAGGAGCCACTGCAGTGTTGTCAGAACCGGCTAATATGGTCAAACTTCCTAGTTCTGAAGTCATTACTGCTGTGCTGTTTGGAAACATCTGAACTTGAAGCATTGTTTCTCATTCTCTTTTGTTTTTGCAAACTCCAGTTACAGCCAGGGCAGAAGGTGTTGTTACTGTTACCTACCTCCATGAATAAACTGTTGGCCAAGTGGCAAGGACCATACCCTGTGGTATGGGACCAGTGAAATAGGCATTCTCTATCTTGATAAAAGGAAATCTCATGAGGCGTACCATCTACCTGCTGAGAAAGGCACCCGGTAAGACGCCAGAGATGTCATTGGTGATACAAAAGGTGGAGGATGAGGAGGAGGATGAGCCTACTCCAGAGGTGAGACCCCAAAGACACCCTGCAACTGTAAAGCTGGACCACCTGGAAGTCCCAGAGGGCCAAGTTGCAAGATCTCCTGAACCTTTGTTCCATCTGAGGCCTGAAGATGATTCACCACACCATCCACCTTACCCCTTCACAACAGCAACCTTACTGAATACCCAAAAGACTTGTCAGCCATTTATAGGAAGAGATCGAGATGATGAAACAGCTGAGAAGGATAGAAGCCTCCATAAGTGAATGGAGTAGTCCCCTCATCATTGTCCAGAGGAACACTTCCGTAATCTTAAGGTTTGATGCCTACCCTACACAGAGAATCTGTTGGAGCGGATAGGACAGGTCAGGTACATCACCACCTTGGACCTGTGAAAGGGGGAACTGGGTGAACGTGATTTCACCAAGTACAACATGTTCCTGGATCACCATCTTTGTTGATCCTGGAACAACATTCCAATCAATCAGATTTGAGGGACACGTTTACCATTTATGTCAAGTTTTGGCTTCCACAACAGTGTTCTTCAACTATCATTTCCTTCTGATTTTAAGGATAAGTTATGGGTAGGGTTAGGTTTTGGGGACTACATTTTTGGATTGGAATGTTGTTCCAGGATCCACAAAATATGTTGATCCAGGAACATGTCTTACTTGGCAAAATCACGGTGACCGGGGGAACTGGCAGGAAAACATCAGAAAACTGTTAAGCAGTTAAAAGGCTAAACATACAGCAACAAGCTTGGTTTAGGATTACAAGAAAGATAGGTCTCAAATAATAAGCTTTTGGTCAGAGCAATAGTATGTACACTAATATACACAACTGGATTGTTCTACCTTTAAACGGCGCACTGTAACCATCATTTCTTTTATTTATTTATTTTTTCGAACCTATCACTTCTCCCAGTGGACGTTAACAGTAATGCTAACATAACTGTGTTAGTGATAGCAGTTTAAAATTAAAAACTAGCAATGTCAGATTACTTTATTAGATAATATCAGATGTATGATAATAATTGTTATTTTTAACTATTTAAATAGTGAAGCGTGAAAGTAAGAAAGAGATTCAAAACAAAGCTAGGCAGAGCTATGATTGCAAATTGCTCAGTAGCGAGGACTATAAATATATTTAAATCACTGTTGAGAAATGTAAAAACGGTATATTTGTTTGCTGTGTATTTTTTTTTTTTTTTTAAACTTTATTATCTTGGCAACATTCTAACATCTAAACCTATTGGAAACTGCTGTTGAGAGACTACTGTTCATTTTGCTAAGGGGCGATGCATGCGTGGTGTGTGCAGTTGCTAATATAGAATATGTCAAAGACAACCCAAGCTCATTGGAAAAACATGCCTGTGGCAACATTTCTTTTCCACTTTCAAAGTGAAATCAGTGGCACTCAAAACATGTTCAGTGTTTTTCTAAAACAGATAAATATGAATATGGCAACGTTTTATTACGATGATTGATGGTTGCAGTTCAGAATTGAAATGTTTAATGCTAAAAGGATGAGATAAAAATGCATTTTTTGAAACAACCATGCCCTTTTAGCTTACTTCTACAGGTTTTCAGCTCTGTAGTGTCGTGACTCGTGTTTCACAGACTCGCGCCCAAGCGTTTGCAATGCAAGTGCAATGCTCTACCAGGTGAGCTACTGAGCATATTTATTACAGTAAAGCCATTCATATGGAGCTGGTAATGTGATGCAAATGTAAAAATGTATTAGTTTACAAATTATGCACTATGGTAAAATTATTTCAGGTCATAACATAATAATTTGCAAGGAACTGTGAAAAAAAATAAGTCTTAAAGGGCACCTATTATGCCCCTTTTTACAAGATGTAATATTGGTCTTGGGTGTCCTCAGTATGTATTTGTGAAGTTTCAGCACAATATACCCCACAGTTAATTTATTATAACCATTTGAAAATGTCATTTTTGGGGCCTGTTTTAAAAAGAGCTGTTTTGGTGTGTACCACGTTAAATATAAATGAGCTGCATATCCCCGCCCTGCCTTTGGATGAGGGGGTAACTTGCATACCTATGGCAATAAACAGTCGGTAGAAGCAGAATGGCTGAGAGTGAGAGACCCGCTGTTTTGTATGGCATTCAGCCGTACATGTTTGAACCGGAATCAGACCCAGATGATGAAGAGACTCCGGCAGAAGAAACACAATTGAGAATGGAGCAGGACGTCTCTGAATGGTTATTTGATACATTTATGTACTTATAGAGTTTTAATCGCGTCCCCTTTGCAATTATGGATGTGCAACACACACACACACACACACTGTGATAACGTTCGCGCAATTTTTTGAAACTACAAACACAAATACTGTGATAACGTTTGCTAAGTACAAACGAAATTATATTTATGCGAGGGAACGGTTGCGTCATGTTGACATTACTTGTCGTACAGGTGCTTATGTGGCAAATGTGAGAAGATGGCTACAGAACCAGAAAATATATGCTGCAGGGAGATAGAACAGGCATTAATTTATTTACATTTGTAATTGTTGCAAAAAATAATACGTGACATAAAACTGTCTGACGCTATTTGTTGTATCAAAGGTTACAAGACGGATGAAACAACTTCAAGTCACTCCATCATGTATGGTAGGCCATCCCGGAAAACATACACAGTTTTTAATACAATATCTTTAAAATATATATATATATACGTGTGGATACACACTATACAAACAAGGTTTAAATTATATACACAGACATTCTACGACGACAACAACAACTTTAGACGCATTTCTTATTGAACTGGCTGACATCGACTGAAATGACTATTTGCTCAAAAAACATTAAATACACTTACTTCTTCTGGAGGTGACGTTGGATTGCGAACAGTAGGCAACGATCCACACTTGAGGATTAACTTTGAAGCAAGACCTGCTTTGAATTGACCCTCGTTCTCAAAACAGTCAGTCAAAAAATGATTCGCGCAAACATAAACGTATTTTGGAATTTTGAGTGGCGCCTTTCCTTCGTAAATAAAATCCATCCACTGCGTTTTCAGTGGCTCTGATGTCAGAAGTAAGTGAAAACTACTATGTTCATTATTACATCCCACAACAGAACACTTATGTTTCTTAGGAGACATTACCGGCTGTCGTTGAAACAATGGAGGATGGTTGACCGATCACCGAGGGCGGGGTCTATGCCAAAACCAGATTGTCAATCAAACCACGTGGGTGGGGCTTAGCGCAATTCTACGTCACAGTGAGAGCAATCTTAGAACAGGGCGTTCTGAGACAGTGCTTATGAATTATTGAGATTGTAAAAAAACCACTGGGTGGATTTTTCTCATTCTAGGGTGGTTTTGCTCACACACTGCCAACACACATTTATGGTCAAACACCATGTAAAAGTGAATTTTGCATAATAGGTGCCCTTTAATTAATTGATGATATGCCCCTGTAATCATAATTTGAAGGATTAGTTTTGAAGGATAGTGTTGAAGGATTAGTTGACTTTCAAATAAAATTTTCCTGATAATTTACTCACCCCTATGTCATCCAAGATGTCCATGTCCTTCTTTTTCAGTTGAAAAGACTGAAATGATCGGTCATTTTGTATATGCTTTAAATAAACAAATGATCACCGTCCAAGTGGTTCCGCGTGGAACCACTTGGAAGGCAATCATTTGTTTATATAAAGCATATACATTTACATTTAAAAAAAAAAAATGACCGATCGTTTCACTAGATAAGACCCTTATTCATTGTCTGGTATCATTTAAAGCCCTTTGAAGCTCCACTTCACCTTAAACCGTTTGGAGGCCATTGAAGTCCACTATAAGGAAAATAATCCTGGAATGTTTTTATAAAAAACCTTAATTTCTTTTCGACTGACGAAAGAAAGACATGAACATCTTGGATGACATGGGTACGGAAGAGGATTAGGGCCAAGCAATAATAAAAAAATAAAACCATCTCGAGATTAAAGTTGTTAAATTTTGAGAATGAAGTCATTAAATTACGAGAAAAAAGTCGTTAAATTATAATAATTTAACGAGTTTTTTCTCATAATTTAATGACTTTATTCTCAACATTTTATCTCGACTTTTTTCTCGAAATTTAACGACATTTTTCTCATAATTTAACGAATTTGTTCTCGTAATTTAGTGACTTTATTCTCAACATTTTATCTCGACTTTTTTCTCGAAATTTAACGAGTTTTTTTCTCGTAATTTAACGAGTTTATTCTCAACATTTTATCTCGACTTTTTTCTCGAAATTTAACAAGTTTTTTTTCGTAATTTAACGAGTTTATTCTCAACATTTTATCTTGACTATTTTCTTGGTTTTATTTTTTTATTATTGCTTGGCCCTAATCCTCTTCCGTACATGGGGGTGAGTAAATTATCAGGAAATTCTTATATTACAGCTGGAGCTTGCTGTGAATTGTATACGTTTTTGCAAAAAATTGAAGGTAGAGGCACATTTTTCCAATTAGCCTATGCTGGTCAAATAGACTGCCTTAAAAGTTAGCAGCCAGCTAGATAAGTAGACAGCGAAACAGCTTAGAGTTTAGAAGTTTAGAAGACAGTGACAGAATTTATATATATACCTGTATATACTTTTGCTTTGCCAAAACATCCAATATAATAACCCTGTAAGTACATCCTCAAAGTCCAAAGTATAAAAGAGTCTTCGTTTACAAATTCAGTTGTGTAGCATTAACATGTCATTCTTTCTCTCTTAAAGTAAATTTATAATTCTAAGAAAAGTTATTTATGCATATTAATATACATTATGTGAACTTTCTGCAGGGGCGTAGGAAGACGACTCTGCCTAGTTGCCACGGATACATTCATAAAAAGAACCATTTTGACAAGTTATATATGTAGTTAAATATGTAGCAAGATGCAAATTAAATAGAGATTGAAAGTTTAAATAAGAGGATTCTGGAGGTTTTTGATGGTGCAAAAGGTGGCAGACTTTCATTATCCATTTAGATGCTATTCCCACCAGAGCCTTAAACATACCAATTTCCTCTTTATATAAATATAAAGTGAAGTTTTTAAATGGATGTGACAGATGTGTTGCTTGAAGATTGCACACATTTATGCCCGTATTCCTTGAGAAACAGTCCTTGAAAAACTAAAACTGACGGTGCAAGAACTTCAGCACATTATAGACATTTTGTATCCTGAGGGAAAACATCTGTTTGAGGCCATATGGACCTTACACAAAAACACAGAAACATATACTGCATTGAACTGATGTTTGGGCTGTGCTGACATTCGGCTGTACAATGGCAGGTTCAGCTGTCAGATCCACACGACACTTTACAGGGTGTCTCTCACTGCCAGAAAAGGCGTCCGTGAAAGCTCCAGTGACTGTGTACAAAGACGCATGAAAAGCCGACAGCAGCATCCTGTCTAAACGCAGTCTTGCATGAAGCTGTGAAATATAGAAGAGCTGGTTTAAAAAGTTGTAGGTGGTGATGGGGCCACTCCGTCAGGTTTCCCTGAGCACTTCTCTGTTCTCTCTCACACTTCAACTTTATTGCCACGGCAACATAATGTTCGTTTCTTGCAGATCATGGAGCGTTGACCTTTGAGACACCTTGTTGAGACATCTGTGGCATCTCAATATAGTCCAACACTTTAATGAAGACAGGTGAGCGCGAACCACGAACATTGCCTCTAATTGGCACCATGCAGGTAAGCGCCTCAACATCACACCAATTAATAATTTATTTCAAACTGATATACTGAAGTAATTAGTCTGAGTTAGTCAAAATCCTGTATATCGGTTCACTTTCGTATTACAGTTATAGTACGTTTTATATTAGCGTTCAAAAGCTTTTTTTCGTTTGTTTGCTTTGTATGCTCACCAAGGCTGTGCTCAAAAAGAAAAAGAGTAAAAATATTCAGTAACATTATTTTAAAATGTAATTTATTCCTTTCTCCAGTCTTCTGTTACATGATCCTTCAGAAATAATTCTAATCATTCTTTGTGCTCAAGTAACCGTTCTTCTTATTATCAATTATAAAACAAAATTATAAAACAATTGTGTTGCTTTATATTTTTGTGGAAACTGATACATAATTTTTTTTAGGATACTGTGATGAACAGAAAGTTAAAAAGAGCAGATTTATTTAAAATAGAAAACTTTTGTAACATTGTAAATGCCTTTACTGTTGTCATGGAACGTGTGTGTTGAATGAAGTGCATGACAGGAATAGTCCAAGTTAATAGTATTTAATGATCAAATCCAAACACAGAAGAACACAACCACATAAAACAGAGATGAGAACGGACAAAGAACTAATGAGAACACAGAGCTTAAAGTGCCCCTATTATGGATTTTTGAAAACTGCCTTTCATGTAGAGTGCAACATAGCTCTAAGTGAATGAAAACATCCTGCAAAGTTTTGAATCTGAAAGTGCACCGTATATAAAGTTATTGTCTCTCAAAAGTAAGAGTCAACTGTGAGTCAATTAAACAAGTCGTTTGTAAAATGAATCCCAAGCCGTTTCATTTGTGATGTCACAACGAAACATTAGCATATTCCCCGCCCACTTATTGTGCACGCAGACGCCAGGGAAAATTCAGTTCCCTTTCGAAGGGAACTTCAACTCTGCGTTCAAATCGCATCGGGGAACGTCACACGTGAGCTGATGTCTGAAAGCCAAGTATCAAAAAACTCAATTATATTGGTCGGCGACAGCCTATGACATCATCATAGCGCAACCCGGAAGTATACAAGGAGCACCTAGAGAACCAGTCAGTATCTTATCGTCTTTCGGGACTGTTCTGTCTGATCGCGATTGTATTGACTCTGGTAAGGGATTCTTTAATATGCCTTACAAACGTTCAAGAGAGTGTGTTCATCCGTGTCCCAGGGTTTTGACACTTGATATACACATTTCTGGCCGTTTTCTGTCTGGGAGAGGAACGCGCATAGACAGTGCTTGAGGGCGCTGTCTGTGTGTTTTCTGTTATTTACTGTGAGTGTCTCCCTATCCGATCCGTTCTCGTTCGGCACTCTTCTCAAGGGAAGAGGTGTCCGCATCTGTGCCTGGTGATTCTGGCCTTTTGTGCTGAGGCAAAATGGCAGCTGCAATCATAGGGCTTGCAGGTGAGCTCGTTGGGAAGTTTGAGAGAGTTGTATTCTCTCTGTTTCCCCGGGGGATGACGATGACATCTGTGTTTGACTTCATCGCATCCGGCAGCGCGCGGTCCTCTGGATGCTGTGTATGCAGAGCTGCTGGTGTTTTTGGGATGCGCTTCTGGCAGGCTGCGGCTGCCTTGAGAGCGCGTTCAGAAAGGGGCCGCGCGCGGACGGCTCGACGAACGGTTCCTTTCTGTCCATGAACGCTGCAGCTCCCATAAGCTTTCTATTCCTTCCCAATCTCCGCGTTTGAGATCGGGAGGGCATGGAAAAACCCCTAGCCATTCAGATTTGTATCTGAGCCTAGACAGACGAGAGGAGGAAGACACGTGAGTGAGATGGGTGATCGATTATAAACTCCGTTGCGTCTGTAATCGATCCATCAGCTACATAAGGGTGATTATATCTACCCTGTCCTCTTCTTCTTTCACCTCCTATATATATATATATATATATGTTTTATATATATTTAAATATATCATGCTCAGATGCTTCTTATGGTCAGACTGATGGCTGGGCCCATAGTGAGTATTTTTCTGTCGGCCCGCTTTTCCGGTTTGATAATGAGAGGATCTTTTAGGCTTAAAAGAAACCAAGATTATATCCTTTCATGTAGAGAAAAAGGAGTATAGAAATCTTCAGTCTTTAGGCCGCAGGAAGGTAAGCTGGGTCTATATTTTATGTTTTAAAATAAGACCTTGTTTTTCCTGTATAGTTTTTCTGAGCATGTCAGGAGGTCCAGTATGGCCGCTCAGGTGCCTCCTCCTTTCCGGAGCAAGGTGCAGAGATGGCTGGACTCGAGGAGGAAGAAGCAGGTTTTAAAGGAGGTGATCGATCACATACGCCAGTAGCATCGGTAATCGATTCCCTCTTGTTGCAAGGGTGACTTTACATCTGCTCTCGCCCCTTCTTCCTCCGCCTCCTGGGTTTTGGATGTAATCAGAAAAAGTACGTTTTTTTTTTGGGCAAACTGAAGTTTGATAGGTTGCCTTGAATGATATATTGTGCAGGCCACAAAATGGCCGCCTCCTAGCCACCTATTGTTCAGAGTAGCTTTTCATCTGCTGGATGCTAGAGTAGTTTGAGTTAGCACTCGTCACTTCAGTTAGTATCCATGTTTAGGTCGGCCTTAATCGGCCGCCTGACATTGTTTGCTTGTGAGCTTCGCTTTCTTTCTCTTATCCATGAGATTTGGAGGTGAAGCCCAGGCTTTGCTAGGCATGTGGCCCTGTAGGCCTGCAGCTTAGCAGCCAGGCTAGAGCTAGGTTCTGTGTGTTTGTTAACTACCGTATGTATGACTATCCCTTGTCAGGTTGTATAGTTCCTAGTTCTGGCCTCCTCCTGAGGGAGTTGTTGGGCTGTATGCCCATTTCCCCTTGTTCATGTAGGTGCAACTGGTTGAGTTTAACAGCTAAGGTTGTAGACTGTTATTAGCCTCCCTGGTGCTGTTTTTCTTTCCTTATCTTTGCGTAGATAAGTTATGCAAAGTTAGGCCCCACTCTCTAGAACTTCATTCATGCTATGAATTTGTCTTTCCCCTGAGCCACTTGATTTAACATTCAAGTTTGAGTTGACGGTGCTAGCTTTTTAGCCTCTGCTCTCTAGGGCTCAGCACAGATTTGGTGAGAGCATTTATCCTCTTTAGGATGGCATGTATTTCAAAGTATTGTGTTCGCTTTGAGTTTTAGTTTTTTGCCCTAAATTTGTTTAGGTGAGCTTTACTCTAGTGCTGCCACAGGTTGGCACCTGTTCTCATAATAGTAGGCTTGTGAAATCAGCCTTTATTTAAGAGCATGGTGACTATTATACTCCCCAGTTAGGGTTTATTGTGTGTCACAGAGTGCATCACCTGTTGGATTGCATACTCAGGGTAGTGTTAGAACCACTTTCGCAGTTTGGTTTCTATTAGCTCCCTTTGGTGATCTTGACAACTGCTATATTGCATATAACTTTGGAGTTGTAGGCTCTAGTGATTTTAGCCTCCTTCTAGTTTAGAAGCTTGTGTTTCTCAAGTGCTGTTGTTATGTGATCATAGTTTGCTCACATGATTTTACACTGCCACAGGCTATTGCTACGTGTCTGTTTAGGCTAGCAGGCCTTGGTAGGCCTCCCTTAGACCATGTAGGCATTTATTGGTTCCCTTTAGTCACTGGTGTAGGGTACATTGGCTGTTGGAATGGGTAGCCATAGCTCAGGTTATAGTTAGCTTCCCACAGCTTTGCTTGGTTAGAGCTGGTTCCCTGTAAGCTTGGTTCCCTTATATTCATGAGCTGGCACCATGTGTCACTGAAATGGTAGGCCCTAATAGGCCTCCTTTTTAGTTTACATGTTGGTACAGTTTGTGTTTATATGTTTCAAATGGGCTGAACCCCACTTGTTGTTGAGGCCCCATAAGGCCTCCTTTTTAGCTGACATGCTGGCAGGATGCTTGTGAATCCAATACCACCATCGGCCACGCCCCACCTCTGTTGAGTAGGCTTTAAAAAGGCCTCTCATGGAGTATGGTGGCGTAATATGCATTCCTTCTCTCAGTATGATGCGTGAAAGGTTTTCCACTGAATGCATGGCCTGATGGTTGGTATGGTCATGGACTGGCTGATGCCACGTGTTTACTAGGGTAGGCCCTAATAAGGCCTCCTTTTTAGTTTACATGTTGGCACAGTTTATGTTTATATGGAGAAAAGGGCTGAACACCACGTGTTGCTGAACTTGAAGGCCCCATAAGGCCTCCTTTTTAGCTGACATATTGGCGGGATGCTTGTGAATCCAATCAATAAAGTACCACCATCAGCCCCGCCCCACCTCTGGCGTTTATCTGATAGAGGTTTTCAACTTTGCTTGACATTCTGATACAGTTCCCACAGGTGCACCTACATAAAGTATAATAGTGACGTCACTATTCTACGTCACCCTATTCTACTTACGGAAAAAAATTTAACTGCCGCTGCGTTCGTTCCGTAAGTAGAATAGGGAAGGTGTAGGACATACAGCGTAAGCTTTTTGAAGAATACAAAAGCAGAACCACTTGGATGCCGATCATTTGTTTATATAAAGCATATACATTTACATTTTTTTTTCAAAAATTCAAATTTTTATCAATTTTACTGGTAGTCCACTGTATGAAGAATTTTTGAGTATAATATGTCACAGTTTATTTTATTTTGCTATCCTCACTTATATAAATGAACAATAGTGTCTCCTAAAAGAAAGAATCGATTCTGAACTTCTGAAATGGGTCGTCAGTATTTCGGGTCTCACTTCCATATCCGTAACATATCTACATAGGTTTGTAACAAATTTGCATAATGCCAGCCTATGGTCTTCATTGGCTGACCGCAAACAATGCCCACTAATTACTTTGACCCACCCTCAAACACTGTAGTTGTAGCTGAGAAGCAACATGTTGTAGCTACATGTTGTGTTGTCGACATGTTAAGAAGATGCTGTTTTCAGTGCTGCGAATCCACTTTGCGTGCACTTCCAAAGGATTCAGACACTGGAATTGATACAGCATTTATTTTCCTTACTGATTTGTAGAAATATTGAGATTTTTGCCCCAATTAGTGGAAGTTTTTCATGCTGAAACATCATAATGACAAAGTTTTCTTCTTTCAACAGGACTAAGAATCACAAAGTTTTTTTGTAGGACACAGAGACATGCGTATTTATGTTGGTCAGTGGATCCGGTGGGAGCTCCGATCCACTCCAGTTGCTTTGAGCTGCTGCCGTGGTCTCTTTGCACACAAACACAATCAAATGTCAAACGCACAGCGCTCACTGTACTGTCAGTATCTTTCGGTCTCTCTCCCTCTAGTAATACTGTGAGAACATGTCTAATTGCAGAATGCTGTTTCCTTCTCTTTGCATCATTTTTGATGCTGTATGCGATGTGTGAGTGTATATCTGTGACATCACACTGTGTGTGTTAGACACACATTCTTTGTGCAGGCATATGCGTGTTTCTACATGTGTGCATACAAATTTAATCATGTGTGTCTATAGCTACACATAGCCATTATCTACAAAGGATACAACTGCAACTCTTATCTACGTTAATGAGGAAAGATGAAAATGTTTGGATGTTTGGGACTTTAAACTGAAAGTTAGGACATTCATTTTGCTATGAGTGGTCCAAGATATTACAGAAAGTCTATGGCCAAATTAATTTTATATACTGTACTCCACATATCCTTGTTTACACTCTCTGTGTATGTCTACATCTGTGTTCAAAAAGTGAATTTTGCATAATATCTCCCCTTTAAAATAGAGAACTGTAGAAAAAAAGTTTTGCTTCATAAAACAGTCCAACTTCATATTCTACCCTCTCTCTGACCCTTATGATTAAACAGTAGATTTTTGTCTTACTTACTTATTTTCTTACTCTTTCTTATTGATTGCATGTTTGATGTCTGTTTGGATGTAGTTTATGATGCTCTATCATTTAATAACCGTCTCTTTGTGAAGTTGCATTACATTGCAATGCCTGAAATTGCATTGACACAAATATGAATGGGCTGACTGGGCTAAAGATATTTGGGACAACAGATGAGGATAAATGAAAATATTTGAGACAGTCATTCCCCTGTGGAGTCAATGAAAACATGTGCTCAGTATTGATACAGTGTTCAGACAACATTATGCTGTAAAGAAAACCACTAAAATTCCCGTTTACACCAAACACGATAACTGTAAAGATAACTATAACATTTTAGTCGTTCTAATTCTATGAGAATAGCAAAGGCCACACCACAGGAGTAATGATGATGACACAGAGTAGCAATAGCAAACGTATGAATCACTTTCAGAACAATTTTTCATTCTGATGTACAATAAAAAACACCAATCAGAATCAACCTGACTTTAAAGTTTTTGAGCATAAAAAGCAGCAGGCTACATAACTGCAGCACGCAATAAACAGAGTGTTAACATCTGTTGGTGTGGATTCAAATATAGTTCCCATTCAGTCGGTCACGTTCGACGTACGTCGGACAGACCGACGAATAGGAATCTCGCCAGAGAGGCCAATCTACTTCGAGTGTAACTAAACGAGCCAATGCACATTGGCATGCAATCATCTGCATCAGCTGCTCGCCTCGCAGCGTGGGTATATAATGAGCAGCAGGTGCGTTGCATCTTCAGCTTTTCGCTTCGGAGCCGAACTACTGAGCAAACACGGTGGTTTCTACGAGCGAGTGTTTGAAGAACGGACTTCAACGAGCCAGCTCTCTCTCTGACTGCTCTTCTCGTCCGGTGCAGGAGGAACAGCACAGCAGCGGGGCCGATTTTTTCTTCTTTGCTTTCGTTTTTGCCTTTTTTTATTTGAGCAAAAAAAAAGCTGTGTATCAGCGTGAAGGCCGTTTTCACGGCTGGTGACGGTGCGCTTTAAGAGCGCTAAAAGGCTGTTCTTACAGCTGGTAAGAGCAGCGTCTGCAAAGAGAGTGCACACGACAGGCTGCACATTCCCTGTCTGTGCTGCAGCGGCTTTCCCCTGCGTGCTTCGGCACTGAGAGAGTTAGTCCCTGAAAGAGCTTACACGAGTAGTTCGCGTCTTTTTAAAGATGTCGTTCTACTTGTGTGCTGCTGGATGCGGTCGTTGCCTGGCGCCTCGGGATGGTCACCAACGCTGTATCGCGTGCTTGGGCTTAAGGCACGCTGAGGCGGCGTTTGTGGACGAGTCATGTACCCATTGTGGGAAGATGACCGTCTCGGAGTTGCGGTCTAGACTCCAGTTCCTGCAAAGGGGCGGAGTCCCAGTGCCGCTGCCTCGTTCCAATCCTCCTCAGAGGGTTGCTGCGGGCGGCAGCACTGGTGACCTGAGGATCACGGTGAGCGCGTTTCCTTCGGGGAACCAACCCCCTAGGAACCCTCATCCCTCCTGCACTCCGCAGCCAGTAGAGCTGCCGGGGGAGCGCGGTGGACCACCCCAGAGGTGTGTACCATCCGTATCCTTCGGAGCTCCCCAAGACGACCGGATGTCGATCGCTGCATCGGAGGGTGAGCCTGACGCTTCTGGGGATGACGATTCGGCGCAGCTGCCTCCCTCGGGAGTGATAACTGTGCCCGATTCAGACCCGGAAATGATGGCTATGCTTTCCCGGGCCGCCAACAGGGTCGGGCTCGTGTGGAATCCTCCACCGTGTCCCGAACCCTCGAGGTTGGACGATTGGTATCTCGGGGTGGCAAGGGCTGGTTCTCAGCCCCCCACCCCAGTGCCTTTCTTCCCGGAGGTGCATGAAGAGCTCACTGGCACGTGGACGGCACCTTTTACTGCCCGAAACCGTGTCGGTGGGTCCTCCTCCCTCACCACCCTTGACGGCGGGGCAGCGAAGGGTTATACGCGCATACCCCCTGTGGAACGGGCCGTTGCTATGCAACTGTGCCCTAACTCCACCTGGCGGGGGGAGCCGTCTCTCCCTTCCCGGGCCTGTAAGCACTCGTCGGATCTTACCGGCAAGGCTTACCAGGCCTGTGGGGAAGCTGCCTCTGCCCTACACGCTATGGCGTTGTTGCAGGTCCATCAGGCCAAGGCACTGAAGGATCTGCACGAGGGTGGTCATGACCCACAAGTTCTTCAGGAACTTCGTGCCGCGACGGACCTCGCGCTTCGTGCGACGAAGGTTACGGCGCGGTCAGTGGGTCGTGCGATGTCCACACTTGTGGTCCAGGAGCGCCATCTCTGGCTGTGTCTCGCGGACATGAGGGATACCGACAAGGTCAGGTTTCTTAATTCCCCCGTGTCCCAGACCGGCCTGTTCGGCGACGCGGTCGAGAACTTTGCCCAACAGTTCTCGACTGTACAAAAGCAGTCTGAGGCCATCAGTCACATCCTGCCGAGGCGGTCAGCTGCTGCTCCACCACCGCCCGCAGCACCTCAGACTGCCCGTCGCCGAGGGCGCCCCCCTGCGGCTGCCCCCGCTCCCGCGCCCCAGCAGCAGCAGCCTCCAGCTAAGCGGCGCCGTGGAGCCGGTCGCGGTCGGAGCGCCCAGCCCGTCCCGCCACCCCCCAAGAAGAAGGGTGGCAAGGCCAAGTCCAAGCGGCCCTAGGACGGGCGACCCGGAGATGGAGGGGACTGCTCTACAGGAGGTGGTGACCGCACCGCTCCTTCCTCCGGAGGAGGGCCGGGTGGAGAATCTTTTGTTTCCTTCTGTTTTTGTTCCGCCGCTGGCCCAGCAGCCAGCGGTACCCAAATTCTCAATAAAAGAGCAGTTTCCTCTATCTCCGGGTCCGAAGAGGGCTCGGAGAGCAGTGGGAGGGCAAGAACCTCACCACTCTCATCCCCCTCTTCTGTCGCCAGCGGACAGCAGCGAGCAGCAGGCAGTCAAAGCCTCGACTGCTCCCTCTGTCCACCCGTGGAAGCAGGTAAGTGTTGCACAGCACACTGTGACGCCGCTTTGGGCCGCCTCGCAGAGAGAGCCTCCCGGGCCGCGTCCCTACGTTCCACCTCGCTGCCCCGCTGCGGGTGCGCCTGTGGTTCCTCTGGTCCCGCTGGTGCGGTCTCTGGGAGCCTGGTTAGCGCTCCCCAGTCCGTCCCGCTGGCTCATTCGGACCATCAGGCTCGGCTACGCGATTCAATTCGCCTGGCGTCCCCCCAGGTTCAGGGGCGTCCACTTCACTGTAGTGAAAGATGTCGATGCCCCTGTCTTGCGTGCGGAGATCGCAGTCCTACTGGCGAAGGATGCGATAGAGCCGGTCCCTCCAGCCGATATGAGGTCAGGGTTCTACAGTCCCTACTTCATTGTACCCAAGAAAAGCGGCGGGTTACGACCGATCCTGGATCTGCGAGTCTTGAATCGGAGCCTTCACAAGCTACCGTTCAAGATGCTCACGCAGAAACGCATTTTCGAATGCATCCGTCCCCGGGATTGGTTTGCAGCGATCGACCTGAAGGACGCGTACTTTCATGTCTCGATCCTTCCGCGGCACAGGCCTTTCCTGCGGTTCGCGTTCGAAGGTCAGGCATATCAGTACAGAGTCCTACCCTTCGGGCTGGCCCTGTCTCCCCGCGTCTTCACCAAAGTCGTGGAGGGAGCCCTTGTTCCCATGAGAGAACAGGGTGTTCGCATCCTCAACTATCTCGACGACTGGCTCATTCTAGCACAGTCCCGGGATCAGTTGTGCGAACACAGGGATTTGGTGCTCAGACACCTCATCCAGTTGGGGCTTCAGGTCAACTGGGAAAAGAGCAAACTCGCCCCGGTGCAGAGGATCTCTTTTCTCGGTATGGAGTTGGATTCGGTCGAGCAGATAGCACGCCTCACAGAGGAACGTGCTCGGTTGGTGTTGAACTGCCTGAATACATTCAATGGCAGGACAGCGGTCCCACTGAAGTTCTTTCAGAGGCTCCTGGGGCATATGGCGGCTGCTGCGGCTGTAACACCGCTCGGTCTGCTTCATATGAGACCGCTTCAGCACTGGCTTCACGGCCGAGTCCCGAGATGGGCGTGGCAACGCGGCACGTTCCGGGTGCCAATCACTCAGGAGTGCCGCCGAACCTTCAGTCCGTGGTCGGACCCCTTGTTTCTCCGGGCAGGAGTGCCCCTAGAACAGGTGTCCCGGCATGCTGTGGTGTTCACAGATGCTTCTGCCACCGGCTGGGGTGCCACGTACAACGGGCATGCAGTGTCAGGGGTTTGGACGGGACCCCATCTGCATTGGCACATCAACTGCCTCGAGTTGCTGGCAGTATGTCTTGCTCTGAGCCGCCTCAAAGGCCTGCTACGGGGCAAGCATGTACTGGTCCGTACGGACAACACTGCGACCGTTGCGTACATCAACCATCAAGGTGGTCTACGCTCCCGTCGCATGTCGCTTGATGGGTAAGTCACCTAGAACCTCCGCGTCCCGTCCAGGGACCAGACATGGAGTTTCCAGAGGTCTGGACGCGGGTGCCAAAGAGTGCCCCGTCTCTGAGAAAGAAGGTCCTTCCTCAGAGGAATGGGCCAGGGAGGGGCTGTCGCGAGGAGTGAGAGTTCTGGGAATAGCTCGTCGGCCACACGGTTGAGCACACCGGGAACATGAATGGCGCGAAGCGACCTCAGATGCTTCCTCCTGTGGAGTCGGAAGGTTCGGAGAGGCTCAGGTAGACCTGTTTGCCTCACCAGAAACCTCCCACTGCCAGTTGTTTTACTCTCTGACCGGGGGAACACTCGGGACAGACGCACTGGCACACAGCTGGCCCCGGGGCCTGCGCAAATATGCGTTTCCCCCAGTGAGCCTACTTGCACAGACCCTGTGCAAAGTCAGGGAGGACGAGGAGCAGGTCTTGTTAGTTGCGCCCTACTGGCCCAACCGGACCTGGTTCCCAGAACTCTCACTCCTCGCGACAGCCCCTCCCTGGCCCATTCCTCTGAGGAAGGACCTTCTTTCTCAGAGACGGGGCACTCTTTGGCACCCGTGTCCAGACCTCTGGAAACTCCATGTCTGGTCCCTGGACGGGACGCGGAGGTTCTAGGTGACTTACCCCCCGAGGTACTTAACACCATCACTTCGGCTCGTGCATTGTCTACGAGACGTGCCTATGCCTCGAAGTGGAACCTGTTCGTCGAGTGGTGCTCTTCTCGCCGAGAAGACCCCCGAATGTGCTCGATCGGTGTCGTGCTTTCCTTCTTGCAGCAAGGGTTGGAGCGTAGGCTGTCCCCCTCCACCCTCAAAGTCCATTCTGCTGCTATCTCCGCTTACCACGACCACATAGATGGCAAATCTGTTGGTCAGCACGACCTGGTCGTCAGGTTCCTTAGGGGGGCGAGACGGTTAAATCCTCCTCGTCCCCCCTCCATACCCTCTTGGGACCTCGCTCTGGTGCTAAGAGCACTCCAGATTGCTCCCTTTGAGCCTTTGCAGTCGGCAGATTTAAAGATTCTGTCTATGAAGACTTTGCTGCTGGTTGCATTGGCCTCTATCAAGAGGGTAGGGGACCTGCAGTCATTTTCGGTCGACGAATCGTGCCTAGAGTTCGGGCCGGGTGACAGCCACGTGGTACTGAGACCCCGGCCTGGCTATGTGCCCAAGGTTCCTACCACTCCCTTCAGGGACCAGGTGGTGAGCCTGCAAGCGCTGCCCTCGGAGGAGGCAGACCCAGCCCTGGCTTTGCTCTGTCCAGTCCGCGCCTTGCGACTGTACATAGACAGAACTCGAAGCTTCAGGACCTCAGACCAGCTCTTTGTCTGTTACGGAGGCCAGCAGAAGGGAAAGGCTGTCTCCAAGCAGAGGATGGCCCACTGGATAGTGGATGCCATCGCCCTGGCTTACCAAGCTCAGGGCGTGTCCTGCCCGCTCAGGTTGCATGCTCACTCCACGAGAGGTGTAGCATCTTCCTGGGCGCTGGCTCGTGGCGCCTCGCTAACAGACATTTGTAGAGCTGCGGGCTGGGCGACACCTAACACGTTCGCTAGATACTGTAGCCTTCGTGTCGAGCCAGTCTCCTCCCGTGTTCTCGCCTCAGGTCAGAGGCACGGAGAGGCCCCGGCTTAGTGTCGGCTTGCTGCGCTGCGTGCGCTTTTTTGCTCCAGAGAGTCCCTACGGGCAGACCCTGTTGAGTCCTCCGGTTACCCTTCGGCAGCCGTCGTGGCGGAGCGTCCGGCGCCAGGCCTATACTCCGTTGAATCCTTGAGAACCGGATTTAGGCTGGGTTCCATATGTGTGACCCTACGGGGATCCCATATGGCTTCTCCACGGTTGCTCCTAAACGAAGCCCGTGTCTTTCCCTCTGGGAGAACCCATCTCTACCGAGTTGGAGTCACCCCAGTTCTTCCATATGTAGCACAGCCCTACAGGGTTAGTCCATATGTACTTCTCCACATAACTCCTTCGGGGAAGGATGTGGCTTCCACAGCGTTCCTTTCAATGAAAGGTTACGCTTTCCCAGCGTTATCCAATAGTCTCACTGAATGGGTTTGGGAACAACAGTGATCGACCCTCTCTGTGTGTTAGCCCTGTCCCACCGTCCGCAGGCAAGGGGGTTCAGGTGGCTTACAACAGAGCGCTGGAGGAGGGCAGCTCCTGTGGCGCTTTGGTAGGGATTCCTATTCGTCGGTCTGTCCGACGTACGTCGAACGTGACCGACTGAATGGGAACGTCTCGGTTACAAAGGTAACCCTCGTTCCCTGAAGGAGGGAACGGAGACGTACGTCCCGTCGCCACAGTTGTTGTCCTGCTGTGCTGCCGCCTGCTTAGTTCGGCTCCTCAGCGAAAACCTGAAGATGCAACGCACCTGCTGCTCATTATATACCCACGCTGCGAGGCGAGCAGCTGATGCAGATGATTGCATGCCAATGTGCATTGGCTCGTTTAGTTACACTCGAAGTAGATTGGCCTCTCTGGCGAGATTTCTATTCGTCGGTCTGTCTTCAGGGAACGAGGGTTACCTTTGTAACCGAGACGTTATTTTGGTAACACTTGTTGGGCCTCATTTATAAAATGTTGCGCAGAAACTGTCCTAAATTTGATCTTACGATCATTTCCCAGATGTGCATATACGTGTGATTTATAGAAAGAACGTACACACAGAAAACAATCGTATGCCTCTCTTTCAGATGTGAAATCTATAAATCGCAAATGATCTTGAAATGAATGGTTTCAGTTCTCCGCGGGGTGGGCAAGATCTGTTTGGTTTCTGATATTCTTCCAAATATCTTCCTTTGTGTTCAGCAGAACAAATAAATTCATAAAGGTTTGGAACTACTTGAGGGTGAGTAAATGATGACAGAATTTTCATTTTGGGGTGAACTATCCCTTTAACTAGTGTTAAAGGATTAGTTCACTTTCAAATTAAAATTTCCTGATAATTTACTCACTCCCATGTCATCCAAGATGTTCATGTCTTTCTCTCTTCAGCTGAAAATAAATTAAGGTTTTTGATGAAAACACTCCAGGATTTTTCTCCATATAGGGGACTTCAATGGAGCCCAAACAGTTGAAGGTCAAAATTACAGTTTCATTGCAGCTTCAAAGCATTCTACGCGATCCCAGATGAGGAATAAGGGTCTTATCTAGAGAAACCATCACTCATTTTCTCATTTTTATTTTTATTTTTATTTTTTTATACATTTTAACCATGCTCATCTTAAACTAGCTCTATTCTGTAAGTGTATTACTGCCCTCCACAGGTCAAAGTTTGAAATAATTTTTATATACTTGCACTAACATATTGTATATGACAATTTAGTTCAAACTTTGACCTGTGGAGGGCAGTAATACACTTAGCAGCATCTACACTGCCAGAATTCTAATAGAGAAGAAGAAAAAGAAGAAGAAGAAGAAGAAGAAGAAGAAGAAGAAGAAGAAGAAGAAGAGCTAGTTCAAGATGAGCATTTATGGTTAAAATGTATAAAATTTTAAAAAAAAAATTGAAAATGAGTGATGGTTTCTCTAGATAAGACCCTTATTCCTCGTCTGGGATCGCGTAGAATGCTTTGAAGCTGCAATGAAACTGTAATTTTGACCTTCAACCGTTTGGAGGCCATTGAAGTCCACTATATGGAGAAAAATCCTGGAATGTTTTCATCAAAAACCTTAATTTCTTTTTGACTGAAGAAAGAAAGACATGAACATCTTGGATGACATGGGGGTGAGTAAATTATCAGGAAAATTTTATTTGAAAGTGAACTAATCCTTTAACTAATGACACCTTTTTTTTTTATAGTTATCATTCTTAGTGTGAACCGCCCTCAAATACCAAAAAAAAAAAAAAAAGAAACAGAAAATTTACTGCCTCTAGATAAATGCCACATTATGGCACATTTTTGTTATAGAATGAAATGATAGTTCCCCTACACTGAACATTAATTCAAAAAGTGTTCCAGGTCTCCTTCACATAGCCCTCATTTGAGACAAAACTGATAGGACTTTAAAGATATTTTAAATGCATTGGAACAAGTCAGATTCTTCTTCTTTGGGGAATAAGGTTATGCTTTTAAAGAAACAATTCCTAGCATCTACAACTTTCTTTAAAAATATTCCCAAACTTCAGCTGCACTTACATTGTGTTGATTCACAGCATTTTTTTCTTCTTTTTCTGGTTATTTATTTTTTAGCAAGGCATTTTTTTGAAGTTACTCACAGTAGAATTACTGCAGGGGCAAACTCCTATTACAAGGTTTCTCCAGCTATGCTCTAGGCCATAACATTTGTAGCGTAACTCAGTGACTGAGCTGGTTGCTTGCTAGTCTCAAAGTTTGATATACTGAAATACTGACCCAAAACTTTATCCATCAGTCTCTAGCCATTACTTTTTCAGTGTTCAAACACAAAGCATAATTTTACTTCACTTGTTCGTTACTAGAATACAGTCCTGGGTAAATAAAATGGGCCAAGCTCAAAATTGCGAAACACTAAGCTTTAATTTGTCTTTAATTATTGGTCAGGAAATTAGCAAAAATGTAAGAAAATGTACTACTTCAAAAAACATTGCTGTCTTGAAAAACATCAAAGACAGAATTAAGTTTTTGGTAGAATATGGGAAGTTTGATTCAGAGGTGTTTGGAGTGATGAAACAATTACCAGAGTGGTGTCTTCGAAAATCTGGTGAGAAATATAATAACAAATGGGTCCCACTTTATATTAAGTGGCCTTAACTACTATGTACTTACATTTCAATTAATCATTTGATACAGTGCACTTATTACGTACATACATGTTTTTACATTGTACTTATATTTTAAAAACACCTGCATGTAATTACATCTGTAATTAATTTCTGTAATTACATTTGTAATTACACTGTTCACCCATCCCTTAACCCTTACCCCTACCCTTAAACCCACCCATACCACCAAAGCTTTCCCTAACCTTACCCATACCCCACGTCAATAGCAGCAAAAGTGTTTTGCAATTCAATATGAACCCAATAAGTACATTGTACTTATTTTTTTGATTTAAGTACATAGTAGTTAAGGCCACTTAATATAAAGTGGGACCAATAAATGCATCTCTACCACAGTGAAGCATGGAGGAAGAGTGTGGTGCTGGTGTTGGTGAGTTACTTCACTTTGAAAAGTCATGTAATGCTTTGTAGTACAGGAAAATATTGCAGAATGTCTTGCTTCCCACAAATGAAAAGTTGTTATCTATCAGATATTGGAATGATCAGATGTCATTTTTCAACAAGACACTGCTCCTGCCCAAATTTCAAAGATAACCAAGAAGTGTCTTTAAAACACATCCATCAGGCTCATGTTTTGGCCTTGGCCTCAGAGTCCAGATTTGATCCATATATAATATTTGGTCTCACATTAAAATCAAACTAACTGGGAGATATTTTTCAACTACTCAGGGGAGTACAACAGCCCCAGTCACATTTTATTTTCAGTGAATGTAAAAGAGCAGCTTAGACTTTCTGCTAAACATCTCCTTTTGTGTTCCATCAACGAAAGGTTTGGAACAATATGAGGGTGAGTAAATAACCACAGAATTTACATTTTTGTGTAAAATATATATTTAATATAAAGCTTAACAGATGTTTCAGCACTTATTTGCATGGGGCTGAAGGTTCCAACTATTGAACATTTAATTCTAAATCGCATCTTCAAATCCACCACCTCTACTCCTTCTGGCTACAATCAATATGTCATAGAGATATGAAATGACAGTCTGATAGGTATACTCTGAGAAAGTGTAGGGGCTGTGAATTTGATCGATCCTTTCCAAAAGAGAGCCTGTATCCATAATCATCTCATGCTAAAGCTAGCGCATGCTGAGCATTTTAAATTGTAACTCTCTGATATTGAAATGATCTCTGAAGTAGTGGTTCTCAAAATCTGTTTATTCTGATAGGGTTACAGCCAGTAGGGGAAAAGGAACTACAATAGCCTACATGCAGTTTGGTCATTCTCCAAAAAATGTTGTCAGTTACGTTTTCTCTCCCAAACAATGTAACTATTTATTAACATATATAGACATATTTGTTAAGGAAAATTTGGATTTTTATAAAATTTTATTGTGAATAAATTAAGAGTTGTAACACCAGTGACAAGTGCTTATAAATAAATATTAATTCACTAAAATATATACCATTGTTCATTAGGGTTGGGAATTGTAAGAAATTTTCCGGTTTCCGGTTCTTCCTAACAATTCCGGTTCCGATTCCGGTTCCATTAAAATTATTAAACAAAAAATAAATAAAAAATAGTAGTAAGGGGAGAAAAAAAAAGCACAATACTCAACCCAAACAGTCCTTTTTGTGTTTATTATACTTGTAAAATGAGTTTAACAGACAGATAATCTTAACAAATTTGATAACACTACAATAAGTTTCATTAGTCAACATTAGTTAAATTAGTTAAAATGAACCAATTGTAACGAGGCGGGACTCAGGGTAAGATCCATCTGCAGGCTTTTATTAAACAGAGTTCGTAGTAAGACAGGAAATGGTCAAACAGTGGCAAACAGGTATGGCAGAGAGCAGGCAGAATCGTAGTCGAGGATCAGGCAATGAATCAGGGCAGGCAGATATCATTCACAAAACCAGGAAACAATAAACAGTCCAAAAGGTCCAAAGGGCAGGCGGCAGAGAACAGACAGGATCAGAAACAGACAGACAAGATAAGTGACACTCAGAAATGTAACTAGAGTTAACAAGACCTCGCAAAGTATGACAGGATGTGAGTGGCTTAAATAGTCCAGATAATGTGCTGCAGCTGTGCAGAATGTCCCCCTCCCGGAAGGCACGTCCTCGCACCTTGGAAGGAACAACAAGGGGGGGGGGGGGGGTGCCCTGGAGACCAACTGGCAGGTGAAGGTGTATGTACAGACAGGTAAGGAGGTCTCCAGGGCCGATCCAAGGACTCTAGGCGTCCAGCCGGGTCAGGAGCCTCGGCCAGCCATGGCAGTTCGGGAGCCCTGGGACACCAAGGCGGGTCAGGAGCGTCAGGCAGTCATTGCAGTTCGGAAGCCCCACCCACAAGTTCCCCATCCACAGGTATATGCTCGGGTGCAGAGTCTGGAGCTGACTCGGGCTCGGGTGCGGAGTCTGGAGCTGACTCGGGCTCGGGTGCGGAGTCTGGAGCTGACTCGGGCTCGGGTGCGGAGTCTGGAGCGGGCTCGGGCTCTGGTACAAAGACTGGAGCGGGCTCGGCGAAGGCTGGAGCGGCCATCTTGTCCGTAGACACTGGCAGACTTGAGTGCGTAGCAACCGGCGGCCGATCAGCGGAGACGTGACGTGACTCTGGGCGATCAGCGGAGACGTGACGTGACTCTGGGTGATCAGCGGGGACGTGACGTGACTCTGGACAATCAACTGTGACTTGACTTGGCTCAGGAAGTTTAACTTGGACTTGACTTGGCTCACGAAGATCAACGGTGTCTTGACTTGGCTCACAAAGATCAACTGAGATATGACACTAATAATGAACTGCATTTCTACAGCATTTATTAATCTTTGTTAAAGATTAATGTTAAATTCAACATTTACTAATACATTATGAAAATCAAGAGTTGTATTTGTTAAAATTAGTTAATGCACTGTGAAGTAACATATACAAACTATGAATGAAACATATACAAACTATCCCTATAGTGAATATTTGGTCTCACATTAAAATGAAACTAACTGGGAGATATGTAACATTTTTATTGTGAATAAATTAAGAGTTGTAACACCAGTGACAAATGCTTATAAATAAATATTAATTCACTAAAATATATATGACCGTTCATTAGTGTTGGGAATTGTACGAAATTTTCTGGTTCTGGTTCCGATTTCCGGTTCTTCCTAACAATTCCGGTCCCGATTCCAGTTCTATTAAAATTACTAAACAAAAAAGTAAAAAAAATAGTAGTAAGGGAAAAAAAAGCACAATACTCAACCCAAACAGTCCTAGTTCATGTTAGTTAATACATTAACTAATGTTAACAAATTAGTTAACATTAGTTAAGTGCCGTAGTTACATTGTAATTACTCAAATAAGTACTATTAATTAACTACATGTACTTACAATAGAGTTAAAGTTAGGGTTAGGGTTAGAGTTTGGTTTAGGGTTAGTTACTTGTAATAATGCATAATTTACTGTTATTACTATAGTAAGTACATGTAGTAACGTGTAACTATGGCACTAAAATAAAGTGTTACCAATTAACCTTATTGTAAAGTGTTACCACAAATTCAACACAAAATAAGATGCTTGAACACACATGTAAGATCCAGATCAGTGAAACAGTATATTTTTGCAAGTTGGATTTGACTTAACTTGTTTCTGAAAGAATGATTCAGTGATAGATACATTTCTAACAGTCATTTGTTTCCACCTAGTGGCATAACAATACAATCGATTCAATCGTAATTTGAAGCACCCATTTACTTTCAAAATATGATTTATTATTCTATTTTGATCGATAACGTAGACATCAACGTTTATATCTGAATAATACATTTTGTATACTTCTGTGATATTTAGAATATTTGTATTTGTGAAGCTGTTTATATCTAAACATGACAACTCCTCTCTCTAGATCATCGGCAGCGCGAACGCAGATTTAAATGTCGCAATTTTATTTTTGTCATTGGTTTAATATAGATGGGTGATTCGTTGTCATTTAAGAATTAGATCATGTGGGGGATAAAAACGAGAATGCCATTTTTTATAGATGAATCGTACATCTCTCTCTCTCTCTCTACATTGATATATGACTAATATGAGTAGGGCGAGGGCTTTTCAGTGCATTCATTGCTATAATATTCATGAGGTGAGACGCCTCTATTAAAGGATATGCATACCAGAACCGTTTTCAGAACCGAAACTTAGAAATTTTGCACGGTTCCGGTACTTTAAAAAACACTACCAGTTCTAGAAAAGGGTCGGTTCCCAACCCTACTGATCATGACCCCTGACCACTGTACATGAAATACAGGTACACTCATAATTTCAAATCAAATATTTGATTTTAAGTGCATGTTTGTAGTAGAATACACTCTACTTTGTTGTATCATCACACATTTGCATCCTGAAGAAATAATTTCCACTGATCTATAAAGAATTATGTAATTGTTAAGATGTAGGTAACGACTTACAGGTTCATATAAGGCTTCAGAAATTGTGAGATGAACATGGAAAGCTCTCAGTGAAACCTCTGTCATTAGGGAAGGAAATGTATGAGGAAGAAATGCAAAAATAGGCTACCTCCTTAGCATTCATCTTGTAACAGAAGTACAACCTAGTAACCTCTACAAGAATGCGCACACACACACACATATAAATGCACACACACAGGTTTTTACCCTCGGTGGGCTTGTGGGTTATTATCTGTGAACCTCACTGCCATCGGTTGGAGGCTTCATTAGCTGTGGCATTTAGAGGAGGCGTCGCTATACGGCCAATACAAATGCCAACGTGTCGTCTGTGCCGCACATATTACTCTGACACGCGTGGAAAGGTTAATAAAGTCTATGAGTGGAGGACATCCATGTTCAGATGTGGAGCTTGTTCTGCTAATACATCTGAGGCTGCTTTTTTTAACAACATTCAGGTTTTTTTCAGGTTTTTAGAGAAATGTAATTGTATCTGTAGAATGCCATTTATTAAGTACCTGGGGAAACAGTTAGCCATAATCGTTAAATCTGGTGCTAGTTCATTTTATAAATAAAATATATTTATATGCAATTGAAAAGATCACAGTCTACCTTGGTTTCAAATTTTGACCCGCTCATGAATGCATTTGTTTTATTCATTTGGGTAGAATAACCTTCGGAGTTACGGTATTGGGCAAGAAACTTTTGATAAGGGACGTCAACTCAGTTTGTAGTATGAACAAAACCCCCGGAGGAGGGTTTTGTCAGTATTTTTGTTTGATTAATATTGCCTAATTACCAGTTTAGCATGAACACATCATTAGGTTTTAATGTTTTTGAAAGATGTCTCTTATGTTCATCAAGGCTGCATTTATTTGATCAAAAAATACAGTAGAAACAGTAACATTGTAAAATATTTCTGCAATTTAATATAAATATTTTTTTTGTATTTATTTTAATATATTTTATAATGTAAGCCATCACTCCAGTCTTCAGTGTGTCACATGATCCTCCAGAAATCATTCTAATATGCTGATTTGCTGCTCAATAAACAGTAATGTTTCTATGGATTGATGATTATAAAGTTCAAAAGAACAGTATTTATTTTAAATGATTAGATTTTTTGTTTTTGTAAAAGTCTTTTACTTGTCAGTGAATTTAATGCATTAATTTAAACCATTAATTTCCTTAAAAATCTTACTGACCTGAAAATTTAGTATACAGTATATAGTATATAATGTGTATAAAAAACAGTAATAAAACTTTTTGTGCTCTCCACCTGTACACAAGGTTTTAATCATGTCTCAGTCAAACAGTAAAAAAATGTGCTTTGAAAAGTGGTCTCTCTAGGGCAGATGGTTGAGAACTAAGAACCTGTTTACACCTGGTATGAAGATGCGTTTTGGTCGATTGGATAACAGTTAGACGAGGGAGGCACATACCTGTTTACACCTGGTATAATCTGTCTATTTTTCAACCACTTCTGTCCTGATTTCTTTGAAGGGAGGGTCTATGGGTGGGTAAATGTATGGTATTTTTTTCAGATCTTTTGATCTAAAAGACGAAATAAACTGAAATTTACATATGAACGCGCAGATGACGGAAAAACATAAGGAGAGCAGCAGCTTTCATTTCTGCTCTTACAGCCACATGATCACGCTGAATGTAGTGAATGCGTGTTAAAAATCAGGAATGGTGAGAGAACATTGTGCTTGGTACATTTTTTGTCTTCAAATCAAACTTGGGTCTTCAGCCAACAAAGTTGATTAGTGCATTTTCCATAATGTTTACGCAAGTTCAGTAGGTGGAGAGTAGGTGGTCTTTTGTGGCTGTTCAAACTCATTTGACCACATGAGTGTTTACACTACGAAAGCAATCCGGTCAATGCGTTTTTGACTACCTCTGCAAGCGGTTGAAAATGGATGAGCTCAAAACATTTTAGACCCTGTTTACACCTGCAATTAGCATCATCCACTTGTGATCTGATCCGTAATACCAGGTGTAAACATGGCCTAAGAGGGCTATATTTTCAAACTTTTGAGTTTAAGTTGGGAATAAGAATAAGTTGGGAAAACAACAATTACTTCTTCTGACAACATTTGAATCCTAATGAACTTTTGAAAGCTGATGTGTAAGATTTCTTTCGTTCTTCGTTTCCACTCAGATGACATGCATTTTCAAAGCCGTGTGCTCATTATGCCAATCCAGTCTTGATTTATTGCTTCTTAATTATTCATTTGTAGGCTGTAAAGCATTTGTGCCAAATTTACACCCCTGAGCCCAATGACATCCTTTAATATGGTTGTTAAGTCAGAACGAGAAAATTGCACAGCCGCACAAAACACATGATTTGACCCGTCACATGAATCAATAACATCCCTGTTAATTTTCTCACAACTAAGCAAATCATCACTTACTCTTTTTTGTAGTGTTGTGTGAAAATCAGTCTCACTTGACTCAATGTAAAAAATTGAGCTACTTGTCCGTCGTATTCTGTATAGTGGCAGATCATATGAGCTCTTTGGTTGATGGCACACAGTCGCTGTTGAACTTTGTCTGCTCGCCTCTTTTGAATGGCCAACGGTCACTCGTGTCACTCAAATTGCCAAATCTCATTGAATGACTTTTTGCCGCTTTAATGGTGTAAATTGCTGAGTGCAAGGCCCTTTATTCGTACAAGGATAGTTCAACCAAAATTAACATTCCATTATGATGTACTCTCCCAGAATATTTCAGCAGGGTTTTCTTTCTTTCTTTCTTTCTTTCTTTCTTTCTTTCTTTCTTTCTTTCTTTCTTTCTTTCTTTCTTTCTTTCTTTCTTTCTTTTTTCAAAAAGTTGATGATGAGCTGCATGATTAATCGGAAAAAAGGTTGCGATCTCGATTCAGACACCCAACGTGATCTTATTTTATAAAAGGGTTAGTTCACACAAAAATGAAAGTATAGTCATTTATTATTCACCCTCATGTTGTTCTACACCCCTAAGACCTTTGTTTATCTTAAGAACATAAATTAAGATATTTTTGATGAAATCCGATGGCTCAGTGAGACCTGCATAGACAGCAAAGGCACTTCCTCTCTCAAGAGCCATAAAGGTTCTACCTTAATGTTATAAAGCGACGAGAATATTTTTGTGTGGCAAAAAACAAAACAAAATAATGACTTTTTAACAATATCTAGTGATGGCTGATTTCAAAACACTGCTCCGGAGCATTATGAATCTTTTGTGTTGAATCAGTGATTCGGATTGCGTATCAAACTGCCAAATTGCTGAAATCACGTGACTTTGGCGCTACGAACCACTGATTCGATTCGTAAAGCTCAGAAGCTTCATGAAGCCAGTGTTTTGAAATCGGCCATCACTAGATATTGTCAAAAAGTCGTTTTTTTTTTGTTCTCGTCACTTTATAATATCAAGGTAGAACCACTGTACTCACATGAACTGATTTAAATATGTTTTTAGTACCTTTATAGATCTTTAGAGAGTAAGTACCATTGCTGTCTATGCAGGCCTCACTGAGCCATCGGATTTCATCAATGTTTATTATTCATCAATTATTACAGAATTGAGATAAAAGTTTAAAGTTAGGATATTAACACTGATTTCTATGATAGCGATCAAAATAGAGCAAACCACTTTTGATGAAACTAACTTAGCGTTTCAAATAATAATTGTATCAATTACATCTTATGCCACTAGGTGGCAATCAAGCTTCTTTTTTTGAAAAAAAAAAATGTGTTTGTCATTGTATTATTTATTCAAGAGATTCGTTCAAAAACACTGATTCATCAAGTAATGAAACAAGTATTTATTAATGAGTCATTGAATTAATTCAAAATTAAATTGAATTTAACTTAATTCAAAATTAATTTGTCAAAACCTCTACTAAATTACATTTTATTTTGTTTAGTTTCATATTTAGAATCGTGGGAGAATCGTGATCTCTTTTTGAAACCAAAAAAATTGTGATTCTCATTTTATCGAGAATTGTACAGCTCTAACCCACACTTGCGGTCTTGGTCACTTGAGAGTGCGAACACGCAACAGAAAGTAAGGGTGCGAGACTGAAAATCAGTGCCCTTATTACACGGCTCTCTGAAATGCTTGATTCTGATTGGTCAGTCATGATCATTGTCAATAGCAACGCTGTATAATAACCGCTTATCCGGGCATCTCGATTTTGTGATAAAAAACCTGCAGGATACACATTATCCCCCTTATTACACGGCAACTTGCCACATAAATAAATAATTAGCAAAGTAACAAAATATTGATTTGAATTGAAATATTTTATTAGCTCATAAAACTTTCCAGTGTAAGTTAAATTAATTAGATACTATATATAATTTGCTGGCAAAATGTAACACATTTTATTGGTGCAGAGATAAGTTTGTATATTTTGTCACTTAATTAAATGTAAACAAACTTACAACACATTGTTGTAAAAAGTTGTACAGATATATATATATATATATATATATATATATATATATATATATATATATATATATATATATATATATATATATATATATATCTGTACAACTTTTTACAACAATGTGTTGTAAGTGTGTCCCTTATGTCACTAACAGCAAACAGCATTGATTCTTATTATTATTATTATTATTTTTTTACATTTTGATTTTCAATACTTTAAACTTTAAAATAAACATATTCAGTCAGTAGTCACTATGTAATTAGAAGACAATTTAATGTCACTAACAGCAAACAGCATTGATTCTTATGTGTCACATGACCAACTGTGATGCAGCAAGTTTGAAAATCTTGAAAAGTGTGAGGAGATTTTCAATGAATAACTTTCTCTGGTTTGTTTCTCACATCACATTATTGTGTGGCTAAAGAAGACTTGGAAAAAAGTCATATTTTATATATGAAGTGATATGTTTATGGCTCACTCTTCTCATTTTTGACACTCAACATATGTTAATGATGTAACTAAGTTGCTGAATATGATTGCTGCTAAAATAACTTATTTTGCTTATCTTGTTTAGTTGTTGCGTGATTGTTCTGTCGTGAGAACATTCAGTCTTTGTGGGTCATCTGTGGTATAGAAGGAAAAAGGTTAAAGTTGCATTCATGTCCCTGATCAGACTCTTGAATCACCATGTGATTCATTTCCCCTTAGGCAGGACCCTTGTGTTACTAAAATAACTATATGTCCCATCATGCTGTCTCGCCCAAGCGCAGTCTTTCATGTAAATGTTCTGTTTTTTGCCACTGTCTGATGACCTATTTGGTCATAAATGCAGATGAAATCATCTGCAGATGGAAGCTAAACCTTGTGCATCCATAGAGACAGCATTTCTTCTCCTGAAAAGATCCCGCAAATTTTTTCATACATTTCAATCATTGCCTTTATACTCCCTCTTGTCTCTTCTGAAATTGTTCTTTTCTGTGATCATGTCAAGATGGTAGAATTAATCCAAACTCATTTAAAGGACACACACCACTTGTACCATTTTCTGCTCTTTTGGAAGCCTTAGTAAATATGACCAATAGATTTGAAGTTTTCCCATTACCCTCCGTTCACCTCAAATCATCGGTAAGCGCCTGTAGAGATGGCCAGACAGACAATCTAATAAAGCTGTAAATTCACGACGCTCCGGTGGCTCTTGGAATATTTCTGTCATTCCCTTCCTAATCATTTTACAGGTCATGTTCCATGGCTTATTGAGATGATTATTTCGCCACGCTTTTGTCTAACCCCTGTAACGCTTTTGAGCAGCTCAAGAATGGGACGATAAATTTCTCTGTAACAACCTGATTTAGAGCTGTCATAAAATTGATAAGTTTGCCCATGCTCATTCGGTGAGTTGTCACAAACAGCTCAGCTTTCATTTTTAGATATCGGGCTTTGTCAGTCTGTCATAGATTGAGGGTCCGGCAATGTCACACACTATTCTGAAAGCCTCTTCACTTCGCTGATGCACTTTATACACAGCCTTGAATAATAACACGCTTTATGAAGATGATTTGTCAATGTGAAGGAGTAACTTACAAGCTTTGTATGTATATATATATATATATATATATATATATAAATCAGTTAAATCAACTCTGCTTAGAGTACATATGGTCCCTCTCTACATAGAGTTAAAGTAACACTGAAGCAGAGTTAAAGTTGTAGTTTTTGTTTTTGTTTTTCTCTTTTCTTCAATGATTCTGCTTGTTAACAGCAGGTGTTCATCACTAATGTTCAATCATCACTTAATTAATCATATAATTATCTCATTAACTTTAACTCTGCTTCAGTGTTACTTTAACACTATTTAGAGAGGGACCATATGTACTCTAAGCAGAGTTGATTTAACTCTGGGGATTTTGCTGTGTATTGTTCCAAAATCCATATGACTTTCTTTCTTCTGTGGAGCACAAAATGTGATTTTTTGACAAATATCCTATCCACCATATATTGGGGACTAGTTCACCAAGCTCAAAAATTACAAAAAAGAACCATAAAAAGATAATAACTTTCAACTTTTACTTCAAGGTCACTGGTCTTCCCATGACATGTTGATTTTAGACCAAGATAGTCAATGCTAGATTATTATAGCAAATCACTTGACATGAGTATTTCCAGGAAATCTCTTTTCAGTATTTTTCTCAGAAATTCCCACCACTCAGAAACTATGGAGCAAGAAACGGACATCCAAAATCCAATGCTTTTGCGCTCTGTCGTAGTTCTGCATTCAACCGGGAATCTTTCTGTTTGCAATGCGAAGTTTATTGGGGAAGCACAAAACATTTGGTGAAACACAACACAGGTGAGTGTTTTATTCAGGGTTGAAGCAAACTCTGCAGGACAATAGCCCTCCAGGATCATCGTTCCCCACACCTGCTTTAGGGGCTCTGTAAGAAACCGTTCTAAGCTATGTTTAAAAATCTCTGAATATTATTGTATTACATTACAAAATATCAAAGTGGCATCTGTGAACAAATGATGCTAGAGCTTTTCTATATTTCATTTATTGATAATAGCTGGATTAGCATTCATATTTCAATTATTGGGTTATTCTGATACAAATAATCACAATAAAACATGCAGTATCATACAATATCTAGCACATATTTGTACTGCAAATGGAAATGCACTATTTGTACAAGGCATGTTGAGGCTGTGTCTTTGCATGTGCTCTTATGAAACATTAAAATGAGGCATCATTTTAAGAACAAAGACTGCTTTTATGTTCACTGTGGCTTTTCCTCCTTTTTACCCTGGAGATCAAAAAGCACTTTTTTGCATATATTCATAATTCTCACTTTTTTTTTTTTTCCAAAGGGAACCTCTTCACATTCTTGTGTCCAGTTTCAAAGCCTCTGTTCAAAAACTTTTGAACTGCTAGCTTGGCTATGGCAGCATCCTAACCATCTTGGAGCATCATAAGTGACCATTTTGGAACACCCTATAGGCAGTCACACGAATTGCTATAGAGACCCTACTTGGAACTGATTTCAGCTGAGTCTGATTTTTGCATGTTTCTAAGCTACTTGAAATGCAATACAATATTGAATACCACAAAGAATGCACACATGTTATTTTATTGATAGTTTTAAATGTGTATTATTTTAATACATCAATAACATTTCTCCTGACTCCTCAGCCATCTTGAATTTATTTTTGCAATTAGCTAATTGCCAGTCAAATTTTTTTTGCATGACCACTGTGTGAAAACATCATAATAGTTCTTTGTATCTGGCATCTGAATGTCTGAATGTACGTGTGTGTGTGAGACACTTACAATATGAGAAAATCATATGTATGTAACCCTTCCTTGCAGAAATGACCTGTGCATATTTCCCATAGGATATGAGGAGGATCAAGAACCCTGGTGAAACCTGAGCTGTGGCAATCACTACTAAGAAGATCACCTACAAGAGGATGTTTGTGCAAAATTATTGCTTTCTGCAAGCTGGAGTTATCAAAACCACTTTGTTTTCTTTAATATTAGCATTCCACCATATGTCTCAGCTGAAAGGTGTTGCATACAGTGTTGGATCAACTGATGGATAGGAATGCGTAACATCTGGTTTGATCTGGTGTGAAAAGCAGGGTTGTTCAATTAATTCAGAATTGAACTAAGCATTCCTCTTAAATTTCAGTTTACTTATTGTATTTGATTTGATCTGACAAACAGATTACAGACTTTCAATTTAAAGTAGAATTAAAATGGAAAGAATTTCAGTATAGTTTATAATAATAAATTTAACTTGTATGAAATACTCATATTACACACACTATTATACACTATGTTTGACAAAAAAAAAAAAAAAAAAAAAACCTTGGTCTTTTTCCACATACACTATATTGCCAAAAGTATTGGGACACCCAATACTGCAGACCGCTTCTACAAACATTTGTGAAAGAATGAGTCGCTCTCAGGAGCTCAGTGAATTCAAGAGTGGTACCGTGATAGGTTGCAACCTGTACAATAAGTCCATTCGTGAAATTTCCTCACTACTAAATATTCCACGGTCAACTGTTACTGGTATCATAACAAAGTGGAAGCAATTGGAACAACAGCAACTCAGCCACAAAGTGGGTAGGCCACGTAAAATCACAGAGCAGGGTCAACTCATGCTGAGGCACACAGTGCCCAGAAGTCGCCGACTTTCTCCAGAGTCAATAGCTACAGACCTCCAAACTTTGTGTGGCCTTCAGATTAGCTCAAGAACAGTGCTTAGAGAACTTCATGGAATGGGTTTCCATGGCCGAGCAGCTTCATCCAAGCCTTACATCACCAAGTGCAATGCAAAGCATCAGATGCAGTGGTGTAAAGCACACCACCACTGGACTCTAGAGCAGTGGAGACGTGTTCTCTGGAGTGACAAATAACACTTCTCTGTCTGGTAATCCGATGGACGAGTCTTGTTGGCGGTTGCCAGGAGAACGGTACTTGCCTGACTGCATTGTGCCTAATGTAAAGTTTGGTGGAGGGGGGATTATGATGTGGGGTTGTTTTTCAGGGGTTGGGCTTGCCCCCTTAGTTCCAGTAAAAGGAACTCTTAATGCTTCAGCATACCAAGACGTTTTGGACAATTTCATGCTCCCAACTTCGTGGGAACATTTTGGGGATGGCCCCTTCCTGTTCCAACATGACAAATCAAGGTCCATAAAGACATGGATGAGCGAGTTTGGTGTGGAGGAACTTGACTGGCCTGCACAGAGTCCAGACCTAAACACCATTGGAATGAATTAGAGCGGAGACTGTGAGCCAGTCTTTCTCGTCCCAACATGAGTGCCTGACAGAGTCCTGACCTAAACCCGATTGAACACCTTTGGGATAAATTTGTCACGGTTCATGGGTTCACTTACTCACCCTCTTGTGGTTGTGGTGTGTTGCCTGTGGTTACTGATTGTGTGGGCGTCACCCACCTGTTTGATTGTGATGTGCTGCCAGCCGTGTCTTGTTCTGTGTTTACTATATCTCGTGCGTGTCTACATGGTGTCTTTGTCAGTTCGTTGCAGGCTGTCCCGGTGTTGTGTGTTCCGTGTTTCACTTCCCATATCCTGGATTTCTGGACTATCGTCTTGTGCCCGCGTCTGGGTGGATTATATGAACTGTCGTCTTGTGCCCGCGTCTGGGTTGGATTATCCTTGGTTTCTGATACCCGCTGCAGCCCTGCGCCACCCTGTTCATCTGCCTCCGCACGTCATTGCTTCAGCACGCCTCAGTCACTGCAACGTCTGCCCATTTGGAGTGAAGTTATTGTACAGCGTATTCTGTCAATAAATATTGTTTTACTTGCACTTGGATCCTCTCTCCGTGTTCATTTCCTGACAAAATTAGAGCGGAGACTGTGAGCCAGGCCTTCTCGCCAACATCAGTGCCTGACCTCACAAATGCGCTTCTAGAAGAATGGTCAAAAATTCCCATAAACACACTCCTAAACCTTGTGGAAAACCTTCCCAGAAGAGTTGAAGCTGTAATAGCTACAAATGGTGGGCCAACTCCATATTAAACCCTAGAGATTAAGAATGGGATGTCATTAAAGTTCATGCACACATAAAAGCAGGCATCCCAAAACTTTTGGCAATGTAGTGTAACTGCAGCAATGCGATTTAATCTCTTTAATCTCTTAATTTTGAGTGAATTTTCATAAATTTCATCTGAAAAAAAGAGAGCTTTTGTTGTTGTTGCTAATGTTTATGTGGTACTAATATGCCATCATAGTGATTCACCATCCCTTTTAAAATGAATGGATTTTCAGCATAGGCTCTAGTGTGTAGGCACCCCAAGACTTATGCTTGGACACTAGCTAACACTTGCTGATACTTTGATCTGCCAAAACTTCTTCCATTCCCACGCAACTATTTGGAGTCAAAATATCAAACACAGAGAGATGGTTTGATCCTGAAAAGGCAAATAAGGAGCAGTTGTTTGACATACCCCCACTCCCTTTAAATTCATCTTATTCCTCTGATTTCATTTCAATATTTAATTGGCGATCTCGTCCATTATTCATGTGGAGGCGGACATACTGTAGAGGAAAGGGCACAGATGCTCGGCCCTGGAGGAGGGGGTTACTGTGAAATAGAGTGTGTTGGAACATCTAGTATAGCAAATGTCCAAGAGGATTGCTAATATTTTGAAGTCTAAAGCCAGATGGTTGTTTTACTTGAGTTATGAGGTGACTGTGGGATGTTCTCAGCAGTGTTGCAAGTTTTTTTTTAAATCTTTTTTTTTTTTTTAATTCACACCATAATAAAAACAAAAAAATGATTTTGGACAGACTTCTGAGGCGGCATAATGATTCAATGATTTAAAACAAAACGGAGCACAGAGGGTTGATGATAACTGACCAAATATTTAATTACTATAATAGTAATTTCTCACTATAAATAACATCAAAAGTGGAAAAAGTTGGTCAAAAATGTACATGTACACACAGACTGACCACCAACTGCAACTTTCAGATGCCATATTTATGTTTTTAGCTGAACTGTCATGGAATGGAACACACAGGATTGTAAAATAACATAGGCAGAAGGATACATCTATGCTGCCATCAAAAATTGATCAGATGAAGGTATCTCAGGATACAGGAAGTGAAGCTAACATTGGATTAATGCCTAACTTTGAAAGACAGCATTTTTTGGATGCAGGCCCTGTGTTCCCAGGTGAAAAAAAAAGTACATTTCTATAATATACTTAAAGTGCTCTATTTTCGTGCACTAATTTTATACTTAATATACTAAAAATTCTTCTTTAGTACTTCTTAAGATCATCATAAGAACATCTAAGTGTTCTCAACTGTGCTATTTTGAGACAGCATGAAACATGAACTAAAATGTGCTTTTAATATACTATCTCTGTATTTAAAAAATGTATTTAGCTTACACTATTGGTGTACTATAAGTGGTATCTAAATATATTTTTTTAAATTTATATTCATAAATATATAAATATATTTTTTAAATGTTTGTCTCCATAGTTACTCATTAGTTCACCACCTGTGTCTTATTTAACTTATTATTACCCTGTGTATTTATTCACGTTTGGATGTTTTGGTTTTGTTACCCCTGTGTTCATCTCAACTCTCCCTTCATTTCCCAAAATGTGGTCTGAAATAAAATGAATACAATTAAATATGGAATAGATATTTACATATTTAATAAAAAGACACAAAAAGTATCCCCCAATAATTAATTACACTTAACTTGTGCATTTAAAATATTATTATAAATATTATTAAGTCATTATTGTGTGAAGCATCAAATAAAAGTACATCACGAAAAGTAGCTTCAGCAAGAAATATTTTATTTGATTCAACATAGAATTTATTATACATATTCTTTTGGACAGTGAGGAAGTGTAAATCATGACTGAATTTTCTTTTTTTTTATTACTATGGAAAAATTAAATATATATTTTTTAATGAAATAGGAACTAAAACTGCCAGTAGGTGGATTCAAAACGTGGATTCAGAAATGAAATGCCAATGTGTGTTGCTTGGAGATGAACAGTTCTGCTTTATATATATATATATATATATATATATATATATATATATATATATATATATATATGATTTTTTTGCAATATAATATATGATTTTTTTGCAAAATTTCAAAATAATCTCTAAAATAATGTCTAAAATAATGATATTAACACATTTGCACTCGTACTATTTAGGACAGACAACAACACGTGTGATATTGCACTCGTTGCTCGTGTGATAGTTTAATTAGCTACATCATATGATGTAAATATGAGAAAAAAACTCTAACAGGGGGCATTTTTTGGCCCATATCTTTAATTTTAGGGTCATTTAAACTACATTTTATAGGCTTCACCATGCAGGTTGTTGCTCTGCATCATCTTCATTCAACTGTATGAAATGTCAGATGACCTACGTAGGTCTGGGATGGGGCGGGTGTGTTAAATACGTTAACGTATAGTGCATACTGTCTGCTTCAGAGCCTGTGTCAATTCCTGACGCTATTCCCCGCTGTCTCTGCCATTCTTTTACTGTCTCTCTTTAAAATCTTAAAAGCCTATAAATAAATTAGCACTGACAATAACTTTGAAAGACCATTGTAGTCATAGCTCCATTACAGCTATTAATTATACAACTATAACTATTGTCACAGGTCTATTACAATTACAGTAGACCACAGCTTTATTACTTTATTTATATCCCTGTTCTATTGTTCTACAACAATTATGATGTCAGTGTTCATGAGAAATAGAATAGAACAAAACTTTATTACAGGTATTGTGCTGTTATATAGCTCTGTTACAATGACATCTATTGTTTGTCACAATTTTAAACATTTCTATACCCATCTTTCTGGTAAGTTGCATAGTTTAATAACTTTTGTAGGTCAAAATATCTGACATAAAAACTGCAGGCATATGTGTTTTCAAGTAACTATTCTTGTAACAATGATAATATTATAATCATATTTCAAACCATGCATGACCAGCATTTGCTGTGTCACTTCCTGACAGCAAAAGGGAAAACAGATGAGTCAATGTTTCTCTGAATGGAGAGCAGCTGTTCCACAATACATTGAGGCCAATGAAGAGAGACACTAATAACCCAGAGAGAGACATTTACTGTATATAATCTGTTTGTGTCTATTGATGCCTGGAGAGCTCTTGAACACATCTGCAAAAACCAAACACAAAGGCTGGAGTGACAACACAACGAAATCCTCACTTTGAGCATTACACAGAATGTGTGAACAATACAATAAAGTGCAGAGAAAAGAAGCATCACCTAGAAAGGCATATCAAATCAATAGTTCACCCAGAAATGAACATTCTGTCATTGTTTGCTCATAAATCTTCACACACTTCTTTACCATTCAACAACGATTCATAGTAACCAGTGTTGCCAATTGCTTTCAATTGAAAGTAGCTAAAACTGGTAGCTAAATGTCACTAGATAATGGCAAATTCATTGATCTATAAATATGAATATAGATCAGTGGGCAAAATAAGAATCTAGATAAAGTTTGTCCAAGAAGTTGCTAGATTTGTCCCTAAACATTTGAAAAAAGTCTCAAAAGGGGCGAGGAAGTCACTAAATCTAGTGACAAAATTGCTAAATTGCCAACACTGTCTGTCCTGTTGCAAAAATGACGAAACTGTTTCCACTATTTTCCATGTCTTCCAAGTCATACGATACTCTTTCAAGTCACAGAATGGCTTAATGTGAGGAGCAATGGCCCTGTCCCAAACGGCACCCTAAACACTCACGGTCTTCCTACGAGTTTGCACTTTCGCAAAGTAATGCTGTGAAGCCATATTTTATTGTTAAAGGGATAGTTCACCCACAAATGAAAATTCTATCATCATTTACTCACCCTCAAGTTGCTCCAAACTTGTATAAATTTATTTGTTCTGTTGAACACAAAGGAATATATTTGGAATAATGTTTGTAACCAAGCAGATCTCGCCCCCCCCTATCATACACCCGGCGCAATGCAGCGCCAGGCGCGACGCAAGTGTTTTTTGCTAGTTTCAGCCCGATGCAGTTATCATTTCCACATCCTGCGCCAATTTGTTTAAATAGCAAATGTATTTGCGCTCATTTGTGTGCCCATGGGTATGCTGGTCTGAAAACAATGTTTTCAGGCGTGTTGTTGGCACTCTTACTGTTTTGAGGCAACTGAAATAGACTGCCCCATTGACCAACAGAAACCTGGTCTAAAGTCAATGGCGCAATATTTATTTATTTTTTTTGTTATTTAAAGAGCGCGTTAGTAATATGCGCTTATAGGAGGGAGCACAATGCACGTACACTCTGCTTATTACACACATACAGGGATGCGCAGCAGCACACAAACATGCCAAATATTAAAAATAAATGGATTACAATGTAAAAGATTATTATTGTGTGCATAAAGATAAAAGTGCTTTGGTGGAATCCGGCTTTTCTTGTAGATCCGTTTCCTCACTAGAGAAGCGTTCAGTTCCCTTTTGTGGGAACTATCGACGCTACGTCAATGACGTGATGGGTTCCCATCACGTCATTGACGTAGTGTCTCGTTCCCTTACTCAGGGAACAAGGGTTACATCAGTAACCTGAGACGTTTTTCCGCTTGCAAATTCCGCCATGTAAAAACAGTAGCAAATCCGCCATGGCGCGAGCGCAAATGGCTTTTAAAGGGAATGGGAGATGAGACTCTGATTGGTTTATTGCACATTACGCCCAAAGCTCACCCATTACTCATTAAGAGAATAGGGACAACCCTTTTAGACCATGCGTCGACCATTTTTTCCATCCTTAAACTAGCAAAAGTGGATTCGGAAATACCCTAAGCGCACTTGCACCATGCGCTTTAGACCATGCACTTAGATCATTAAAATAAGGCCCAGTGAGTTGAACTTTAGAATCAGATCAGTCTGATTTGTAAGCAAATCTTTCAGTCAAATTTATCATTCAGTGAACAGGTTCAGTGAAGTTAACTAAATCAAATAAAGTATTTATTTAAATGTTTGTTTATCGTAACATTTTACTAAAATGTTACTACATTTTACATGGGTTTGTGCCATGAGGGTGAATAAATAATGACAGAACCTTCATTTTATTCCTTTGAGGCTAATATAACTCAAAAAATATATATATATATTTCTTTCGTCCACTGACCCTCAATCAATTACAGTGGAAGGTTAAAACACAGGCCTGCAGACATGTGTGAAAAAGATTTTCCATGACAGAATATTGTTTGTAATTAAAGAACAGAGTTTGAAACTGGTGACCTGTTGCTCTGCTGTGCATTGGATGTAAGATATTTCTCCAAGAGTCCCTAAAGCACCAAGTCACATGGATCCCAGAGACAGCAGTTTTGGGCCGCAGAAGTAATCCTCCTCTTTGACAAATATGACAAGCGACAGAGAGCTGACATTGCACACTATTGTTGAGAACCGTCATCCGTGAAGCGCAGCTTGAAGGCAGAACTCCTAGCACATTCAGAGCTTTAATTCAATCATACACACAGAATAATGTAATGTGCTGACAGAGTTTGTAAAAGTTTATTTAATTCACTTTGATGATCCCTAAGAATGAAAATGATTTGATATTTTCATTCTTTTGCATACTTGTACTAAGTGAAATGGCATTATGTTAAGCCTTAATATTTATAGGGTGCAAAGTTATGTTCGTAAGTACGTCAAACAAGCTTCACTCATCAGAGTTTGCAAATGTAAAAATTGTAAGCACCTGCAGTTTACACTGCTATGTAAAAGAGTAGTTCTATTGATAAAATAAACTTACTGGGCTTACTGAATTGTTTTTGAATTGTGCCAGCAGAATACAGTGTTTTTAGTCATTTTCATGGATTTGTATTTATGGGGATTGTTTTAACAGTGTCATCTGTACTTGGAAAACTCAAAGGAAAAGCTTCTCCTTTTAACCATATCGTTGTCGTGTAAACGTACCCTTAGGCTACCCTTGTCCAATTCCATGGTGGAATGCGTTTCAAAATGGTGGCAGGAATTCCCCCGAGGAGAAGTGCTTAGGGAAGTTCAAGGATAAGTCCACTTTTAAATACACTTTTCCTGATAAATTTACTCACCCCCATGTCATCCAAGATGTTCATGTCTTTCTTTCGTCAGTCGAAAAGAAATGAAGGTTTTTGATGAAAACATTCCAGGATTATTCTCCTTATAGTGTATTTCAATGGCTACCAACAGATTGAAGGTCCATATTACAGTTTCAGTGCAGCTTCAAGGGCTTTAAACGATACCAGATGAGTAATAAGGGTCTTATCTAGCGAAACGATCGGTCATTTTCGAAAAAAATACAACCGATTACTCTTTATAAACAAAATATCGCCTTGAACGTACTTTCCGCTTCCGCATTCTTCATAACACTTACGCTGTATGTCCTACGCCTTCCCTATTCTACTTACGGAACGAAAGCGGCGCCAGTTTCGTTTTTTCCGTAACTTGAATATGTGAGTAAATTTATCAGGAAAAGTGTATTTAAAAGTGAACTACTCCTTTCAGGAGTGCGTTGTCTAAAAGTAGAATGAATTCAGCCAATATGCACACTTCAGGCAGATCCGTAGAACACAATGCAAAGTTTACCCCAGCCCACACAACTCTAGTGTATGATGTTGGAGTTATTATGACATTATTATGACATTTAACATAATACTTGTAGCTACCTTAAGCTGACTGCTTTTATTGTATTGTTATCATTTCTATTTGTGTAATTTTTTATATTTTCTCCAATAGTTTAAGTATACATGTGCTTAAAGAATGGTGCAAAAGCAAAAAGGTGCTCCTTTTAAACACATTGCAAGGGTTGTGCCAGTAGTGGGCAACATAAGCAATGACGTACATGTGAGTGAAGGAGATGCGACGGAAAGGCATAAAAAATGGACTTAAACGTAGCCTTAAGCAGATAGCAAAAAATAAATAGCATGCAATCAGCTGTTTCCTTAAAAGAGTTTGCAAGCAGCAGAAAGCCTTTGTTTCATTCACTCTTCTGTGTATAATAGCACTAAATCGATATTGACCTGAGTTCTGTTTTCTATCACGCGCCATGCACGCTTTTTGATTATGTAAAATGAATGCAAATACACACAGTTTCATTAGAATCAAGTGTGTGTGAAACCAGACAAATCCTGTGGGTGGTGCTGTGCACTTTCATCTCAATAACAAAATAAATATGTGACAAAACTTACAGCTCTGAGAAAACAGTAGTTAAGAAAGCATCTGATCATAGCGATGTGGATGTTTGCACAAGCTCTGCAATTTGGCACTCCAGTAAAGTCATCACGTTTATTTATATCTACCACTTTTATAGAATAGATTGTTTAAATCAAGCAGCTTTACAGTATTAAACAAGAACATTTTCAATTCATATTACAAATTAATTTTCTCTCCAGTGTGTTCATAATTTTACTCGTGGATGTCTGACCTATCAAATAAGGCAGATAAGGCCAAGGACCAATAGTAGTTTGAAGGTGTTTACAATTGTTTTGATCCAATATTATAACTCAACGCTTAACTCTATAGATAGTTCAGTGCATTTGGGGATGTTTTTAAGGTTACACTTTATTTTACAGTGCCGTAGTTACATTGCAATTACTCAAATAAGTACTGAGTACTATTAATTAACTACATGTTACATTTACATGTTACTACATGTTTACATTTAACTACATAGAGTTACATTTAGGGTTAGGGATAGGTTTAAGGTTAGTTACTTGTAATTATGCATAATTTACTGTTATTACTATAGTAAGTACATGTAAAATAAAGTGTTACAGTTTTTAAAAAAATGACCTTTACCCAACTGACTAGGACATTCATGTCTTAAGCAGTGATGAGAGTTAAGTGACTTCAGGTGGTCAGTGAGCTTGGTATTATTTCAGCATATTCCTCTCTTAGAGATCCACAAGGTGCTCTAGACATGGCTGGCACAGCCGTAAAATGCTCCCACATCCTCCTTTGATCTTCCATCATTGTCTGGCCCTGCCAAATAAACTCTGGCTTTGACTCAAAATCATAGATTAATCATTTAAAAGAAGTCTGTCTTTTACTGTGCACAAAACCTTGCAGGAAGAGGAATATGATTAGTTACATATCTATGAATCAGATATTATTCTCTTCTGTCAAAACAGGAAGAAGTGCTTCTGGGAAAGAAAGCTTAAAATATGAAGAAAAAAAATCAACGGCATTGCATTGCCACACATCTTGCACTCTGGGAAGCAGGAAAAAGGCAATTTCCTCATAACTGGTAGATCAGAACCCTTCACACTGATATTGCTTTGGTCAACAGCTCCACTTCTGATTAGCGCAAAGCATTTTTTTTCCATCTTCTACTCTTTACACAGGTGACAACTTTTTTAAAAAAAGATGGCCAAAAAAAAAAAAAAAAAAAAAAAACAAAAAAAAAAAACAAGTTATTACATCAAGCTATTATATAAAGGTTGCCATGGAAGAGTGTTTCTCCCCATTTTCCTGGATTCATCATTACATTGTAGGTGATACAGGGTTATTACTGAAGCAAAAATTGTGAGATAACAAATCCATAGAAGATAAAAAGGATTGATTACGCTCCAGGGAGGCCCATGCATGAATGGTGCCATGTGACCCAATCTCCGGTTGCTCCCTTCACTCCTTCTCCTGCCAACATCTCCACCCTCCTACCTCCCACATAATAAATCCCTTCTACTGATTGACCCCTCAATCATTCCCCATTCATACCTTAAAATAACAAGGAGTGCTGGCAGGAGGAGATGGAAACATGGTGTCCGCCCACAGAGGTAGGGTAGTTAATTGTTTAAAAGATTATTATCTCATTAATGTACGGGGGCGACATGGGGTTCAAATGATTTATGCAAAGTTCACCTATTCTTGATTAAACAAGGGGTATATGCAGTACTAGATTACTGAATGTGCATTCGTAGTGTACATTAGGTCTTAAAAGTATGTTTTTATAAAAACTGTATAATATTATGTATTATGGAAATAAAAGCAACTTAAAGGTGCACTATGTAATATTTTCTGTCATCTATTCAAAATGCTTGAATAGATGCTTGAGCGCAGAATCTTGGATTTGAGATAGGACTTGGAAAGAAATCATGTTCATAAATGTGATTATTAACGTTACTGTAAAAATGAAGCAGAGAAGGACCGAGTGTTGTGGGAGCTGAACGAGGCCGCTGGAGCGATTGCGCAACGCACGCCTCACGAGCAGCGGGACTTTTATTATGCAGCAGTCGCCGGCGCCGCTTCCACTTTTCCAGTCATGAGTATGAGGTAACGCAGCTCTGTTTATCATATTAGATACATTTGAGTGTGTTAAAAATGTTAACGTTACTCTGTGCGTTCGCTCGGCGGCTGCTGTGAGACACTGTTACACACTGCAGTAAAATAGATCGATTTTAGAATATCATATTAAATGCTGGATGGCTTGTGTTGATAAATGGCATGCAATTAATTTTAAAATGAACTGTATAATGGAGAAAATGCTGTATTACTGTTACTAAAAATAAAGCTGTATCTGATTATGCTATGTTAGCTACTTCACAAAATAGTGTTTTTCTCTGAGGCATGGTAAAGCATGGTACTCGCAAAAAATCACGAAAATTAGATTTAAACGATAAGACTAAACGTGTTGAGCTATATAACAACAATTAGTTTTCTCACGATTTACAAATAGTTACAAACATTTGGGATGTTGTAAGTACTCGAGTGAACAAAATATATAACACTGGCCTAGTGTTTTTTGGATATTTTACTGCAAAATTCTTACACCTTTAAGTGTACTTTTAGAGAGTGCACTTTCATGTTTCTTAATGTGTAAATACACTTTTAAAAACTGTATTTTGTAATAATATCATCAAATTAAAAGTTTTACCTTAAAGTAAATTTAAATCATTTTCAAATCATAATTGCAAACAACATGCAATTAAATTTTAATTTATATTATGTCTGTAGTAAGTACTCTTTTTTAACAATTAATTATGAGAAGTTATTATGTCAGAAAGATGTTATTTAGCATTTATATTTAAACCAAAATGCCTTTACTCTTGGAAGTCAAGGTATATATCACAGCAGATATTACTGGATTATTCATCAGTTATATATGATATGTTAAAAGAATTGGAAGATGAAAATATGAAGTTGAGTGCATTGCTTTGTGATTAGTACAGTATTGTGAGAAGCACTATGCACAGCATACATATTGTAGACATTTTAAGAATAGTACGATAATATTTTAAGAAAAGCACAGTGCAGGAAAACAGCTGTTGTTGATCTCTGTATTTCTGCAATGTGCACATAAAGCTTATTTAGACACTCTTTTCCTCAATGACGCAGTGCCAACACACACTCTTTGCCGAGAGACGCCAAATGCGTCCCCTTTGCAACAGACAACTGTAATTCATGGGCATAATTAGAGCGATTGGAACAATGCTGGGCCGCGTCCAGACGAGACAGATATGGGTCAAAGCAGTTAGCCAGTCATCTGAGAGATAACAGGAGGAAGGGTAGAGGCTGCTGACAGGTTCAATCCCAGAAGAGCCTTGTGATTGACAGCAGCATTGCTTCCAAAACACTCCCTCAGCATCTGGCCATCTGATTGGTGGGTCACATGCCTGTAGAGAGGTTCTGGCTAGAGCTCACCACCACACATGCTGTTCATAGTGACTGATCTAAGCACTGGGAATATGACAGAAACGTTCTTAGCCATCCTGTTTATTTATCCACAGTACATGTTAGGCAGTGTTTAAGGAGCTGTTGCAGTGACAGGTACAGGGGTAATGTAATAGATCCGGAGAGAATTAAAGGAAGTTGCAAGAAGTCTCACAACTGCATCCAGGAAGGAAGCTCAGAAATCAAAGACTTAAAGGTGCCCTAGAATTAAAACTTGAATTTACCTTGGCATAGTTGAATAACAAGAGTTCAGTACATGGAAATTACATGCAGTGAGTCTCAAACACCATTGTTTCCTCCTTCTTATATAAATCTCATTTGTTTAAAAGACATCTGAAGAACAGGCGAAACTCAACATAATACCGACTGTTACGTAACAGTCGGGATCATTAATATGTACGACCCCAATATTTGCATATGCCAGCCCATGTGCAAGGCATTACACAAGGGCAGGACGTCTGGATCTGTGCACAGCTGAATCATCAGACTAGGTAAGCAAGCAAGAACAATAGCAAGAAATGGCAGATGGAGCAATAATAACTGACATGATCCATGATATCATGATATTTTTAGTAATATTTGTAAATTGTCTTTCTAAATGTTTCGTTAGTATGTTGTTAATGTACTGTTAAATGTGGTTAAAGTTACCATCATTTCTTACCGTATTCACGGAGACAAGACTGTCGTTATTTTCATTTTTAAAACACTTGCAGTCTGTATAATTCATAAACACAACTTCATTCTTTATAAATCTCTCCAACAGTGTGTAATGTTAGCTTTAGCCACAGAGCACTATCAAACTCGTTCAGAATCAAATGTAAACATCCAAATAAATACCATACTTACGCGCTTAGACATGTTGCATGACGAACACTTTGTAAAGATCCATTTTGAGGGTTATATTAGCTGTGTGAACTTTGCGTATGCTGTTTAAGGCAGTCGCGAGCTCGGGGACGGGGAGCACGAGAATTTAAAGGGGCCGCAGCCTGAATCGGCGCATATTTAATGATGCCCCAAAATAGGCAGTTAAAAAAATGAATTAAAAAAATCTATGGGGTATTTTGAGCTGAAACTTCACAGACACATTCAGGGGACACCTTAGACTTTTATTACATCTTTTGAAAACACGTTCTACGGCACCTTTAAACTTTATGAATATGAGCTACAAATGGTGACCGAACTAATAAAGAAAGTTAATTTACACTGTAATGTTAGGAATACAAATGTGTTCACAACCACTGTTAAAAGGATTAGTTAACTCAAAAATGAAAATTATTTTATTATTTACTCACCCTTGTGACGTTCTAAAACTGTATGTCTTCCTTTCTTCTGTGGAATACAAAAGAACATTGTCCAAGTTTCTCAATGTAAATGGATAGTGATTCATACTGTCAAGCTCCACAAAGGGGGAAAAACACCATAAAAGAACCATTTAATGATTTAATAACACTACACTGCATGAAGTGAATTCTTATTGTAGTTTGATGTGAAAAACATCTGCGAAAAATCATCCGTTAAGGGCTATTCACACACATTTGCTGAAGCAACCATGCCATTTTAGCTTTCTTATATAACTCTTAGAACTTTGTGGGCAATGATGTTGTACCAGGTGAGCTTCCAAGCAGATTTACTGTGTTAGAAAAGCCATACATATGGAGCTGGTTATGTAATGCAAATGTGAAAACGTACTTGGTACTTTGGTACTGAGGTTGTAACATAGTATTATGCAAAGAATCATGTGAAAATTATGCTGCCTTCACGTGCTCTCAGAATTATCAAAAATACGAGTTTCCTAGGTAAAAATGCACATGAATGTCCTCCCATTTTGAAACTTGAACACGATGAGCTCATAATCACAATTTCAGAAGTGGGAATTATCAAATTTCAGATAGCAGGTGAAGGCAGTCTTGGTCTTTTATTTATTTACCTTTTTTTTCTTCAGTGGAATTCTAAAAGACAAGTTCTGAAAAATATGTATGCAGCTCTTTCCATAAGACAACAATTCATGTGGACAACATCCATTAAGCTCCAAAAAGGAAAAAAAAAAAAAAAAAAAAAAAGTCTTTTCTAAGTCTTCTGAAATACAAAGTTCTCTCATGAAACTCTAGATGGCACAGGCTAATAGGTCCTTAACTTAACCTGCTTGCAATCACATCATTCTCTATAAGGCAGAGCTGATTGGTTCCTGCTGTTTCAGTAGCCAATGAGCTTGCATGCTCAAACTGTAAATACTTTGGTAGCATTTGCCTTAGCAATACAGTATGCTTTCAGAAACCCTCCACCTCCCCCAGCTCCACTTGTATAGATCTGCTATGCATAATTCATGTATGTACTGTGACGGCTGGTAAAAGAGGAGGAAGCAATTGCAGGCAATCAGAAGAAGTTTATTGAAATAAGAGTCCAGAATGTAGGCAATGGCAACGAAGGTCTACGGTGGCGTGAGAAGAGCTGAAGGGTGAAGTCGCAGGTGAAGGTGATGACGGTCAATGGATGAAACCAGGAACAGACCGGAACCCTGACACGAAGACGACAACACGAATACAATCCAGCACACGAACACGGAAGACGGTAAACCAACTAGGCAGTGGAGACATGAATGAGGATCTGACAACAGACAGAGAGATGAGTGAGTATATGTAGCTGAGTGGAGATGAGGATCAGCTGGAGCGAGACAATCAACACACAGGTGACAACAATCAACCAAACGAGCACATGGAGACTACGTGAGTACAACAACAAACACAAAACATGACACGGAGGAAACAATGGATTTCCTATCGTGACAGTACCCCCTCCCCTAGGACGTCACCTGACGTTCCCAGCCTGCTTTACCTGTAGATTGTAATCATCAATAAGGCGGTGATCCAGTATGTCCCGAGCAGGAACCCACCTTCTCTCCTCCGGACCGTAACCTTCCCAATCCACCAAGTACTGAAATCCGCATCCCCTCCGTCTAGAGTCCAGAATACGATTGACCAAATATGTGGTCTCCCCATTAACGATACGAGGCGGGGGGGAACCGGGGCAGGCGGGTTAAGACGGGAAAAAATCACCGGTTTAATTTTGGACACATGGAACACGGGATGAACCCTCCTGTACGCCGGAGGAAGGCTAAGACGCACTGTTACCGGATTAATGATTTTGGTAACAGAAAACGGGCCAATAAATTTGGGAGCAAGCTTATTCGAAACGGAACGCATCTGAATATTCTGGGTAGAAAGCCACACTCTTTGACCGACGACGTAACGGGGAGGCTTCGACCGGTGGCGATCGGCCTTAGCCTTGGTGCGCGACCTAGCCTGGAGCAGAGCTCTGCGAGCTCTGGTCCAGGTGCGGTGACACCTCTGGACTAGTGCGTGTGCGGAGGGGACCGAAACCTCGGATTCCGTACTGACAAAATTAGGTGGTTGGTACCCTAAACTACACTTAAATGGAGACATGCCCGTAGATGACACTGGTAAAGAATTGTGTGCGTACTCCACAATTGAGAGTTGCTGACACCAGGACGAAGGATTATTGGAAGCCAAACATCGCAAAACCCTTTCGACATCCTGATTGGCTCGCTCGGTTTGACCATTGCTCTGGGGATGGAACCCGGAAGAAAGACTAACAGTCGCTCCTAACAATTTACAAAATTCTCGCCAAAATTTGGACACAAATTGGGGACCCCTGTCAGAAACCACGTCTGTCGGAAGGCCATGTATACGGAAGACGTGGTCAATGACAGCTACCGCTGTTTCCTTGGCTGATGGTAATTTGGGCAAGGGAATAAAATGAGTCGCCTTCGAGAACCGGTCCACTACGGTTAAAATCACCGTATTGCCCTTAGAGGGCGGGAGGGCGGTAATGAAATCTAGCGAAATGTGGGACCAGGGTCTCGAAGGGACAGACAGCGGTAAGAGTAACCCATCTGGAGGTCGATTGGAAGTCTTACCAATAGCGCAAACTGAACAAGCCAAGACGAAGTCGTGGACGTCACGAGCCATACCAGGCCACCAAAATCGTTGCTTGACTAGAAACCTAGTTCTACTAACCCCTGGGTGACAAGCAACACTGGAACAATGACCCCACTGGAGAACGTCTGACCGTAACCCCTCCGGCACAAACAATCGGTTCGGTGGGCAACGAGCCGGGGGCGTTACCCCTTCTAAGGCGGTCAACACCTTCGATTCGACCTCCCATCTGAGCGCGGAGATAATGATGGTCCCCGGTAAAATGGGCTCGGGAGTAGCAGTACGATCGGAACGCTCAAAAAGACGGGATAAAGCATCGGGTTTGATGTTTTTGGAACCCGGCCGGTAAGAAAGTGTAAAATCGAAACGACCGAAAAACAATGCCCACCGAGCCTGCCTGGAGTTAAGTCTTTTGGCGGTTCTAATGTATTCGAGATTCTTATGGTCCGTCCATACAATGAAAGGTACACCCGACCCTTCAAGCCAGTGACGCCATTCTTCCAGTGCAAGTTTGACTGCCAACAACTCTCGATTGCCAATGTCATAATTAACCTCTGCAGGAGATAAACGGTGAGAATAATACGCGCAAGGATGCACCTTTCCGTCTGAGGATGCGCGTTGGGACAACACTGCTCCTACCCCCACCTCTGATGCGTCGACCTCCACTATGAATTGACGTGAGCGATCAGGGGTGACGAGAATGGGAGCTGAAACAAAGCAGCTTTTCAGTTTGGCAAACGCAGCCTCGGCTGCGTTTGACCACCTGAACGTCAAACTAGGGGAGGTCAAGGCGGTCAGAGGAGCGGCTAGTTGGCTGAAATTGCGAATGAAACGCCGGTAAAAATTGGCGAACCCCAGAAATCTCTGCAGGGCCTTGCGAGACTCTGGGGATGGCCAATTTACCACAGCCTTAACCTTCTCAGGATCCATGCGAACACCCTCAGTCGAAATGATGTGTCCTAGAAAAGAAACAGACTGTGCATGAAAAACGCATTTCTCCGCCTTGACAAACAATCCATTCTCTAGCAACCGCAGAAGCACTCGTCGTACGTGTTGCACGTGTTCCTGGAGAGACGAAGAAAAAATCAATATGTCATCCAGGTAAACATATATGAACCGATCGACCATGTCTCGCAACACGTCATTGACGAGTGCTTGGAAGACTGCCGGCGAGTTCGTTAGCCCAAAAGGCATCACGCAGTACTCAAAATGGCCTCTAGGGGTGTTAAAGGCAGTCTTCCACTCATCCCCCTCCCTGATACGGACCAAATGATAAGCATTACGTAAGTCCAATTTAGTGAAAACGGACGCTCCCTGCAACCTCTCAAAAGCTGAAGACATAAGCGGCAAAGGATAGGTATTCCTTACCGTTATGTTGTTCAGCCCTCGGTAGTCAATGCAAGGTCGCAAGGATCCGTCCTTCTTTCCCACAAAAAAGAACCCCGCCCCCGCTGGAGAAGAAGAAGGGCGGATGAACCCCGTTGCTAGAGAACTGGATATATATTTCTCCATGGCCGCCATCTCTGGAATAGACAAAGAATATAACTTGCCCTTAGGCGGAGAAGTACCTGGCAATAACTCTATCGCACAGTCATAGGGACGATGAGGAGGAAGAGAATCAGCCCGAGACTTACTGAACACCTCCTTCAGGTCGTGGTACTCCGCGGGCACGTTAGCCAAATCCACTGCTTCCCCCTGAAACACAGACTCAGAAACATTAACACCAGCAGACAAAAGACAAGACAAATGACACTCCTCGCTCCAGCTAACCACCGATCCGAGGCGCCAATCGATCCTGGGGTTGTGTTTCTGGAGCCAGGTGTGACCAAGAACAATGGGGGATTGAGGTGAGTCCGTGATGTAAAATGAAATCTCCTCCGTATGGTTGCCAGATGTGATGAGAGAAACCGGTACAGTGGTCTGTGTGATGACTGGCAGTCTGTGTCCGTTGAGTGCAAAAGGTGCAATGGGGTGTTTGAGGGAGGTGAGAGGAATGTTGAGTTTAGTAGCCAACTTACAATCCATAAAACTACCCTCTGCCCCAGAATCCAACAAAGCGTGATGATCGAGTGCGTGGGTGGACCACCGTAGACTCACCGGAAGGAGTGTCGATGTAGATGAGGTCTTCCTGGCAGAGATCCCACCCGATAGTAGCCTCCGTTTTACTATCGGGCTTGGTCTTTTACCGGACAGCGCTGAATGTGATGTTCTTGGCTGCCGCAGTATAAACATAGTCCCAGGGATCTCCACCTGATCCTCTCCTCCCGGGAGAGCCGAGCTCGCCCCACCTGCATGGGTTCAAGATCTCCCGGTGGGCTGACCGCAACCTCTGAGCGCTGACGCTGAGCCTCCGGCCTGGTCGCGAGAACTGCTCTCCCCTCTCCGTCTGGCGGCTTGGTCGAGTCGGTTGTCTACTCTGATGGTGAGGTCGATCAGGCCATTAAGAGAAGTGGGGAGCTCGACGGCGCGGATCTCCTGTTGGATGCGGTCAGCCAACCCATGCAGGAAGTGATCCCACTGCGCCTCTTCGTTCCACTTACACTCCGCCGCCAGGGTGCGGAACTCAATAGAATAGTCGGCTACGGACCTGTCCTCCTGACGTAGGTCCGTGAGAAGTCTAGCCGCCTCCCTCCCGGCGACGGAGCGGTCGAAGACCCGTTTCATCTCCTCCGAAAGGGCGTGGAACGAGGCACAGCAGCTGTCTTGGTTCTCCCACACCGCCGTCCCCCAGAGGGCAGCCCTCCCCGTCAGTAGTGACAAGACGAATGCCACCTTCATTTCCTCGGTGTGAAACGTGCGGGGCTGCAGGGCGAAGTGCAGAGAACAATGAGACAGAAATGATCGACAAAACTTTGGCTCACCCGCATATTTCTCAGGGATGGGGAGGCGTGGTTCGGACTGGGAAATCCCTCCGGAGATGATCGGCGGTGTGGGTGGCGTGGGAGGCGCAGCGGGTGGCGGTTGTTGTTGTCGTTGAGTCTGGAGAGCGAGCTCGGACACCTTCGTCACCATTGCTTGGAAAGCTCGACCATCTCATCTATCGCCTTGTCTTGGCGATCCATGCGATCAACGGCTCTCTGCAAAAACTCCTCTAGATGAGATGGGGGAGATCGCCTGCTGCTTCCATGATGGTCAGATCCTACTGTGACGGCTGGTAAAAGAGGAGGAAGCAATTGCAGGCAATCAGAAGAAGTTTATTGAAATAAGAGTCCAGAATGTAGGCAATGGCAACGAAGGTCTACGGTGGCGTGAGAAGAGCTGAAGGGTGAAGTCGCAGGTGAAGGTGATGACGGTCAATGGATGAAACCAGGAACAGACCGGAACCCTGACACGAAGACGACAACACGAATACAATCCAGCACACGAACACGGAAGACGGTAAACCAACTAGGCAGTGGAGACATGAATGAGGATCTGACAACAGACAGAGAGATGAGTGAGTATATGTAGCTGAGTGGAGATGAGGATCAGCTGGAGCGAGACAATCAACACACAGGTGACAACAATCAACCAAACGAGCACATGGAGACTACGTGAGTACAACAACAAACACAAAACATGACACGGAGGAAACAATGGATTTCCTATCGTGACATGTACAGCAGCAGCATGTCTTGCTCACAGCAGCATGCCGTGTACAGTATGTATTGTCAGTAGAAAGTCCTGTACTTGCTCTGCAGCAGCAATAACCAACAGCAGCAGAAGCAGCATAGCATATCTATTCCGCCAAAACCAATTATTTCAACATTGTCATACCCATTACTATGCCAAACACTGAGAGCTGTCATGACAGAACTTTCATTTACAGTCAAACCAAAAATTATTCAGAATTTTTTTTTTATATATATTTTTACCAGTGGGTGCAGGACACTATAGTTCATTTATGTAAGTGAGGATAGCAAAATAAAGTAAACTGTGACATATTATACCCCAAAATTCTTCATACAGTGGACTACCAGTAAAATTGATAAAAAATTTGGAGCCAAAAATTATTCAGACACTTTGACCTGACCATGTTTTGCTGTCATAATTAAGATATATATTTTTTTCTGATACAGTTTAACTCTGAGATTTTCATATTACCATTAAAAAAAAAAAAAAAAAAAAAAAAAAAAAAACTATAGTGAATAAACTGTATTAATGATTGAAATGTTCAAGGTGTCTGCATAAATTTTGGTTTGACTGTATGTGTGGAGAGTCTTCAAAATCCCAATTCTGTGTTGCACATAAAAAATATCCTCATACAGTTTGGAATAATATACAAAGAGGAGTAAATAATGCTTGCATGCTATTCCTTTAAGCACTTTGGGTTAATTTTGCATGGAACACTTGCTTTATTTTCATTTTAATTACCTCTGCTCTTAAAGGAGCACATTGTTAATTTAGCTCATGAATACTGCTGCTGGTCTTCCAGGCTTTGGGGGGAGTAGATGTGTCCCAGGTAACAGCAGTGGCAGCATGTAATTTGCAGCAACCCATCCTGTCACAGGGACTCCACAGTGCAGTGATTGTCAAGGCAGACACAACGTATTTCTAACCCCTAAAAGGCAATTACTGCAGCGCACACTTCGGGAGGTGATAGAACAGAGAGAAGTGGTTATAGGACACAATGAAAGTGCTGATGAGAGGCCTAATTAGAGCGCACATGTTCTCTGACGTGGCCTGAGAAGATCAGCTTGGCGTATGACAGTACGGAAGCTTAATGCATGTAAGCTGCCTTTTTCCAAGCCCCTAGCAAGCCTTGAGCTAGAGCAGCAGCCATTATGGACAATTACAGAGTACAGCTGCCAATTCCACAATGCACAAGTGGTCAGATTTGTTCAGAGATTACAGGCCTCAGCTAGCGGGTTTGGTCAGGATGAGATGGTGATGGTGTCTAAATTAACTGTTGTGGCTACAAGACTCAGACTCTTAAACCTTATAGTTACATAAATAAATATGTTTAGAAAATTATAGAAATTTGCCTGACTTATAGTATGAAGAAAAACTGCCTAACATGGCTCTTTGAAGACCTTCTCACACTGACTCTCAGAGGCTGTTTACACAACACATACACAACTGAAAACAATTATTATGCATTTTGCCTGTTCATTTACATTTTGGGGGCCTGAAAATACAAACTTTTCATTTGAAAAGGGGATTCCAAGTGCAAGTTTTTGAAAACTATACCATTACACAGGTGAACATAATGGGTTATTCACAAGTTCACACTTACAAAAGATTAAATAGAGTAAAAGAGTATGTGTATTTGCTGTGCTGTCCAAGGGAGGGCTCAGAGTTTGGAATGTGGCATCTCTGGTTAGGATAGTAACCAGGCGAGTGTGAGGAGATGGGGTGGTGGAGGTATACAGAAAAAAAACTGTCGAGGAACACGTATTTATGGGCCTCCTCTTATGCTGATTGGGTAGATCATTTGAGCGTGCTCCTCCTTACCTTTGTTAATAAAACATAATTTATGGAAACAAATGAGCACACACAAGGGAACTAAGGCACACAGGATCTAACAAAGGGAAAACTAGTAACAGAAAACACAGATCACACCTGACAAATATCTGCTATCACATTTGATGGTCCTCCAAACCGACAATCGACTATATGTAACTTTGCAAATATATGTCAACGTGTTTTACTAACTCTAACCCTTTAAGGCCCGTTCACACCAATAATGATAACTATAAAGATAACTATAACAATAACTATATTTGCATTTCAAAGTGTGTACAACATGTTTTTGATGTTCTTGTTGTGTTTTTGACCAAGCAGATTTCCTCAGCATGCTATGTTTCGAGTGAATAGCTAGTGTAATCGATCTAATCTAACAATGAATTTAGTCAATATAATGGAATAAAAACAACGCCTAGAGTTTTTCACTGCAACTTCAAAGGAAGCATGGAAATGTTGTCGACACTAGCACTGGATACCTGAGGTAATTTTATGTTACACTATTTGCTAGCCTGGCATAATTGTTAATACTTCTCACCATTTTTTCAGTGGGCCTGACCAATTGTTTTTCATATATCAATTTTCTTTCAAGTACCCTTGAAAAGGGGGTAGTAGTGGCTTTTTCTGGACCTCTGCGATTAACTTATCCGCAGTGTCGTCTGCCATTTTAAATGCCTTTAAATTTGAATGGATTCTGATTGGCTGTCAGTGTTTTATCTTTCAACAGCTGGGAAAAAAATCATTCTGAAAGTGATCCCAACAATATCTTTCTCTATATTGTTATCGCTATAGCTGTGGTATGAACAGTGCTATTCTTTTATATTTAGAACTATTTTTAGAACTATATCTTTATCGTTAACTTTATAGTTATCGTTCTTGTCCATGTGAATGGGCATTTATTCTACAAACCCCTACTCCTAACCGTCTACTAATAGTCGTTATTTTTGTTTCTCGTTACTCGTTACTAGAATTTTCATTTTTGGGTGAACAAACCCTTTAAATCGTATGATCTAAATATGAGACAAAAACTCAAACAGGGGCATTTTTGCCCCCCATATATTCAATTTTAGGGGCTTTCTGACTGCATTCTATAGATTTCATTGCACAGTGAGTTGTTGCCCTGCATGATATTCGTCATCAATCAACTGTATGTAATATCAGATGAACTACATAGGTCTGGGGCGGGGCAAGTGCGTTAAATGCGTTAAAAATGTATTATTTGCTACAAACATAACTTTGTTATTTTTTTACAGTAACTAATTAATCTAATTAACACGTTAAATCGACAACCCTAAAAGCAAGAGTATGTGCTTGTGCACATACGATTTCTTTTACAGACCACTTATGCTAAACGTTCATGCCTATAGACTAAACACGTAATACGCATGTGCATGCCAACACTGTTTTTACAGTTTTTACAAATGATAACGGTATCGATTTTAAAAACTTGCTCTTTGAAACCCGTTTTCAAAAGTTTGCTTTTTCAGGCCCCCAAAATGCTGTTGTCATGTAAATAGATGGCCAAAACGTGTAAAAAGTTTTCAGTTTTTAGTTGAAAACATGTTGTGTAAACAGACCCCTAGAAACTAAACAAAGCATGACAATGAAACATGATTGTTGTAATTACCACAAGGATGTCATGTTTACCACCCTTTCCTATGCATATTTAATGCATATCATTATGCTCTATATATTGTGTTGTGTACTACATACAAGTTCTTGTAATACAGAATGAATTTTGGTTATATTTAGACCATCTCATGTCGTCTTTCGGCCGTTTAGAGAGACCACAGGGAGGCAGTAGCCTGTTTTCTCTGTATGGTTGGATGAGCACCTGGCCCTTGCAGCCGGGTCCACACAGAACCAGAGGGAGCGCAGGTCATTCACTCTTATTAATGAGGGGAGAGAGTCTAATTGAAAGTAGAGTGCACCTGTAATATATGTGTGTAAGGAGAGCTGCGGAGAAAAGCAAGTAGCCAGCTGGGGAAGTAACTAAAGTCTCACCACACAGGTCTCTCAAAGTGCTGAGTCAATTGGAGGTATGTGTGTTTAGGGGATATGGCTCTCTCCTCTCTAGAGTCAAGCACAGCTGCCACCCACACTGCAGAGTGCTTCATTATCAAGCCCTTGCACCTGCAGATGCCCTGTAAAGTGGCACAGTGCAATTACTACTGGAATAGGAATGAACCTTAAGCAAATGCCAGTAATGGGTAGAGAAAGCGATGTTGTGGGTGGTCTAGTTCTCTCAAAACCCACCTTAACGATGTGTCTTCATTTTCATACTACATTAGATGTGTTCTGCCGCTTTTATCCCAGTTGTCACAATGACTGTTCCTGTGTCAAAAATGTGCACCCGTACCTACTACTGTACACAGGATGCAAAATGTACTGTCAAATGGGTTGGATGTCAGAATACTGGGAGAAATTTAATAACAAGGTGCGACACTTTTGTGTATTGTATTTGTAATGGAGCGGTGGTCTTTCGGCGTCTTATAAGACATGAGTAATGCAAAGAGAAGAATAGAAAACTCCCCTAACATACAGAAGGAGAAATACAAAAACAGAATCCTGAATGAAAAAGAAAATGAAAACATGTAGCTCATGGAAAAAGCATTAATGAATCTATGCCTCTTAACTAAATAAAAATCCTATATCTGAGGAGAAATAGCGACCAAACTTTATAAAAAGAAAAAAAAAAAGAAAAAGAAAAATCTCAAACAAAGGAGTGCCTCTTGTCAAAACAAGGATCAAATTACAGTATGTACATATATGAAAGTAGGGTAATTTGTACATTTTTTGCACCATTTTTTTTGCATGAAAATGAATGTGAATAATCAAGAAAAACACTGATTATTTATAATTAATCATCTCACTCATATTAATTTATCATTCATCATTATGCATTATACATGAATATATAATGTGAAATGAAAATTACTGCCACAGCACTCAGTTTGTCTTAGATTATTGTACTTAATACTTCATGTTATTCATGTCAGAGCAGATCTTTATTGTCTTGCTTATCCTTTCTATTTGTATATTTTGTGTTTATCTTATATTTTATTGTAAGATATGTTTTAGTGTAAAGTCTTACCAAATATGATTTAAAAAAAAATCTGAATGTTGTTAAATTGAATAAAGCTGTAAAAACTGTAAAACAATGTGTGTCTGTCATCATACAATATATATATAAAATAAAATAAATCTTTGAAAATGTAATCTACCTTGCAACTATTCAATAAAATGGCAATTAAAGAAGCAACATGACTATTATCAAATTTAATATAATGAGATGAAGGACAAATCTATTTTAAGCCTTATGGGAAAGCTAATAATAAAAGAGTTATTGGAAATATTATATTTCCTTAAGCAAAATGATGTTAAGTAGCAATATAAATCTACACTTCAACACGAAGTTCCTTAGAGAACCGACCATGGGCCCATGAATCATTTTTTAAAATGTAATTCTGGATTCAAATATTTTTACCTGACAGTCTCAAAGAGCTGGATTTTTTTTAAAAAGTAACCTTTACTTTCTGAATCCAAAATAGACACTTTACGAATGTATCCTTACAAAACTGTGTATAATTTTCAGGCTGAATGATCAGACTTTGGATTTAAAATGTAGATAAAATCAATAGAAAAAAGAGACCTCTGCAGTATATAATTTGTTATGGAAATAAATGTAGTACATTGGGGAAAAGAAAAATAAGTTCAAGCTACAGTATATAGTTTCTTTAAAACCACTGTATGTCTCCTCTGAAGTTTCAGAAAATATCTCCAAAATGTTTCAAACTGTGCCCGGATTTATTAATATTTGTCTAATATAAATGAATACAGTTGAGCTTGTACGTTTACATACCCCTTGCAGTATCTGAACAATGTTAATCGTTTTAACAAAATAAGAAGGATCATAAAAATCATGTTTCCTTCTGGAGCATCAGTGAATGTTTGAACCTTTTTTAATAGTTGTGTTTGAGTCCCTCAGTTGTCCTCAGTGTGAAAAGATGGATCTCAAAATCATACAGTCGCTGCTGGAAAGGGTTCAAATATGCAAAAGATGCTGGAAAATCAAAGAATCTGCAGGACCTGGAGGATTTTTCTGAAGAACGGAGCTCAGTTTAACTGCTCAGAACAAACAAGGGATTCATGAACAACCATCACAAAACAAACAAACAAACAGTTATGGATCATCCAGGTAACCACACACAGTATTGAGAACCAATGTCTGTAAACTTTTGAACAGGGTCATTTTTTATAAAATCAGCTTTTTTTTTTTTTTTTTTTTACTATATGTAAACATCTGTTATGTGAAATAGCTCATTCAGGACAGTACTAAATAAAACATAACATGCCATTTTTATAACATAACATTTTTGCATTTTCTGCAAGGGGAATGTAAACTTTCGAGCTCAACTGTAACATCCACGTATCCATCCATTCTCCAAATCGCGTATCCTCTGTAGGGTCGCAGGGATTAAATAAGTAGATATACGAAGTTCTGTCATGAAACTCTAAATGCGAAGGCTAAAGGCCCCGATATACTTCTAACGAAATCGAAGAGCGAACTGATGTGACGTCATTTCGAACAAAATCAGGCCAAAATGAAGTTTGTTTTGTGTTCTTTTTAGAAGTTTGAAACGGCTTGCCAAAGCGAACTTTCAGGAAAAGTTTGCTTCAGGTGCAAAACACCTTCATGCCATCATTGGTCTGTGATGATAACATGATTAGGAGGTGTGGGCTGAGGCTCCACCTTCACTCACGTCAAACGCTTCTCTGAGTCATTTGATCTGTTGAGTTCGTTGAGGTAAGATCTCCATGGGTGAAAACATGAACACATTGGATAGCCGCTTTATAGTACAAAATTAAGTTGTGCTTCTGAAGAAATAAGGCACTGTTTTTTTGATACTGTAAAGCTGCTTGCTTTTAAGCAATCTTTTGAATAAATATCTATTGACTATTCTATATGCTATATAAATAAACGGCGTGACTGGAGTGCTAATTTGCAGAGCTCTTGTTAACATACTCATGTTATGATCAGACGCTTTTCTTATGCTTTCTATAAAAAATACTTGCTGTTTTCTCATTTTTGTTGTGTTTATTTTGTTACTGAGAAGAAAGCGTACAGCACGATTTTACATATTCATCTAACCGTCGCTCTCAACAGTGTGGGCGGCATCAGATGTTCGATTACAGTACATCTCAGCTCATGCATTTCGAACTTCGTTTTACCCCTAAATGAAGAACGAAAAAGAAGGTCGTTTGAAGTATATCGGGGCCTTAATAGGTCCATAACACAGATCATTGGTTCCTGCAGTATTGGTAGCCAATGAGTGTGTGTGCTCAATCTTGAAATACATGGGTAGCATTTGCCTTAGCAGTGCAGCACGCTTCAGAAACCCTCCACCTTCCCCAGCTCCACCTGTATAGATCTGCTATGGATAATTAATGTACGCTATATTGTACAACAGCAGCATGTCTTACTTGCTCACAGCAGTGTGTCGTCTATGTATTGGCAGCAGCAAATCCCGTAGCAATAATCAACAGCAGCAGCATGCAATAAAAGCAGCAGCAGCGTAGCAGATCTATTCCACCAAGACCAAACATATCTACATTGTCATACCCATTACCATGCAAAATGCTCCGAGATTTCTCAAGACTGAAATCTATTTAAAACATTGTTCTCCTGAATTATGAAATAGAAACCTCTAAGCAACAAAAGTTTCCAGTGGGAAAAATCATTTGGTCACTTTTTAGGTTAGTCCAGGTCAGCACTGAGTGGACAGGAAAAAAATGAGCATTAGATATCAATTGTCTGGGGTCTCTTTTCCTGTCTCTCTCTTTTATAGTGTTGTCAAGACCTCCACATATATTCATACTCATCCTCAACCCCACGACCACCCACTTATTTCTGCTTTTCCCCCCTCTCAGGGGAGCCTGAGGTGGTCACTGTGAAGTGAGTTTGGAGAAAGCAAGTCCACCACACATATGCCATAGGTGACTATTGATTTACAGATCTAAAGACCAGCGCTTCCAGTCCTCTGAATAAGACACGCTGAACACAGGAGGTTCAGTTCGCTCAGGGCTGGCATTCAGACTCCCCCGGTCACAAAATATTGATTCATTTTTCCCTTCTCTTTTGTTTTGTCTTTTTTGTCTTTTCCTTTGACTGTCTACCATATGGCAAGTGCCGATAAACAAATGCCTGGGTGATTAAATGAAAACTTAATGGAAGATAAATGATTACTGAGATTATTTGAAGAATAGGGTGAATTGACTACTTTTCATCCAAATTTAACTAAATCTCAAAATATTAATTATTTTTAGAAGATAGAGTTTGCGTAACAGAAATGGCAGTACTTACAGTGTTTGGTTCCCTGGGGATAGTATTTAGTATTGCAAAAAAAAAAAAAAAACACACACACACACTTTGAAAAGTTCTATTATGACTAAATTGTCAGTAAGTGTAATTGAATGCAGACGACTAATAATGTTTGAGGGTGTTGGTGCGGCGGCTCTAGTGTGATTCTCTCTCTGCTGATGGGAGCAGATAGGCCCTTTCATTATTTCTAGCACCGTCCTGACAACAGTGCACCACAGAGGCACTGGTGACCTTGCCGACGGGAGTCCTGCATTAAACACTAATTAGGATGACTTTGGGAGAGCAGCACCGCAGGAGAGAAAGAAAGAGAGAGAGAGATACAGAAATACAAAACATGATGAAAAGAACAGGTAACAGTATAGTCTCTCAAAAGAAGAAAGAAACTAAAAATATACAGAGATCAAACCCTCAGATCAATGATCAGCCTATAGATTAACAATAGTACCATACACTCTAAGAATAAAATAAGGCACAGTGTACCATGCTAACATGAATAAACTTTCTGTATAGATTTTTCACAGGTATTTTACCAATATTTTGAAGTATGGATTTCATTGTGTTATGTTTTAGGGTATGAAATGTCCTTAAACCTAACAGAAAAGGTAATAACTAATAGTTTTCTGTGGGCTACAACAACCCTGATATTGAGAAAAATGACTTTAAAGTTTCTTGTTTGAGTTTTAAGTTACGTGATACCAGTTTTTACGCTATTTTCTCTGAATCTTGCACTGGACAGATTGCCGGTTGCATAAACTTAGCCTCTATTTTAAGTCTTAAGAAATAGTTTGACTAACAAGCAGTTAGCCAAGAGGTAATCAGTTTTATGTTTCAGATTCAAATTATACTAATCTACCTTTTTATGTAACTGACTACAAAATGAGGTAACACTTCAGTATAGGGAACACATATAAACTATTAACTACGACTTTTCCCTCAATAAACTCCTAATTTACTGCTTAGTAATAGTTAATAAGGTAGTTGTTAAGTTTAGGTATTGGGTAGGATTAAGAATGTACAAACCCGATTCCAAAAAAGTTGGGACACTGTACAAATTGTGAATAAAAAAGGAATGCAATAATTTACAAATCTCATAAACTTCTCAATCTCATAATTCTCATAAATCTCATAAGCAGAGAATCACCAATTCCCCCAATGCTGTGGCGAAAAATAGTGGAGCAATATCAGAAAGGAGTTTCTCAGAGAAAAATTGCAAAGAGTTTGAAGTTATCATCATCTACAGTGCATAATATCATCCAAAGATTCAGAGAATCTGGAACAATCTCTGTGCGTAAGGGTCAAGGCTGGAAAACCACACTGGATGCCCGTGATTTTCGGCCCCCACTGCATCACATACAGGAATGCTACTGTAATGGAAATCACAACATGGGCTCAGGAATACTTCCAGAAAACATTGTCGGGTGAACACAATCCACCGTGCCATTTGCCGTTGCCTAAAACTCTATAGGTCAAAAAAGAAGCCATATCTAAACATGATCCAGAAGCGCAGGCGTTTTCTCTGGGCCAAGGCTCATTTAAAATGGACTGTGGCAAAGTGGAAAACTGTTCTGTGGTCAGACGAATCAAAATTTGAAGTTCTTTTTGGAAAACTGGGACGCCATGTCATCCGGACTAAAGAGGACAAGGACAACCCAAGTTGTTATCAGTGCTCAGTTCAGAAGGGGTTGCATGAGTGCTTGTGGCATGTGCAGCTTACACATCTGGAAAGGCACCGTCAATGCTGAAAGGTATATCCAAGTTCTAGAACAACATATGCTCCCATCCAGACGTCGTCTCTTTCAGGGAAGACCTTGCATTTTCCAACATGACAATGCCAGACCACATACTGCATCAATTACAACATCATGGCTGCGTAGAAGAAGGATCCTGGCACTGAAATGGCCAGCCTGCAGTCCAGATCTTTCACCCATAGAAAACATTTGGCGTATCATAAAGAGGAAGATGCGACAAAGAAGACCTAAGACAGTTGAGCAACTAGAAGCCTGTATTAGACAAGAATGGGACAACATTCCTATTCCTAAACTTGAGCAACTTGTCTCCTCAGTCCCCAGACGTTTGCAGACTGTTATAAAAAGAAGAGGGGATGCCACACAGTGGTAAACATGGCCTTGTCCCAACTTTTTTGAGATGTGTTGATGCCATGAAATTTAAAATCAACTTATTTTTCCCTTAAAATTATACATTTTCTCAGTTTAAACATTTGATATGTCATCTATGTTGTATTCTGAATAAAATATTGAAATTTGAAACTTCCACATCATTGCATTCTGTTTTTATTCACAATTTGTACAGTGTCCCAACTTTTTTGGAATCGGGTTTGTAGAATAAGACTGATTCTTTTTTCCTGGGCAGTGTCTATTAAATGTTCAATAGCTTTTTGTAACCACGGGATTAAGATCTATAATGTCTATATAAAAACTCATTTCCAAAACAGAGGCGCTGTAGTTATTTCAGTGTCCAGAAATATTAATTTAAATTCACACAATGACCACAGGTTACATTGTTACACCTGTAGGTGGCTACAGGTGACTTAAAGGTGAAGTATGTAGTTTATGCGACACTAGTGGCACCTAGTGGAATAACAAAAATACAGCATATTTTGCAAATGCCCCTTTTGTGCATCACACCTCCCCCAACTTGAACATCACAAAAAGCTCTCATGGATACTTGTGAAGGTATCGCATCAGGTGAAAGTTTCAATAAAACGTCAAACATATTAGGGATACTTCTAGCTGTGCTGCTATGTGTCATAAGTTAGCAATTGAGTAGGCTAACATTTGCTTGACTGCATCTCGCTTGCAACGTACTTACCTATAACGTATCGCACCGGCTGCATTTTTGGCACCAAAACTGTTTAATACAGAGCCCCGCACATGACATGCAAAGGAAAAAAAAGTAAATTCTGTACATGATTTACTAATTAGTTCCCTCAATTTACTAAATCATGCGGACAATTTACTATTTCGCTCCTATGATTTGCTAAATCATGCACACATATTGAAGAGTCCATTGTAGCGCGTCACGTCCCAATGCCATGTTAAATGTCTAAATGCAGCGAAATTTAGCTTGCACTCCTGTACCCGAAGAAGCTGAATGTCTTTTCCTATGTAACACGCCAGCCATAAACACCCTCCGGCTCCCCCTGCTACAGTAACCACGCCCCCAAACTCACACTACTGGTTGAGCTCTCAATGTTTTGATCAGGGCTGGGCAACTGGAGTGTTTAGCTCCTGATCAAACTCATCTCTGCCTGTAGCTTTCTAGTATTCCTGAAGCTTGTTCAGGTGAGTTCAACCAGGGTTGGAGCAAGGAAAGTGGATCTCTGGGGCTACACTTGCCACCCCTTGTTTAGATTCATGGTGCCTGGGGGCTCAATATTTATACTTTTTGGGGAGATAAACCCATGAATGGCATACTAGTTAATGAACAATTACTGGGTTAAGAAAAAAATTTTAACAAAAAAATCTTACATCACCTTCAAGATGTTATTTTTGCACCACAGTTCTGGGGAAGTAAGTCTTTGAATCATTTACTTAACCAATTCGTAACAAAAATGCTGAGTCATTTTTATTCATGATTGAGTTGTTCTAAAACACTGATTTTTAGAACACATGCTTCTGTGTCTCAAGCAGGCTGCACACAGTAGTAGTTGTCATATACATCACAAAAAGGATGGCATAATAAAAGAAGCTTCAACGTGGTCTTCTAATTTGAACTACACACTTTCATCAGCTTTTAAATTGTTAGCTTCTATTTGATTGGCTTTATACTGCAAGTTTGACAGGTACATACCATTAAATCTTTATGATATTTTAACTACCATGTTTTCTGATCTTTTTTGACACATACACAGTCCCATTGCTCTTTGGATGTGTAGCTTCTCGTCTATTAAATCTGAAGAACCATATACATACAATGGTACATTAAGATGTAAATTTGATCATTTTCTTGCTAACTGTAACTTAATATATCCACAAGCAGAACTACATGTACATTTTCTGAGTAAAGTCTGCAAAATAATCAGTACTTATTCTTGGAAAGACAGAAATTATGACTGCAAAGCCTACAAACATTTCCACTAATTTATTTAGTGCTATCTGTACAATTGCTCACAGAGAAAGTTGTGCCATTTAATGCATTTCCCCCCTCACTTGTCTTTTATAGTATTCACTTGACTCTAAACATAATACTTTTATCATTACTAAAGCTAGTGATTTATATTTTAGCTGCATATTGTTTATTCTAATAACAAAGAGAATAATGATGAACCCTGAGATATGAGTTGTTGACACACTGAAGATCCAGATAAACAAACTTTTCTAAACTCCAGGGAAGCTACATGTTAAACTTTAATTGCCTGACTATTCAAAACAATTTACAATTAAATTATCACACAGCGTAGCATTGGGGAACTTCTGTCAGCTTTGACAGGTCTTTCAATAACATAAACACTTGTGAATGCAGTCATACATTTCCCTTGTCAAGTTATGGCAGCAGTGGGAGAGGGCAGATGTACGGTGCAACTTTCCAGAGGGTTGATGGAGCCTGGCGTAAGATGGACAGATGTTGTGGATGAGTGGGTGAATCTCTGGCAAAGGAGAGAATAGTGTGGGCAAACCTTTGGGCTCCTTCACAGCTGTTCTCCTCTGCTCCTTTCTCTGGTCACCAAAGCCATCCACTGAGGAGCTCATTTTTAAATAATATTACTCATTATCTGCTAAGCGCTTTTATTTTATGCTGTTTACTGAGGGGGAAAAGAACGCAATTTCATTGACAAATGTTTGCATTTTTTATATACCATCTTAATAAATCAGTATTCAAAAAAAAAAAAAAAAGTATTCAAGCTACTAACTACATTTTTCAGTAGTGTGGCACTAGGTCAACTGTTTATAGTTTTAAGTAATAAGCGCTATTTTCTATTTCAGTGGGGAAAATATGCAGTTTATTCACTGGCAACCCGCAATCCAGTTTACCAGACGCTGTCGGTGCCAAAGTAGCATTGCACTCTGAGCCTTTAAATTAAGCCATTGTCATTCTTAAGCACAAACATATCTCCTTTGTATGTAAATTAGGCTCATTATATATTGCCTTCTATTCACAAAACTCTATTACACTATTTGCAAGCCACAATTAACGTTGCACTATTACCGCCCACAGAAACCAAGCAGTACATTTAATTTAAAAGAGATGTTTGTGTACATTTCCTATTGATCATGGCAGCAGTTCAAATAAAGGAAAAGAGCATATAACTGGGCATATCTCCAGCCGTGCCCATCAAACGCACTTTCAGCATTTTAAATAGATTATATGCAGTGCCTTATAAAAGCTGTAGAGTCACACTAAAGTATGCTAACTGATGCTAGTCTGCTGCATTCTCCACAACCTAGCATTTAGAACTGACCCGCACAGCAACTGTGTAACAGTGCTATTTTAGCATCATTGATTATTGTTAGGGGTATCACGGTGGCTCAGTGGGTACCACTGTCACCTCACAGAAAGAAGATTCACAGTTCGAGTCCTGGCCCTGTTTTCTCGTCTTTCCTCCAGGTACTCTGGTTTCCCCTACAATACAAAGCATAGGTCAATTGGACATGCTAAATTGTTTGTAGGTGTGACTGTGAGTGTGAATGTGTCTGAGCCCTGCAACGGACTGGTCATCCATTTAGGGTTTTTCCCTGCATGTGGCCCAAGACCCTGGCTTAGGCTCCAGACCCCTGTGACTCCTAATAAGGATAAAATGTTTGGATAATGGATGGATTCCTTTTAATATTTCCTTTTTTACTGTAACTTTAGTTGTGTGGTTTTGTCATTTATATTAGTGGCAGAGGTTTTTATTAGTGTGTGTGTGTGTGTGTTTTAACCCTCTGGAGTCTGAGGCTGATTTGGGGCCTGGAGAAGTTTTGACATGCCCTGACATTTGTGCTTTTTTCAGTTGTTCATAAACATATTAATGACACAAGTGTCATTACACTGTATTCAGCACAAACTAGGCTACCATAATATGTGAGGAACATGTATGTACATGTTTGTATTTTTGAAGGAATAACGTTTATGCGTGGTTATTGAAAAAACAAAAAAATTAAGTCACTGAAATAAGGCCAAAAAAATAATATTATATATGTGTTCACAAGACTTCTGGGTATTGGAGGTTGTAGACTAAAGTTTTTGCTTCAAAATTATGTAAAAATTATCCTGCCTACTCATTCATATAAAACAATATATTGATAATATATATAGTTTTTCTAAGACACTTTTTGTCAAGAAACACAGTATGCGTGGAATGAATAATGGATATCATGAATAATGGATAATTCACACCTGAGAAGACAAAAGAACCTCTAATGACCTGCATATCAATGAGCTCTTTCAGTCAGGTAGGCTGTGAAAAAACCTCTGTGATCATGTCTCAAGCCCATCATGGTGTATAAAAACATACAGAAAAAACAGCAATACTGTTAAATATTATTACAATTTAAAATAATGGTATTCTATTATATACTTTAAAATATAATGTATTTCTGTGATGCAAAGTGTCTGAACAATTATGTTACCTCTGTGGCATTTCATATAGGCTTTTAGCTTAAAAGCATGCACATTTGGAGAAATATTGATGGATTCTCATATGTTTGTCAATTTTATATACAGTAATATTTTAGAGCAGTAATATTTATTCAATATTTATTGTCATCACTATTAGTGCTAGATACTGTGTTTTCAATTCATACTTGCAGCCGGAGGGCGCTCTGTGCACATTTAGTCCACAAATATCTCCTAAAGAAGAATAGGTCATGTGACAATCCAGGAACTAACAGGCTTCCAGAGATCGTTAACTATGGCTATTCAAAACAGTTTTGGAGACAATAAATACACGATTGAGACAATGTATACATGTATTGCCTCAGAATTTGCGTCTGAATAGCGCTGGCTCCGTGGGCGTAGCCGCATTAGCGGATAATGAGCTGAATCACGGAGGTCTGACATGTGTCTCTTTTCATACAGATTACATAAACAGAGAATATTTGTTTTCGATTTGACTTACACAATTTAAAATCTGACATTTCAATGTTTTTTTAGACATAAGTCTCATTTTTGTGTCATTAGTATTCAGTTACAGTTCATTTTCTGAGAACTATCAGATTGGACTTCGTTCAGAGGGAGACAACAGATCACGCAACATGTTAGTTTTCTTTATTTTGCAAAAAGCACAACATTTTGTTTTTACTCTGAGTGTACACAAATAAAAGAAGATATTCTATAGTTTCAATTGATATATTACTCTTTGACAAAAAAGTATTTTAAGTCTGTTTTGCTGCAATGTGAAAAAAAATCCTGCAAAACGCACCGGCACATTACCCGACTCCAGAGAGTTAATATGTCGTCTATATAGAATATGCACATGTTATGGAGGCCGACTCCCAAGCTGGAGACCCAGGTTCGAGGCCCGTGCAGAGCGGGGTTAGTAGGACCTGGATGAGGGGGTTACAATGGTGCCATGACCCGGATGGGAGTGAGGTTTAGGGGGGTGAGTGTAATGGAGGCCAGCTAGTAGTTGCTGTGTGATTAAACCTCACTCCTCTGATCTCAAGAGATGCTCTAGTGACTGACACTAGGGGTTGCAGCCATTAGCCTCCTTGTTAGAGCATCCAACTCCTACGCCGGAGGAGACCCAGGTATGAGGCCCGTGCAGAGCGGGGTGAGTAAGACCTGGGTGTGGAGTTACATTGGTGCCGTGACCCGGATGGGAGTGAGGTTTAGGGGGGTGAGTGTAACGGAGGCCAGCTAGTAGTTGCTGTGTGAGTTAACCTCACTCCTCTGATCTCAAGAGATGCTCTAGCGACTGACACTAGGGGTTGCAGCCTTTAGCCTCCTTGTTAGAGCGTCCAACTCCTATGCCGGAGACCCAGGTATGAGGCCCGCACAGAGCGGGGTGAGTAGGACCTGGTTGTGGAGTTACATTGGTGCCGTGACTGAGGTTTAGGGGGGTGAGTGTAATGGAGGCCAGCTAGTAGTCAATGTGGTAAACCTCTCTCCTCTGATCTCAAGAGATGCTCTAGCAGCTAAGCACTCATGATCTTAAGGTTTTGTGATGTAATGCCGCTTTGACTGTTGTTTAGAAGTCTGCTGTAGAGACCACTTCACTGCAGGCTTGGCAAAAGTGTGTTGTTATTGATGAAACATAATTCAGATTGAATGAATATTACAATGACTAATGGAAATTAAGGTTTTATTTACTTTTGTGACTGTGTAGCTTAGTAGTCAAAGTTCTGGACTGAGTGATAAGAAAAAGCTTGTAAGCTCAAACCCCAAAAGGGTTGATAGCTGTAGAGTCAAGATTTTGCCCTTGAGCAAGTTAACTTGAAGAAGCTAAAAGCCTGTCCTTGTAAATTTATGTTACAACTGACATTACAAAATAAATAGAGCCAATTTTTATTTCATGAGGACTTTAAGATGGTAATGCTGTGTGTAGCAGTGTATAGCAGCCCTATTGTGTGTTGACAAATGAACATATTCCGAGATGCATTTTTGTAGTCTTTTAAACAACCTTTGATTTCTTGAGGGTCATAACCTGGCTGCATTTTTCTGTTGTTTGTATTCTGATTAATATGTAACAGTAACGCCAATATAAATATTTATGCTGCGCTGTGCAAAGTTCAGTTTCATTTAACTTAATTCAAATGTTGAGACAATATGGTGCCTACTTAGGCATGTGAATCAAGTTCTCATAAGCTCATGAAATCAAAATGGAATCCTATTTACTTTCTTAAAACACATTTGTAGTCTTTTTGTTTTCCAAAAAGTTTCGCAATCTTTCATCAAAAAATGTAATAACTTGCCCTGCCTCTGAAACACTTTCCTTATCAGCTGATGTCTCTGATGCATCTTATTTTTTTTTAAACCCTTTCCTTCCAACCACCTATATAGAGACCAGTCTATCTGTCTAGTTATGGATTTAGTGCCTCTGCAGACACCATATAGTAATCTGTAGCTGTCAGACATTAAGTGTATCAAAGCTTAGCGCTGTTGAATGTGAATCTAGTATGAAGTGTTTTGTGTTTTAAAGACTACAGTCAGCTCTGAAAGCACTGAATATGATAGAAAAAAATGATCTAGGCATGGGCAGGGATGTCTAACATTTGTCTAAGGGCCTTTCACACTGAGTATGATTAAGCGACGCGAATGTACATTGCGATGATGCTCTTGAATCAAAAAAATAGATCCCTATGGAGCTATTCACAGCAGCATGACAAAGCAATATTTTTTTCGACCAGTGTATAATTTTTTTCCCCCGTCGGCCTGCGATTGTTATCACTGGTGTGAGCACAGATTTAATCTTACATGTTCTTTATATTGATTATCATTTCTATTCATTTTCCACTGAATCATGTGACCTGAAGAGCTCGAAACAGCGTACAGAGCATTGTTTTCTTCTGTGCGTGTCTGTTATGAGTCAGAGAGCTCATTTGGTCTGAAGCTGTCAATCATATTATGTGATCATAACTCTTGCCCTTCCAAATGACGACGTTGTGTTAGTATTGTAGTACTTGAGACCAGTCTTGGTCTTGAGACTGGCCTTAAGACCATTTTTTTGAAGGTCTTGGTCTTTGTCTTGGTCTAGACTGCATTTGTACTCGGTCTTGTCTTGATCTTACAGGACTCGGGATTTTATTTCAAGACCACAACCGCAAAAACTTCTTGCTTCAGATGCAATCAATAACTTATTTCTAATTTTATTTATTTATACTCTTGTGCCGGGTCAGAAATTAATGAGGGATTAATACAAATGCCCAGAAAATTCAAGATATTGTTACAAAAAGTACTTGTATGAGATCTTTTTATACCTATAAGGTTTTTATACCTTATAACATATTATAACATACATAATTATAACATATGATATAATTCTAAAAAAAAAAAAACCCGATATAACAAGAGTGCTGTTTGCACAAATTTGAGCACAAATGCAAACATGATATCGATTTTTTACAAACATTCAATAAACAAAACACTGTTTAGGCATTTGTAATTGTACCAATTCAGGTGCCACTTCTGTGTCACCTCTGCAGTGCAACGTTGAATTTTGTTGTTAGTGATTTCATTTAATTGTTAACAGCTCTGTTTAGTGTTTTATTATTCTAATTGTATTTATTGAAAAAAAAAATAAGACATTTCTCAGGCAGCAAAGTTGGATCTTTCAGGTGAATTTGAGTGCTAGTCTGGTCTTGGTCTTGGTCTTGTCTTGGTCTCAACCCCCCCCCCCCAAAAAAAAAAAATTTTGGTCTCAACACATATAACAATGATATTGGTCTTGACTTGGTCTCGGATTAGGTGGTCTTGACTACAAAACTACGTTGTGTTCATTTCCTCGCTCTGAGTTCTGCATGGCTCCGCACATAAACAACTGAGAGAAATGCTTCTACAGATGAAACATGAAGCCAAATAAATATATGATTATGACGATATATGTTCTGCATGTGTTTTTCATGCATCTTGGGGTATTTTTTATAATAATAAAGAATGAGAAATGGTTACATGAGAATTGCTAAGCAGGTGTAGCAATCAGTTTATCATAAAACACTAAAAACAATCCATGTCTGCCCGTTATTTAATCAAAATCCAGCTTAGATCGAAGTTGGAAGTTATTACACGCACTCAGTGATGGTTTCTGTATAGTACCAAACTTTATTTATTTTAATTTATGGTGTTGTACAGTGGACGAGGTTAAAGCCAAATTGGAAAACCTATGAGATACATACATGAGGAACAGTGCCACTTATCGTAAAGGTGTGGATGAAAGCTGAAAGCAATCAGTCGTTTTGTGTTCACTGTAAAGCTCCGTTCGTCTGTGATAAGCTTAGATTTATAGAGTCACGTTCAGTGTGAAAGGGCCTTTAATCTTTTAATTTTACAGTTTGTGTATTGGTTAAAAGTAATCTGAGGCGGGATGTGTGTTGAGTTTGAGGGAAAACTACACCAGTATTTTTCTGTTTTTATTCGCTAAAAGCAATGGCAGTCTAAAGTCACGACTCGTCTTCATTTTGACAGGACACGACACGAGCGAAAACAGTAACGAGCAGAAGTATTTGCATGCAATGCATAGATTTTTGGTGCCAATAAAGAGGTCTGTTAGTGATGTCGGCAGCAATTTAAATGTGTTTTGTGGGATGCATGCTACTGTTTCCCCTGTCATATGTTCGGAATCGCTAACAAGAAAGATGTTGTTTTTTACCTTGTGTGGTTATACCAGTTGGAAAGTAGCACTGGAATGCAACAGGGGTATGCAGAAGCATATCCCCAGTCACTGTCATGTGTAGTCTATGGCAGCCTGGTCTGAATTGAAATGTCGGGAGGCGTCTGGGGAAACTATAGACTGCATGCTAGTGGGCAAAACACAGTTGGAAAAGAAAAGAAAAATAATATTATGTGAAAAGCATTGGAGGTGTGGTTATAGTTCTCTGAGTAAAGGAGCAAGGGATGTATGGAACTACTGAAACCACATCAAACAATGATACATCTGCAGGCCTCTTCCTTAACTTGTTTGAATACTTAGAAAAGGATCAATTTCTGGCTGATATAGTAAAAGGTATATCCAAACATGCATGGTATACTTCTAACAAAATCATTCAGAGCAAAATCACTGAAACTTTAGCTGATGTGGTGCTTTCTGAGATCAAACGTAGTTACACCAATGCTGACTCAGCAGGGTTGTTACCTTAAAATTGATGGGACATGAAACAAGTGTAAGGTGGAGTTTTTTTCTGTAATGATTAGGTTTGTGTGTAATTCTTGCCAGAGGAGCATTTAATTGGCTTGTTTGACTTAGATCAACTCGACTCTAAATATCTTACATTACCATTCAAATATTGAGCCACCTCTAATCCGGTGGCTACAATGCTAATGCCTCAGTGATGAGTGGGGTACGAGGTGGTGTGGAAGCCCTGCTGCAAAACAAGATTGGTCGGTATATACCTTACATTCCCTGTTATAACCACCAGCTACATTCACCAGTTGTGCATGCTATCCAGTGTGATCCATGTGGGAAAACATTTTTTTGACTTTGCCAGTTCCCTGTACAACTTTTTCCATCACCACTACATGGCTGAGAAGTATGATGCTCGTTGTCTTAAATTAATTTGATGGACAAGTCATTATGATGTCACAAGGTGTATTATTGAGAATGAAAACTTTCTTCTCAGCATCTCATCTCAGCAGAGGATGATTTTGCCTGCACTGATCTGAGCACTGAGGCAGCAGGCCTTTTAATCCAAATCAAAAGGCATATTTTTTTAAACTAGTGAAATTTCTAGTCCGTCTATGGGTGTCCTGAAACCATGCTATTCTCCAGTCTTAGACAGTGGACATGTGTAAAGTTGGTGAGGTTGTCAGTGTATCCTTGGAGTCGCTAAAGGCAATTCGTAGAGATGAATTTATTAAGAAGAAGAAGAACACTGAATACACAACTAGATGACAGTGTTGTGTATTCCACAGTGGGCCACACTGTGGTAATTCTACAATACTTCTCAGTCATTCTGTGAAGAGATCCTTGCTTTCCATTCTCGACAGGGCCATTGTTGAAATGGAAATAGATTTTCCACAAAAACCGTTGACTTATCTTGTATTGTGCTAACGTCTAGTGCATTTCTAGATGCCACATTGTTGAGCCTTTTACATTTGCTTGCTGGCACAGCAGATAGTGTAAGTCTGGCAAATGAAATTTTTGTTGCCAAATCTATGCTTAACAAACAATTTCCTGGTGAAAAAGACCTGTCAGCTACAAAGAAGCATTTCCAGATCTACATAAATTGTATATTTTTTCCTTTTGTAAATTGTATAATTTTTCATCCTCAGCATCATGTGAGAGTTCCTTTTCAACTCTGTCACAGGGGTTCTGACCCCTTTTCGTCACTGTATATAAAACAAAACATATAGCTATACACTTAGAAGTTAATCTGTCTTTCTCTCTGTCTATCTATCTAAGCACGATTACAATATCGGCAGAATATTCAGATCTGCGTTGGCGCTGCCGCTGACCCAGTATGTATCGATATGAAACAGCTTCACAAAAAAGCTGTGGTATCATTATCAGTATCACACAGTATCATTATTTCTGTGTTACAAAAATTCAAATGATCACAGAAGTACTGGGATAAAAGTTTATAGTTTGGATATAAACACTGATGTCTACGTCAGTGATCAAAATAGAATAAATCACCTTTTGGAAGTAACTTGATGCTTAAAATAAAGATTGTATCAATTACATTGTTAAAACAGTAGGTGGCGTGTGCTCTTGCAGTGTAGCCATGTCGTCTTATTATCAACCCGGTCTCATAGGAAAGACGTACCTGTGGGAACGTTTTCGCGAGTCGCCAAAATACGTACCAATGCGTACATATCACTGCAGTTTCCAACAGAAATGAACACTAGAGGCAGTAAAACAGCAAGCGATTTTAATCGTTTTCATACAGTTACGATTAGGGGGTCAGATTATGGATTAATAAAGACTCGTTTTCACGTCTCCTTGCTATGACTTATGAGTTCACGATTTGTAAACGAATATATTTTGGACTTTGCATCGCTTAACCAGCTCTATATGTTTCACTTTTCTGACATAACAAGCTTGCTCGGTAGCTCAGCTGATATGGAGTTATACTTAAGACGAGAAAGCTTTGGGTACAAATCTCGCGAAAGGCGAGTCACGGTAAAAGAGCTCAAAGAGAGATCTAAACCAGCTAAAACAGCACGATTACAAGTGCTTTTTTTGTCACATTTGCTTTTGTTAACACTATCGGGTAGGTTTAGGTGTAGTGTTGCGTCATAAAAACGTACCATATTCACGTTTATTTGTTCCTGCAAAAAAATCTTGCATGCTTTTAGCGCCACTCAGTGGACATTTCACATCGAAACGGCAGTGATATGTACGTATATATTGGTATATATTGGTACGTATTTTGCGACTTGCGAAAACGTTCCCACAGGTACGTTTTTCTAATGAGACTGGGTTGCTTATTATAAGTGACGTTTATAAGCATATTTTGGCTTGTTGTTTGGGCTAATTTATTGAACAAAATTTGGTATGTGGCTTATTCCCAAGATAACGCATTTGGATTTTAATATGAGTTTATTATGAGCTTGTCCTTATTTGCTTTATTTTTTTTTTTTATATGAAGATCTGGCGACACTAATGAGTCAAGACATACCTTGTTCCTTGTGAATTCTTGCAACCCCGCAGAGGTCGAGACACAACTCAGAATACGTGTTTAAAAATGTCCTCAACAACGGTCCCACTTTATATTAAGTGGCCTTAACTACTATGTACTTACATCAAAAAATAAGTACAATGTACTTATTGGGTTCATATTGAATTGCAAAACACATTTGCAGCTATTGAGGTGGGATACGGGTAAGGTAAGGGAAAGCTTTGGTGGTATGGGTAGGTTTAAGGGTAGGGGTAAGGGTTAAGGGATGGGTCAACAGTGTAATTATAAATGTAATTACAGAAATTAATTACAGATGTAATTACATGCAGGTGTTTTTAAAATATAAGTACAATTTAAAAACATGTATGTACACAATAAGTGCATTGTATCAAATGATTAATTTAAATGTAAGTACATAGTAGTTAAGGCCACTTAATATAAAGTGGGTCCCAACAACTAGTTCAGTTCGCCTCCGTACACACTGCGTAGAATTTTTTGTAAATGTGGTTGTCACTACCTGCATTTTTCGATAGTTAATTCGATGGTAGAATGCAGTTGTCATTCCTGTAAATTACTGCACTGTACATGTACAGAACAGGATTAAGCACTAAGGTGAATTGACAACCGAATATAGGTGCAGTTTGCACGTGGCCAATTTGTGGCACTGGCATTGACTTGAGTTGGTTTTCAGGTCTTAGCTTAATTAAGATGTTTTATAGTTGCTTCTATAGTCTCTTCAAGCTGATGTTTAGCTGGTTTAATTGGTCAGCCAGCTGGTCTACTGGGTCTAAGTGCCCCTTTAAAAACCTCAAAACAGACAAACCTAACCAATTTGGCCAGATTGAAATTCCAGCTAATCACCTTAGGCTGGTTTATACTGTCTACAATAGGATAAAACAGATCTTTTTTAAGAAGTAGACACTCTTCTAGCCTCTCTTTTCCACCATGCAGAAGGGCAGTGGAGAGGTCAAATGTCAGACTCCATTGGAAATACAGGGGTCACGCTCCCTGCCTTCTGTAGAAGCGGGTCGATATGTGATCCGTGGGGCAAGAGAGCGAGAAGAAGCTTTTATGATGACAGACGCCGTGGCTCTGCATCACTGCAGGGTGTGAGAGAGAGACACTGGGTCTAGAGAGGAAGAGGTCAGGTTCATTTGTAAGTTGTCAAACACGCACGCTCAGACAAAGATCAAGAGTGGCTGCAGGGTGTGGGCAGACCTCCTGAGCAAAGCTTCTGTTTGATGTTCACTGACGGGAGGAAGAAAATTGAATCAATGAGAGGGTAGAGGAAACATCTAGACTTTCAGGTTTAAAGGTTCATTGTAACTCCTAGCAAAATGAAATCAAAATCAAATAAGAGTGTGCTGTTTAAAGCATCATAATTGTTCTGAAACTACACTAAAATAAAGACAGAAGTTTGAAACAATAACAACCTCTTAATATTTCAGTCAGGGGAGAGTGTAATTTTTATTGAGCAATTTTTTATGACTATTCTCAATAAGCTCCTTATTTACTGCTTATTAATTGTTAATAAGGTAGTTGTTGTAGCCTTTAAGTTTAGGTATTGGGTAGAATTAAGGGATGCAGAATAAGGTCACCCAGAATTGTTAATATGTGCTTTATACTGTAAGTACTAATAAACAGCCGATATCCTAGTAAGATGCAAGCTAATAAGCAACTAGCTAACTCAGCAAGTATATAGCTTTAGAAATCATTCATAACTAACAAAACTTTTAGTATTGCTCACATTGCTCAATATTTTTTTTCCCATTAGACTGATTAAAAATTTAAATTAAAACACTTTATTTTGATGGTCTCCCAAAAGACAACCTTATTCTACCAACCCTAACCCAACCCTACCCCAACAGTGCACTCAATTAATCTAATAAGAGGTAGTTGACATGTAGGTGCAACATCACTGTCTAATTATTAATGTCTAAATGGGACCATCAAAATAAATATATATATTTCCATAGACTGGTTAAAAACTTTTAGACTAGTCTGTTTATAAAGCAGTTATAGGCCTCTTTTTTTTTTTAAATAATTGGAAATTACTTCACTGCTGTGTAAAGTTAGTTCAGCTACTGGTCTGCGGCTATTACATTAGTAAGCCTTTTTCTCAACTCTCTCTTCTTACCTTTTCTGTTTTGGCTGTTTTCCTAAAACTGTGCTAAAAATTACTGCCGGTTTCTTTTTACCCAGCCTGGGACAAAAATGCAGAAGTATGACATTGGCCTATTACAGATATATTTCTTTCATATGCATTTCATACCAGAATCTTTGGTACACAGACATCACTTGAAATGCAATACTGACATGCAAACATCACCAGTTTAATCAGCTTATACTGTATGCATTTGTGTTTATGTCAACGCACATTAATGTCTTGTGAGCCTTAGAAATGTTGTATTACATTATGCCATATTATGCTGTTTTGTATTTCCTTTCACATCCCTTGAGGCATCGTTGACACCTTTTGCTTTTGTCAGAGCTAGTTGCTGTGAGAGTCAGACACCTGAGGTCTCCTAAACTCCTTCAGGAAGAGTTTCTCCTATAACACGTCCTTCATTCCAGGCTGATGTGATTTCTGTATTGATTTCTTCAGAAACAATCCAAACTTGGACTTTATATCTTCAACATGGACAGTGCCCTATCTTCTTCACCTCTGGGCTCATCCTGATAACATTTTCACCTGACGCTCTACCTAAACCACGACAAAATCCCATTTTTTTTTCTGACGGAAATGTAACTTCCATTTCAACAGGGTCCTTTATCAGCTAATTCACCGTCATTGGTTGATTCATGGATTGGATCCCACTCATTGTGGTTCTGTGTGTCAGTCTGCTCCAGTTTTTCTTGTTCAGTAGCATTCAAGCCTGTTGTCTTCCATGATTAAATGATAATCGAGAGTGTCTTACAATAAGTTTACTCATTGTGGTGCTGTGCAATAAAACAAGTTTATTCCTAACATTTTTTTTTTTTCATATGCATTTCTTACTGGAACTTATGGTGCACATAGGCATCTAAATTTATGAAACAATGAAGAATGAGGCACAATGTATAATCAATATGATCATAAGAAAATGTAATTAAATGCAACATTAGTGCATTAATAAATCAAAACGTATTGCTTTAAACACATAATTCAAATTTATTTAGCTATAAATGCAATAAAAGTATCCTTTTAACAGATGATTTATATAATATTTAGCTTATACTTTATTTTATTTTACGGTGTCCTTGTTACAGGGTAATTATACGTTTAATATTAATTAACTGCACTGCGTGTACTATAGGAATAGGGTTAGAATTGGTTTGGTTTAGGGTTAGCTGCATGTAGTTATGCATAATTTTTAGTTGCTACTATAGTAACTACATGTAACGTCTAACAAGGACACTAAAATAATGTTATTAATATATATACTTAGGACCATGTGATATTTCAGTTTTTCTTTTTTAATAAATGTGCAAAAATGTCAACAATTCTGTGTTTTTCTGTCAATATGGGGTGCTGTGTGTACATTGATGAGGAAAAAATGAACTTAAATAATTAAAAGGTTAAAAGGTTACTTTTTTTTTTTTAAATGTATAAACACATTTCAAGTATCCTTATACTCTTCCTTATTTTCCTATAAAGAATGTGAGAGTGTAATTTTGTTTTCCTCTGCTGAAGATGGCAACCACACACACACACACACACACACACACACACACTTTTTTTTTTTTTTCAAAGAATTACTTCTTTTGCTTTGATTTACACTGAGCAAATCAGCTCTTTTAAACCTGGAATTTTGTTCATTCTGATACTAAATGATAACTATCACCAATTCCCTTGCCTCACCTTCAGAGATGCAATTCCCAAAGCGATTTGCAAGTTGTACATAATAATGTTTTATTTATATAGCGCCTATCAAGAACCCAAGGACGCTTTACATGAAGTTGATAGGTAAACATGAATACATATACAATAGTCAGTATACAACACATGATCGACCAGATGGAACAGACAAAGAAAGATAATCTACATGAAAACTTACAAAAACAAGCATAGAGCTGGAAAATTGAGACAAACAATCAATTAACAAAACATAATGTGAGTAAGAGAGCAGTTTTACAGGTCTGAACTGAAGAGACATCACATAGGTCTTGAGGTAGTTTGTTCCAGAAGCTGGGATGCTAAAAGCCCTAAAAGTACCACCCACACTAGATAGACGGAACTTGGGTACTGCAAGCACATTTTCAGAACTCGATCGCAGAGTACGGACGGGGACATAGGGGATAATCAATTCGGAGAGATAAGAAGGTGCTAAACCATGACGAGCCTTGAAAACTAGAGAAAGAATCGTATGATATTGAGGTGTGTGATGATGAGTCTAATCTCAACCATTCAACAGCTGAGACACTCAGAATAACTGCTTGGCAACTATTTGAAAAGAAAAAAAAAAAAAAAAAAAAAAAACCAGCAACAGTGAAACCCAGTTTAACAAAGTTGAGCCACATTTATGATACTCGTATGTTTTGACTTAATTGAGCAGTTTTGAGCTTTCTTGGCAGATTGTTTGTCCACTCCATGTGTCATTTATCTGTAAGATTACTTTCAAATGCCAGCTGAATTTCTTTTGTGTGAAATATTCAATTTTTCAAATAAATAAATAATAATAATAATAATAATAAACAGAGGTTTAATTGATATTTTATTAGTACCTTTAAAACCAGGCATTTTAAGAATTATACATATAGGCATTATTTGTATTTGAGAACAATAAAAATTTTATTTATTTAAGCATAAAGGCTATTGATCAAAATCTCCAAACATATCTCCAAATTAGGTGTGTTCACACTTGTATTTTGATTCCCTTGGTTCTTTTGGTCTCGACCAAAAAAAGAAAATTATTACATTCATTTTTTAACACCGAACCTAAAGATACAAAACAAGAAAAATAAATGTGTTTTTATGACGTATATTTCGCGACAGAACTAGACGAATATACAAAATAATGCTGTGTGCTGGGCTAAATGTGCTGACTGTATGATGTATGATGGTGTATGGTTCAGGCTTAAAATTGACAGGGTGAAAGTGAACCAGGACTAAATGTATTATTATTATATTGTATGTATGTATGTATGTATGTATATGTATGTATGTATGTTCCGGGCCAAAATGACCATAAGAACCAAGAGAACTGAAGTAATTGTGTACGCACCCTTACGGGTTTCAGTCCACTTGTTTTGTGCGCACCAGGGTTTGGATGGCAGAGTTCACACTTATTCAAATGAACCACACTAAACCACACTTCTTTTCTTATAAGAAATAAGTACACTTCAAGTTCATTTTATTAAAGGCAGGGTAGGTAAGAAATTTTGTTCCAAATTTGTTTAAACTTTCTATATATATACATGCATAATTAAAATGTAAGAACTCTGATAAAAAGAGTATAAAAATCGAGTGACTCTAGACCGTTTAATCTGTATTAAACACAGCTCATTATTTCCATCCGGGACGAAACATAGGATTGGCTTAGGCGGCTGTCACTCTCTCGCAACCATGGCAACCACCCTTTTGCCACACATGACCTGCCCACTTGCACGCGCACGTTTGATTTGGGGAATCCAAGAGGCATGGATCCTAGGAATACCAAAACAATGGCAGAGAAACAGCAAGCTAAATTCACAGTATCGGCCTATGCAGTTAGTGAAGGCAAACCAGGCAAAAAAAGGAAGACAGTAACAGTACAAGAAAAGGCAATGAACAAAAAGTCTTTGGATAAACAAAGAAATAAAACGCGAGTTAATATCGGCGTGGCTTTCCAGCGATGGCGAGAACTGAGGGAACTCAAGGGGCTGAAAAGTGACTCCTTGATGGCTTTATTTCTGCTGGACAGGTAAATCTTTCTTTTTGTATTTTGATCATACATATTTTTTTGTTTATTTTTTCATGAAGCATGTGTCATTAGCACACGTAGCTGCGTAATATAGCTAACATAACATTACTTAGCGAGCCGTAGTAGAGACGATAAATAATGATAGCTATAGTGTTGAATTGTGCATAATTTTACCCTCTGTCTAACTCTTTTACCATGTTCACCTGTAAGTTTACCTGCACGTTTTTTTTTCGCCTTTGTTTTGTTTTTATATTCTCTACCTATGTTTACTGATGTCTTTATCTTGTATCTGTGTGTGTCGTACACACTTTGTTGTATGTGTGTGTTATTATTTTGTGTCTGCAATGCAGTTGTGAGTTGATATTTGAGTGTATGTTACTCTGTTGATCTGTAGAACAACGTATATGTTATGAATCTTACACGAAATTCATCTTCATCACAGTGTAAATGATGGTAATGGAAAAACGTGTATCATGCAACCTGTTTTTAGCTTTGCCTTATAGATAGCTCGTTAGCGAATCAAAAAATATATATTTTAAACTTTACCAATATCAATATGCTAGCTTGATAGTGAGTACTAAAATACATCTTGTTTGTTTATCTTCATAATTATAAAGTTATTTTTATTACATGTGATTCTGACATGATGTCACTACATGCCGTGCTCCTTCCTCTCCGCTCGTCTCAGGTAAATAATGCGTCTTCCAGCTCAGTGGTCGGAGTCACACGTTCATGCGTTTTGGGGGCGTGGCTTTGGAAGGAGCCCAGAAGGGAGGGGGTGGAGTGAATGGAAATAATGAGCTGTCTTTAAAACAGTCGTGAGAGGTCTACAGACACTCGATTTTTATACTTTCTTTTTCAGAGTACTTACATTTTAATTATGTATTGATATATAAATAAAGTTTAAACAAATTTTGAAAAAAAGTTTTTTATACATTTTTTTGCCTACCCTGCCTTTAAGTATACTTGAGTAAAGTTTAAGTGTACTTTATGTGGTAAGTATACTAATATCAATGTACTTGAAGTATACTTAAGTGCACTATTTCAATACTACTTGGGACTAAATTGGCCCTTGTTTCATAGTATAAAAGTATACTTTAAGTGTAACAGTAGTAAACTTTGAGTACACAACTAATTTACAACTAAGTTTTTCATTTGCACTGCAACTATACTACAAGTAAACTTGTAGACATACTGATAGTTTACTAGTCAAATACTTGTAGCTCATTTTTTAGTTTATGAAAGTACACTTTGAAATACACTTTAATTATACTACTACTTGTTACGACAGAGACACGGAGGCAGAGATAAAAGCAATCCAGGTAAGTTTTATTGAACAAACAGCAGAGCACAGGGTGATGGTAAGCAGTAATGCAGTTCTTGAATGAGGGAGAGAGTATAATACTGTCCTGATTTTGTCTTGCAGATGCAGATGGAGAGATGCGTTGGAAGGAGATGGCTGAGACACTCACACACACGCAGGTAGGCACACGAGGAGAACAGGAGACGAGGGGGATGGAGTAGACAACTGGAGCAGGTAAGTATGGCGTTTGGAGTCCTTAAGGTAAGCATACATAAGTTGTAGTGCAAACGAGACCGGACAGTGAGTGTGTATGAGTGTGGTGGTTTTGTAGTGGTGGTGATTGCAGTGCTGATGAGTCACAGGTTGCGGTGATCAGTATGCTGGTGATTGAGTGCGTGGGTAAGGGAGTGAGGTGGAACCTGACGTGTCTGTGACACTACTATGTTTGTATTTAGGTATTTTTTTTATACTTTAAAAATACCTTTAACTGTACTTTAACTCGTTGCATTTTAAAAACATTTTATTCTAGCTTCATGCATCCTTTTGATCAACACTTGAATGTGGGTAAGTTTCATAAAAAAGCTACATTTTAAACAAAAAGCTGAGAAAATTGCATTTTTGTCAAAGACTAAGTCCATATTCAGAATGATAATCAAAACATTGATGGAGTAGATTGAGTCCATGAACACCCCCAAAGCTTCACAGTCATTAAACCTTCCTGGTTCGGACAATTCATTTGGTAATGTTAGGCACTTTTGAACTTATATGCTGTTTAATGTTTGATGATCACATTATTTTACATTTGCTTAAGCAATATTCTCTCACTTGTTTCTGCTTCTTCTTCACCTGTGTTTTGATCCAGAGATTCTGTATTATTTCAGAAGATGAGTAAAAGAGAGGTGCTATTACACTATTATTCATTTTCTGAAACCATTTTCTCACTAACCATTTAACAGTGAAAACATGCATAACCAGAAAATTAAAGAAGGGTCTGTCTGCATCAAATAGGCCAAATATATTAAGACTTTTCTGTCAGTATAAGCCAAGTATACTTAAGTGCAATTTTAAGACTATTTCTAAGAAGTACATAAAAGTATACTTTCTTATTTTTAGTTTAAAAGAAGTAATAGCATACTTGAATAAACTTGTATGAACACACCCTTAGTGTATCTGTCAGTTTTCTTACTTTGTGTGTATTTTTACATATACATATCATACATAATAGTCTATATATGCCAGCTAGAGGAGATGGGCTTGAGTCTTGGTCTATAATTAGTAGGGCTGGGTAAAAAAATATCGATTTTAATCGATTCTCATTTTTACAGAACGATATCAATATCGATTCTTAAATCCCAAGAATCGATTAGTCTAGTCTGTTTTAAGTTGATGAATGAGCAGAATATGTAGCGCCACCTATCCAAAAAATCGCAATAATATTTGTGCTTTTTTACTTTTCCTATGAAGCAAAGTCTCAGATTTCAAATGACGCCCATCTTATTATGAGATTAAAAAAATAAATGGCATTTGGCACTGTTTAATGTGATGTGACAGGTCGCTTTAGCGCCTTAAACAGAAGTGGCAGCACGGAGCTCATGTGAACATCTTCTCCTCCGCTTTAATACCAGTTACAGCGCGAAATAAACATGATTAAACATCTGAAGGTATGTTAAAATAAACAGTACAAATTAGTGAAATCCGTGTCATGTCTCGTGTAATCGCTCAATCGGTGTTTCAACCTCAGAAAGACGTCAATAAAACAGCTTGTAGTAATCAATATCACGTAATGTCACTTTTACCTTGTTTTTTTTTTGTTTGTTTGTTTTTTTGTGTGCATTTTCCTTCTCTATTATTATGTTATGCGTTGTTTTATATTTTTTGTCAATGCAGTGGTCGTATTCGTGAGCCTGAAACAAATTTCCCATTGGGACAATAAAGTATACCTAACCTAACCTAACCTAACCTCAGAAAAGCATATTCAGTGACCATAAACTCGTTAGTCAGCTAGAAAAGTGCTCTAGAAAGCTTCTGATAAATATAGCTATGCACCATTACATATTCATTATAATTTTTAATGTTCTTCAATATTTAATGCATGTTTGAATAAATCAGTTATGACAGCCACGATTTAAACGTTTATTTAAAAAAAAAAAAAAAAAAAAAAAAAAAAAACGAATAGGTTGTTTTCAGTCACGTGGTTCTCGTGACGCGCGAAATTCCGGTGGAGGGCAAGCAGTGAAAATTAGAATGGAAGAGATGGGAAAAAGTCCGTTCTGTGCTGATTTAGACAGAAAATCACAACATATGTTGGACGTGATACTTATGTTATGAAGAGGAGCGACATTTCCACTGAATTGAAAGACTTGACTGCCATCGAGGAGGTAGATATAGAGGATGTTAAGCTGCCGTAACGCCGTGTTCAGTTCTAGTCTGGGTTTGTTTATATCGCGCTGCCTTTCTGCAAGTGATGTTAAGGGCAGTATTTTAATTTTCTGTCATGATTGTGAAAAATGTCGCCATTGTTGGTCATTTATGCTGAATCGAGAACTGTAATAGGAACTCACGATATCGTTCGGGGGAAAAAAACTGCTAATACAATTTTTGCCTTGGTTGAGAAGGTGAGACGACTAGCAAATGTAATAATGTCACTAAATAAACCCACTATCTTTCACTCAAAATAAACACATACTGTACTTAGCTGAGTTTTGTATTTGGTTTTTGTGTAATATTTAATTAACATTGTTTGTGAGTATGACTCACTCGCTTGTGAATGATTATAACTTGCACACAGCCACTTCAAAACTGTTGATGAGCTTCTATAGGTTTGATTTCGGTTGTCATTTGTTGAAATAAATACAAAAATACAGCGTGTCGGTGTCTGTCCCTGAATGTGACCCTCCGATTCTCCTTCGTGGTCATATGGGAAAGTGAATATTTACAAAAACAACATTAAAACTAGTTACATTTACACGCTTCCAACAAAGAAATGCATCGACTTCTGTCAGCTTGTTAAACATTTATTTTATTTGGACATTTCTACAATACGACGGCTGAAGCAGCAGCGCGTGACTGTTTTCATGGTAACCAGATCAACATGAACGGAATTCTACAAAAATGAAGTTAAAACACCAAATTATCATTCAATAGGATAAAATATCTTCTCCTCCCTGCAAACGATAGCATGAAGAATGTGAATATTTAACCAATTCAAAAACAAAAGGTAAGCAGGTATCCATATTCATTTCAGTATCAGCAGACGCAAAACGCTATAAAAGGCGACAACTTTTAAAGTTAAAAAAACTAAATAAGTTATAAAAAACGGTATAAGATATGTAAACGATAAAAACATCTTCTGGGTTCTCGATTTTAACGATTTGAGCAACCATAAACAACGCAAAACATACAAATATTGAGTTTTTGATAGGATTCCTATATAGAAACATCACTCCCTGCCCTCCAGACTCATTCGCGCTGCTGCTGTGACGTCACGTGAAACCAACCTATTTGGAGTAGAAAAATGATTATGTAATTCTAAACTTTATAATAAAACATCGAGTGTAATTTAAGTAAATACGTTATAAATACGTTAATTTAACCTTCAATATTATCATAGTAGTACCAACTGACTTAGGCTATATGTGTAGTTTACAGCATTAGTTGAGAGATTTTTTTCCTCTAGAAAATTTGCCATGTACTGTAACTGAAATACTACATTCAAAATAATCGATATCGAATCGAATCGAAAGCATGTGAATAGTAATCGAATCGAATTGTGAAAATTGTGGCAATACCCAGCCCTAATAATTAGTCATTTAGCAGATTCTTTTTTCAAAACAACTAACAAATGAAGAACATCACAAGCAATTTATAATACAAGCATACTCTGTATGTGGTACTTCCTCAGATACTCTGCTTCGCTTTTAATTATACTAATTTATGATAAAAATCTTTTATTTATTTTGCAAGACAAAATAATGAAAGGTTTTTTAAGACAGATATGTAAAATTGAATCACACATATAGATCTCTGTATGTTTCATATTTAGAGATGATTCCCATGCATTAAACCCCAGGCATACACAAGTGAAGAATTCATACCTTATAACATAACTTATATAGAAATATGATGTTCTGACAACATGTTCCCCAACCAATACGACCATATAGGTCATTTGTCACTTCCCTGAAATACGACCCATAGGGAAAAGTAATGTCCCTATCGATAACAGGACACTTTCATTTTAATTCATGAAATACGACCAATAGGAGCATTTGCTAAAGTTTCGCCCCTATCGACAAAAGGACACTTTCATTTTAATGCATTTTTCCCTTTTATCTGTGTCGTATTTTGGGTTTCGCGTAGCTCAATTGGCAGAGCATTGCAATAACAAATATGCAATCATGTGATCATGCGAACGTGGGTTCGATCTCAGGGAACGCATGTGCTCATAAAGCATATATGCACTATAAATCACTAAGGGTAGGTTTAGGGGTGGGTGTAGTCGTTAATAAAAAAATTTGTTTTGCTACATGGAAATAGGAGAAATTGTGTAAAAAAAGTCCACACATTGCACTAAAATGAACACGCATTTTGATTGGCAAAGACATTTATACGTCATTTCATGACGACAGACGTAACACGACACTGTCATTATTTTTACGCCAGCTAGAGGGCGCATGACCTTAAAGCGTAAATATAGTTTTTTTTTTTTTGGAGCATCAGACTGCTTCAAACTCATTAGGACTGCTGGCCATTACTGATTGTAATGCCTCTGATAATGCATGCAGACAACATCTCTCTGAACAGCTAAAAACAAACAAACAACAACAACAGCAACAACAAAAACACATTGTAAATATAATATGTAATTCTCTAATTCATTTCATGATTGTGACAGTTGTAATTGTTTTCTTGTGTTTTTTTTTAAATAATTAATTGTGCAGCCCTTTAAAAGTGATTTTAATTTATTTAGGGTCTTGTTTAACAAAGAATAAAAAAGGTGTTTACAGTTTTACAATGAAGACATTCATCAACAATGCTAAGAAGGATTTTAGTATTTGACATCTAAAGAATTGCTCTGACATGATCACATTAATCAGTTAAACCAGAAAGTAGACATAATCACCACCATGAAAATATCATTTCATTCACTTAAATATGATTAATGAGGCTCAGAGCTGTAAAACACGTCTCCCTCTCTCATACACACACTCTCTTCTATAAGTCTCTAATCATTTTTCTTGTATGTTGCGAATGCATGTGTTAGCAGTGTTACAGTGTCGTTTGCCTACTTCTCATTTGAATAATTCCATACTGTCCTAAAAGAACTTTATTTCTTCCAGAGACATTTTCTGCTTCACAATTTTTGCAGTGTTGAAGTTATTGTTTGACATCTTGAGCATCTACACTGACAATTATATTTACATTTTAATGAAGTTGCCCTGTGGTTAACCTGTTGATCATTAACGCACAATGGGTGTATTCACGAGATACATAATGCTGCACTTTCAAGCAACACAGTACCAAGGTCCCACTTAATATTAGGTGTCTTTAAAGGTGCCCTAGAATTAAAAATTGAATTTACCTTGGCATAGTTAAATAACAAGAGTACATGGAAATGACATACAGTGAGTCTCAAACGCCATTGTTTCCTCCTTCTTATTTAAATCTCATTTGTTTAAAAGACCTCCGAAGAACAGGCGAATCTCAACATAACACCGACTGTTACGTAACAGTCGGGATCATTAATATGTACGCCCCCAATATTTGCATATGTCAGTCCATGTTCAAGGCTTTACACAAGGGCAGAACGTCTGGATGTGCACAGCTGAATCATCAGACTAGGTAAGCAAGCAAGGACAATAGCGAAAAATGGCAGATGGAGCAATAATAACTGACATGATCCATGATATCATGATATTTTTAGTGATATTTGTAAATTGCCTTTTGTTAGCATGGTGCTAATGCACTGTTAAATGTGGTTAAAGTTACCATTGTTTCTTACGGAGACAAGACTGTTGTTATTTTAAGTTTTTAAACACTTGCAGTCTGTATAATTCATAAACACAACTTCATTCTTTATAAATCTCTCTAACAGTGTGTAATGTTAGCTTTAGCCACGGAGCACTATCAAACTCATTCAGAATCAAATGTAAACATCCAAATAAATACCATACTTACGCGATTAGACATGCTGCATGACGAACACTTTGTAAAGATCCATTTTGAGGGTTATATTAGCTGTGTGAACTTTGTTTATGCTGTTTAAGGCAAGCGCGAGCTCCGGGGGCGGGGAGCATGAGAATTTAAAGGGGCCGCAGCCTGAATCGGCGCATATTTAATGATGCCCCAAAATAGGCAGTTAAAAAAATGAATTAAAAAAATGTATGGGGTATTTTGAGCTGAAACTTCACAGACACATTGAGGGGACACCTTAGACTTATATTACATCTTTTATAAAGACGTTCTACGGCACCTTTAAAATATGTACTTTTGATGGTCAATCAATCAATCAATCAATAAATTCATCCATCCATCCATAATAAATAATTGTTTGGCACAACGCACTTGTGTTCATGTTGTATTGCAAAACATTTTTGCTACTATTGAAGTGGACTATACATAAGGTTGAGGACATATTTTGTGGTACGGTTAGATTTAAAGGGTAGGGTCAATAGTGTAATTGTTTTACATATAAATATAGCTGCAAGCAGCAATTAAGGGGCCAAGCACAAAAAAGGCATGATGAGTTATATGCATGCATGGTTGGGAGCATCTGAGCAACTGCAGGAATAAAAGACAATTTTAGATTATTTTAGTCAGAGCAGCTGAAAAAAAAATATGTGAATATAATAATATAATCACTTCTGACCAATAGGTGATACTGCTACCAAATTTTTACCAAAATGTTGTGTGATCAGTGTGAGGTGACGATTACACATCCAAAGTTTGGTGGCAATATGCCAAAGCGTTGCAGAGTTATATCCTCAGAATCAGCTTGGCAGCATGCCATCGATTGCATTGATGCATTATTCCAAAACGGTTTGGTCTATCAAAAAGATTTTAATAACTTTTTGCCAGCATGGTCTGAAAATGATCTGAGCCAATTTTGATGAAAATCAATCTAGGAGGAGTTAGATAAAGTAGGTTTTCAAATTAATTAAAAATGGCAGACTGCAGTTTTGACTAAATGTGGCACAAAAGTGTCATTGTTTACTTAGTATCATTGTTCAATTAATAATGTGTTCATAAAATACATTTACATTTGCATTTAATCATTTAGCAGACGCTTTTATCCAAAGTGACTTAAAAATAAGAAGAACAATAGAAGCACTCAGACCAACAAGAGGCCAACAGTATACAAGGGCTGTAACAAGTCTCAGTTAGTCTAGCACAGTACAAATACCAAAAGACAAATAGAATAAGAAAGTGCTAGTAATAATAGACGTTTTTGAAAATGGCCAAAGACTCAGCTGCTCGAATTGAGAATCCACCAGCTTGGAACAGTCCAGGTAAAGGTCCATTAGAGTGATTTCATTCCTCTTTGGGATGGTACCAGGAGGCGTTTTTTACTTGCAGAATGCAAGCTTCTGGAGGGCGCATTAGTCTGAACTAGCGAATTCAGACTTATTCAGACTTATGACAGAATGTATGACAGAATGTTATGACAAAATTCAAAATGGCTGACACCCAAAATGGCCAATATTGGAAATTTGAGTATCATTCGATACTGAATCAAAAGAACCTGGGAGGGGTGTTCAGAAGTTATATGCATAAATTTCTCCTTACCAGTAGGTGGCGCTGTGCCAAGATGCTGCAAGTAGCCTCAGGTCATGCTTGTGATGCGTTCAGAAGTTATATGTATAAATTTCTCCTTACCAGTAGATGATGCTGGAAGTAGGTGGAACATTCAGAAAGGCGGAAAAATATTTAATGATGGAAAATAATGTTAATCGAATCATCTTGAGCCAAGGAATCAGAGGAAAAAAGAATTTTGTTCAAGCTCTTACAGTTCAAATGTTATTAGCATAAACATGAACGCAAACTTGGACATTTGGCACTAGAGGGATTTAATTAGAGACTCCAAAACTGCTGTGGTTAATATTCAGACTATCTATCTGTGTGCCAAATTTAATCATTTTCCCACAAACTCTGCTATGGGCTGCCATAGACTTATTAGCGGAATAAAAAGAAGAAAAAGAGAAACACTAACAAATACAATAGGTGCTTGGCCTCTCATTACAGAAATTAATTACAGATGTAATTACATGCAGGTATTTTTTTAGATAAGTACAAAGTAAAACAAGTACACAATAAGTACATAGTAGTAAAAAACACTTAACATAAAGTGGATCCACAACCAGATACAAAATGTGTTTTTTTTTTTAATAAACAGGTCTGTTATGATTAGTTTGCAAGGAATATAGCAATATAGAAAACACATTTCTATGAATCTGTTCGATTTCATTTGGATAATTTCATTTGCATAACCCAATGATATAATCACGGCAAAGGTTTGTGTAGGCCATTGCATGAAAATCTACATCCATAATGTGTGATGTAATAAGTTCCAGAACACAAAGATTTTCAGATTTGCAAATATCTTGACATGAAAATAGCCTAAAACAATTATTTAAAATGCTGACCTATTGTTTCATTTCATTGTTTTAAATCTTTAGCTTAATTAGTGAGTAAGAATGAAACAAGTAAGGTTTATGAATTACGTTGAGTTTTAGAAATGCTAGCTTACCAATGTGAGAGATACTGTGAGCATACTCTGACAGCTCTATCAATAATAATCCCAAATGCTCTGATGGAGAACTGAGATATAGAACATAATCAAACCAGAATCCCACAGGAAGGTCTAATGCCTATACAGCTCTACACAAACAGTTCAGAGCAGAAAATAAACATTGACTATTATATTCAACATTACTGTAACATTTATCAGTGGAACACAATCAGATATTGACATCTATTGTAGATGCTTTTCTAATAAATTCACTCCATTTGCAGTGAGTAATGGCTTACATTTCATTCTGTTCCTCACATAAAGCTAACAAAGAAAATGATACAAATATGCAACAACACGAGGGTGAGTAAATAATGACTAGTTTTAGTGTACTAATTCTTCAATACTGCACACAGCTATGAAAAAGTATGTTTTTCATTAGCACCTGCCAACAAGGGTTGAAAGGGGAAACACTGGGCAGCGAAACTGCAGGCTTTAAAAGAATGAATACAGAAATAATTCAGTTTCTTGTGCCAAACTGGGACATAAACTGGTACTGGGAACGAGAACAGCCAAACTGGACAGCTTGTGTGCAGGAGAGATAGGAGCCATTCTGAGCCCTGATCCACACTACCAAGGGCAGTTGGCTTTTTGTTTGAGCTCAAGGCCAAAAACCTGGACAAACATCTTCTGCTATTCATACAACCCATGCTGGCAACAGCAAGAAAGCACATTGCTGCCATAAGTACAGTGGCCAGACTAAACACAAGCCAACTAATTATACCCTAGTCTATGTTTAAGAGATATGAACTAGGTTTCCTTACAAAATATCTCCAGTCAGTAGTAAAATTACACTTTGATGAAAAAAAAAAAAAAAAAAAAAAAAAAATGATGATGATCTTATGTCATCATTTACTCACACTATGTTGTTTCATATCTGTATGACTTTATTCCATAGTACACAGAATGTGACTTAAAAAAATAAATAAATAAATAAAAATAAAAATAACTGTCACTTTTGTCATAAAATTAAAGTGAAAGGGGACTGATAAAAAGTTAATTTGACTTTATTTGAATTGATTCAAAGTTTCAAACTTGTATTCAAAGTGTCAAATTGAAGTTAGACAATAGCTGTATGTGAGGAACAGACAAAAATGTACGTTTCTGCTGTATCCACTTATCATCAGTGAACAACTTAAATGTTAATCCTTAAACACTAAGCTATCATATTGCTTGTAATTTTAGAGCTCAAAAAACCCTGGTCACTTTCATTATATTGACAATAGCAGCAAGGATATTCTTTGAGAATTCACCTTTTGTGTTCCACATCAGAAAGAAAGTCATACCCCTTGTGAAAAAGAATTGCACTTAATTGAATTTGTATAGTGCACTTGTAGTGTATTTCAAATAATAAAATCTGTACTTGCAGATAATATAATATTAATGAAATAAAAGGCCACTTAGGTGTACTTTAGACAGTAGGCTACACATTCATGACACTCACTTTTTAACAAACTTAGGTACAGTTTCAAACAGTGCACTTTGCAATCAAGTCAAATTAAAAGCTTTCATTTAAAGTATATTTTAAATCATTGTTTTAATCATCTTTTGATGTGCTTTAAAGAAGTATATTTATTTTCATGTTTACTTACTAAAGCTAAAGTACTGAGTATAATTTTAACTGTATAGCATTTTATTCAATATTATATTTAAAATTAATATATTTTAAACATACTAAACTGCAAGTTCATCATAACAAATGTCTAATTGCTAATGTATTTAAATACATGTCAAAAAGTTTCAATAGAAAGTACATTATATATTTTACTTTACTGTAAATGCTTGATAGTTTGGCAGTACATATTTAAAAACAACAAGTAAATACAAAATTACATACAAAGATGTCCTACTTAAGTGGCTAAAAACATGTAAGTATATTCTTTTGAAGTATATTATTTCCATAATAAGTACTCTTTAAAAGTATCCAGAGCACTACCACTGGTTGCTTTATTATTAAAGCAATTTGAATTCTTGTTAGAAGGTCCATAACTAAAGCTCAACACTTCACCACAATGGTAACCCCCAAAACCACAAACATAACAAAAACTTTTAAATACCAACATAATACATTAAACAATAACAACACTCTCCAATTTCTCATCTTACTAAAATAAAACCCTAGTGAAAAAAGTATACTTTATTGTATTTTAAATATATTTCCTTTTTCTATAGTACACTGCAAATATACTAACAAAAATGTACTATCATTAAATATATAAAAAGTATATTAGTATCATATTTTCACAATGCAACTTTTAACACACTTTAAAATAATTGTACTTTAGTATATTTTCTAAAAATATAGAAAAATATACTTGAAGTGTAAGTTGTTTATTTTTTAAAAGTGTATTTATTTGCACTTTATAAAAATATATTTGAGGTATATTTTAACAGTGTGCTGAAAATGATCATTGTAGCAATGCACTGAAAGTATAGGCTATTTAAAAAATACATTATTTAATATCCTGAAGTTGTAGTGTATCTAATGTTACATTTGAGTATATTTTTTTAGTTTACTTCTTCATCCTTGGAATTCATTATATTACTTGTGCTATTTATTTTAGTATGAATGCATTAAAAGCCCATTTAGTATATGCAGTGTAGCCTATAGCCTACAATTTCCAAATATGTGTAAATGTTTATTAAATATACACTGGCAGAATCATTTTACAATCGTACACACAAATCTATATTAAACAACACACCAGCAGCACAAGTAATGCGAAAAAATATGTCGAGTGGTTAAACTTATCGGAATTCAAATGTCTCTTCAACTTTGTCTGTGACCAATCAGATTTTGTTGCTCACTGCCTTCAGCCAATCCCCTCGCTCAGTCACTCAGGTGAAGTATAATGTCGCAATGTATAATTTATTTAATAAAACACTGAAAGCGCAATACATCGCTCAATCTTGGGGATTCTGACCAGTTCAATCAAGTGACATCGCAGCCTGACCGTGATGGCGACGACAACCGGCTAATCTAATGGCCTGCGCAATCCTGAAAGAACCGGAGAAAAGTGCTGCTATTGGGAGGTGAGTTGTAGTCTACCAGTTAACAAACTTTATTTTCTTTTCTTTAACAAAGCGATATTTCGGCTTGACATCTCCTTTTTGAGTTTTTGTGTGGTGGTTTATAGCACATGTTTGTGTGCAGCACCAAAACATTCATATGATTGGTCAAATCGGCCCGTATTCTGTACGATATTAATTCATAAAGTGTTTTATGCTTGACTATGTACCGAAAACAATATCGACATGCCATTCTGATACAGTTCCCTGCTGCTAATCCTCATTTACTGCTCAGAAATAGTATTGGTTCAATGCAGGATTTAGACAGACTATTGTAAACGTGAATAAAGAGTTGAACATGCTGTCTTATATCTTTGGTATTGTCAACAGATGCTGTTCTTCACGAGTCTCTGCGGTCATCATTGTGCCATCAGACACAATGAGAAGCTCATCAGAAAATGGAATATAATGTGTAATTTGTATTTGTGTATAGAGGGTCACCATGGTCCAATATTTTTTTTTTCTTTAATGAAAAACATGGTAAGTTTTGCTGAATCTAAGTTTAAATAAAAACTATTGGATTTGTCAATGAAATATGTCTCTTCATTAGTGATGTTGTTACATTTTATTTATTTTAATAGCCTTGAAAACAAATGCATTCAACTTTGGGAAAATGTGTTAAACTGTATTTAAATAGTAGCACAGCTGTATTGTGTGAGATTATGTAATTCAAAGTACAGTAGTCAACATTTGAAGTGGATCAAAAAAGTTAGGACAACTTTGATTAAAGGTTTTGATCCGCTTCAAATGTTGACTATATTATACAAAGTATAAGTAATAACAAAGTGTATTGTTATTGACTGCAAAGTGTGTAATGTTTAATATTTGGAATAAGCCAAAGGTACTGAGCATACAGTATATACTATTACCTGTAAAATAATATATTCAGTGTATATTGCTTGTGTTTTCTGAAGACACTCGTAATTATTTTGTAATGTACTTAAATCACAAATAAAGTGTACTTATAACACAAAGTGTACTTATAACAGAAATAAAGTATACTTATAATACAACATAACAAAAATATACTTTTAACACAAATAAAGTATACTTATAACACAAATTAAGTACACTTTAATATCACTAATCAAGCATGTAATTAGTCCCTACACAGACATATACTTAAAGTGTACTAAGTATACTTGAAGTTGTTCCAATTTAGCACACATAAGTATACTAAATATACATAAAGTTGTATTTTAATACTACTTAATTTCAACTTAAATATACTTAGTACAAAATTAGTTGTTTCAAAATAGCACACTTTAAATGAACTAATCATTAACACACTTGAAATATACTAATAATTAGTCTTGCTGCAAGTATACTTAGTATACTTTTTTTCACTAGGGAAAGCATAAAATAACACTTTATTTCAACATTTGCTCTCCTAATTCAGCCATCTGCAAAGCATTATGGGAAGTGGAAGTCTTGTTTGATTGGATTACTTGATTGAAACGTTATTTTGAAAATGAAAACATCAAGTTAAGTCAAAGAGTAACCGTTTCAACATGAAGCAATCACATTTGAACCAGAAACCTGATAGAATGGTGTTAAATCAAAATGAACAGTTTAAATAAAGTGAACAGCATCAAAAAATATTGATTGATTGATTGATTGATTGATTGATTGATTGATTGATTGATTGAGTGCAGTGAAATTACGGTGCCAACACAGAACATGTTTAGTTATGTTTATGTCGTTATGTTTAGTTTGTTATGTAAATCACAGGACTAAACAAGAAGCATTAATTGATTATTTGAATAAGGCAATTTAAATGAAAACGATTTATTTAAGTTATACTAAAACCATTCATTCAAGTTAAATGAACACCATTTAATGACTAGCTAAAACATTCTAAGACTGTGCTCAACATACAAGCGATTGTTTCCTGCGACTGAAGCTGATTTAAATCCTTACACATGGAATTTGAACACCGACTATAATCGCAGACTGAACGCAACTGGCTCTGACTGGACGCGTTTGAGCATGATCAGTCATAAGTATCAATTTACATTCATAATCGGCCTTACAATCGTTAAGTGTGTGCGCGGCTTTAGTTGTACATGGTTGATTCTATTTGGTTTTACTTGTTTCAATCACGTGGAACCACTGTCCATGAGTGAATCATGTCTAGCCAAAGAATTTTTTTATTTTTTTATTTTTTTATTTTTTTTTGGACACAAGCTTGTTTTAATGCTGTTAAAAATGTCTGGAAATAATTTATATCACAAATATGCATTACATTATCAACATTACCACAGTGGCATTAACATGTGTGCCCTTACTACCAGAGGTTGTGTACAGTCAGCCAATCAGATTAGGGCTTGCCAGATGGAGAAAGTGATGTCGTGTTTTGTGTGTCTACTGTATAAGCATCAGCAAATGGACAGTGGGCTGTCTGAGGTTGAGATTACAGGAAGAGTAACACAAGAACGTACATTAATGTATAACGGGACCAAGAATTCACTTTTTTTCTGATAGTGACCCAGCAGCCTCGGACAGCTTGGTGCTTTCATCAGTAGTTCAAACATGCTCATCTTCCTTTCGCAGATCAAAACCGGCAGGACCAGTCCCATCGGATCAATGTCACACCTGTGTGCCTCTCTCTCTCTCTCCATCTGCTCCGGCAAGGCCAGCCGCTGTCAGAAGGGACGATCTGTTGGCCCTATTCCTCGCCTCCCATTCCCCCTCACCCTGTCACATCCTGTTTCCCTCACGGTTGATCAAAAGAACCCCAACGTCAGCGTACAACACAACCCCCAATCTGTGCCGTGATATCCACCCGCAGCCAAATGGTGGCCCAATGTCATCCCGTCACGAGCGCCGAATGCTCAGTATAGTCACTGCACACCTCGGAAAACACCAACCCAGACAGATGTTTGCTCGAGTAACAGGGGGTGAGACTGTGTGTACTGAAGAGATATGAAACATATTTCCCATTTAAAGTTGCTAAAAAATATAAAATATATTTTAAATGTCATCAAAAAAAAATAATGCCATTATTTGTTTGCCTCCAATCCAAATAATTTCCTTGTGAAAAAGATGTACACTTGACTTTAGTATAAGCACTTGCAGTTTGTATGGAGTATATTTCGATCCTTATAGTTATTACACTGCACCAGTTGATTATCCTCTCTGAAACATTCAAAACATTGCACAATACACACACACACACTCACACACAAATCATATCTGAAGACACAAGTGAAAAATAATCCATTATTCATCATTTATATTCATTATTCAGACAGGTTAATGAGGTAAATGGTTTGCTTTGAGTGAGGAAACGCAGGTCGCAAACTGCACTCAGAATCGCCAAGGTACTGAAATGAAAAAAATCTGATATCTCAACATGGACCGAAATATCTCAATTGCTATTCGTATACACTTACTGTGTCAAAAAATGTCTTATTGTCTATTATATTTCTTTGAGAAATTATGTTGATTTTTCAATTAAACATACAAACATAAAAATATCATTCAGAGCACCTCTGATCAATAAAACAGGTTTTGTTTAATCAATAACAATTTGGTCTAGCGCCAAGCCTATTTACTATTTGGTGACGTGTATCACTGCTATGAGTAAAAACATGTATAAACTGTGGTGTTGAAGATTTTGTTTATATTGTACATCCCTAAACAGTTTAAAGGGATAGTTCACCCAAAAATGAAAATTCCAAGCAGATCTCCCCCCATTGACTACCATAGTATTTTTTTCCTACTACGGTAGTCAATGGGGTGCAAGATCTGCTTGGTTACAAACATTCTTCCAAATATTTTCCTTTGTGTACAGCAGAACAAAGAAATGTATACAGGTTTGGAACAGCTTGAGGGTGAGTAAATGATGACAGACTTCATTTTTGGGTGAACTATCCATTTAAGTAGAAAGTTAATTGAAAATTATGCCATAATACAGGCTGCAGTAGTCAACTGTGCTGCATTAATTTCTGCTGAGTTTCTAACAAACAAACTGTAAGAGCATGTTTATATAGTTAATCCTGCCAATGAGTCTTACAAGTAAATTCCTCCCGCTTTGGCAAGCCATCAGCCTGTTTGCCAACATGCACTGATCGCTTTCTCCTCTTATATTGATTTTCAGGCAACTTAGCCGATCTGAGAAAGCAATCTCTCAATCCCTCTTGTGCACTTTTATTTCTGTTTCACTTGATGAATCGTGTTTCACACTCAAAACTAGAGATTTCATAAATATATCTTTTGAAAATGTCAACATAAGAATTGGCAAGAACCCAAGACGTGTTATGTTATGTTATGTTATGTTATGTTATGTTATGTTATGTTATGTTATGTTATGTTATGTTATGTTACGTTTGTATTTTCTTTAGTTCCTGTGCTTCCTTCTGTCTTTAGTTCCTGTTGCCTTTGTTCCTGTTGTTAATTAGTTGCTATGGTTGCTCATTGATTAGTTCATTATGTTCACCTGTTCCTTATCTGGCTTGATTGTGTATATATAATCATGTGCTAGAGTTACTCCTTGTCGGTTCTTGTTTGTGTTTATGTATGGTTAGCAATTCTCCTGTGATATCCAATTGTTTGATTTTGTAAATAAAGACTATATAGATTCTGGAATATTCCCTTCATCTTCATCATCATGCTTGTCTGCAACCACAGTTGTAACAACATATACAAAGACTAGTATGATAAAACTTTGTAATTGTTACAACATTTAAAGTCCCCCTGTAAGTCAATAATTTTATCCTTTAAAACTCATCTTTGATCACAAAAAATGACATATTTATTTGTCTTAAAATAGCTTGAATCGAAATTGTACACCCTTGCCTCATTTATATCCGTGGATCAATGAATATGCAAATTAGCCCCGCCTCCACTCGTTCACGCAGCTCAGCAATGAACTCGCTTAACTTACTGAGGTAAAGGCATCACAATGTTATCGCTCTTTATAACATCGGACAAATAACAGGTTATTAATAGCCTTTTGCTTGACTATGTTATCAAACAGCTAATAATGTGTTGCTAATGTTACACAAACCATGTTCCTGTTTGCCATGTCAGAGTCAGATAGCTGCCTTCTAACAATCAGTATCCTTACAAATATTTACGTCAGTGGAGAAAGTCAAGTTTTTTATGTTGTTTATATGTCTATGTGGTGTTTTTAATATGCTTTAAAGGGTTAGTTCATCCAAAAATGAAAATTCTGTCATTTATTACTCACCCTCATGCCGTTTCACACCCGTAAGACCTTCGTTAATCTTCGGAACACAAATTAAGATATTTTAGTTGAAATCCGATGGCTCCGTGAGGCCTCCATAGGGAGCAATGGACACTTCCTCTCTCAAGATCCATAAAGGTACTAAAAACATATTTAAATCAGTTCATGTGAGTACAGTGGTTCAATATTAATATTATAAAGCGACGAGAATATTTTTGGTGCGCCAAAAAAACAAAATAACAACTTATTTAGTGATGGCCGATTTCAAAACATTGCTTCAGGAAGATTCGGAGCACAAATGAATCAGTGTGTTGAATCATGATTCAGATCGCGTGTCAAACTGCCAACGGCTGAAATCACGTGACTTTGGCGCTCCGAACAGCAGATTCGACACACTGATTTTTTGTGCTCCGAATCTTCCTGAAGCATTGTTTTGAAATCAGCCATCACTTTATAAGTCGTTATTTTGTTTTTTTTGCCGCACCAAAAATATTCTCGCGCTTTATAATATTAATATTGAACCACTGTAGTCACATGAACTGATTTAAATATGTTTTTAGTACCTTTATGGATCTTGAGAGAGGAAGTGTCATTGCTCCCTATGGAGGCCTCACAGAGCCATCGGATTTCAACTAAAATATCTTAATTTGTGTTCCGAAGATTAACGAAGGTCTTACGGGTGTGGAACGGCATGAGGGTGAGTAATAAATGACATTATTTTCATTTTTGGGTGAACTAACCCTTTAAGACAAACCATGTGCAAATTCAGATGTCAACACCACTGCTGAGTATTTTCTCCTTAAAATTTCAGTGAAAAAAAGACAGTCCTAAACCCGTGGTTTGAAATCGTTGGTGTTTCTGACATCACAAATTACCTTATAACCAATCACGTCAACATGCCGACGGGCTTTAGCATATCATTAACAGTGAACCAGCAGCGGAGTCTCAAGAGAAGCCAGGTTACCCAGGTATATTTTTCTGTTGATATGAAAAATACTGTAGATTTAGCAATATGGTGGGTGTATGATGTATATTACAATGTTATAATGAACTATATGCTTTTCACCACAGAGTGTCTTTAAGTGTTATTATACACTATTTTAATGTTTATGTTGTGAACTTGCGTTAGAGCTTAGGATGTAATGCACCCACAATATTTCTTGAACATGCAGGTATGACACATCTCACTGCATTAATGTCATACACTGAGAGCTTGGGAGAGATGCCCACGCATGGATGCTGTTATCAGAGAAGGGCAATTGAAATGACAAAGTCTGAAAGTATTGGATTATGCTGTGTGTCATGATGCAGTCAGCGGTCTTGCAAAACCCCAATGATAAGCGGCGCCACATCAAGAATCTCTCATCTGAGTTGTGGGCTTTTCCCAGTTTGACTTGACATATCTGCTAGGCTTCTGTTGCTGTTGTCAGAATAACCCACAGCGGCATTTAACAAAAGCTAGAGAAGATACATGCACATTTACAGAATTTACTAGCACACATTTGACTGTTTATGCCATTTCTTTATAGCACTACATTTTATGATATTTCAGTTGCTAGTCACAAAAAACAAAAGACATTTATAAGTCCATTACCCAGTACGCACTGCCTGATTCAAATTAGAAAGTTTGAGTTTTGTATTAATGTAAAATTATCATTTTAATTATTGAATAATTTTATGTGTGCAATTATCACCTTTTATCAACTAGAAAATACTCAGGGGGGGAAATCACTAATAATAAACCGTGCCCACTGACAGCATCACATTCTGTGTTGTTCTAGCATCCAGTTCACTATGAATGGATCATCTTTTTAAATACACCTCAGAATCATCTTTTGGTGAATTACTGTTGTATATATAATTTTCTAATGGAATGAGAAAAAATCATTCTCTTTCAATAAGAGCTAATATATCATGTTTTTTAACAATTTATACGAAGGTTACATATGACACACAGATCTATCTCTCTAGATAATAAATGAGAAAAAAGGTCCTGGAATTTGCTTGCAAGTGGATTTTTTTTCCTCGTTTCTTGTGATATTACTCTCACTGCATCAACCCAAACAGAACAGCTTAAAGATTACCAGCAACATCTGTTGCTTTAAGAAAAACAACTATTGATTAGTGGTATTAGGAAAATGAACATACGGCCTGAAATTGCAATTAGTATGTTGTGCCTTATGGGTGAGAGTGTGCAGATGTTTTCTAACTAGTTTGATCAGAGCCGTATGCCACTGCGAGATCACATGTGGGCCCCTGCGGAAAGAAAGCTGGGGTTACCGCACTATAGCCAACTTCACAATGCAAAATATGAATTATATATGAAAATATGGTGTGTGTGTTCTCCACATTTCCAGCATATCAAATATTACAGAAAATAAATCCAAGAATCACATATGAAAAAATAGGTTTAGATATAGTAATAATTTAGCTCAAAAGGGAAATATGAATAAGCATAACTCGTTATAATTAATTATAAATATTTGAATCAGTTAATCAAATGAACTTGTTGTAGAATATGGCAGTGCTGTATTAATTAATCTGTTCGGTCAGCGAACACCCAGTATTCATCAACTCTTCAGAAAGGATATTTTCTGTGGCCATTTTCTTAGCATGTAGCTGTGACCGTAATCATTATCATTGACACTGGTTTATAAGCGGATCTGAATCAACTCGCAAAGAATGTGCACATAAGTTTTATTTAACTAAATCAAGAACACATAGCTAGACTAAACATACAGACATACAAACCACACATATATAGGAAATGAGAGTGAAAATGAATTTGAACCATAGCATAACAGGGGAATGGAGCTATGAAAAGAGTCATTTAACGAGCTGGAAGAACCATCAGTTTCTCTTTATAAAGCACCTTTGTTAACAAAGGAGTTCAAACTTAATACTAAATCACGATTTAGTGTTCAAATGAACAAAAGGAAAGTTGCGCATTGGGGTCTGCATGTTGTGAAGATTGACTACAAGACGCTATAATTATATATATATATATATATATATATATATATACAGGGTGCACAGGGTGTGAACTACAGCTCCCCTTGATAAGACATGGGCTCCCCTGAAAACGTGATTTGTGAAATTTTGGGGGGTCTCAAAAATATTGACAATGTGTTATTTTTGACATGCAATTTCAGTTTTGTGTAGTGTGATCATCATGGATTATTATGTGTAAAATTGCAAAAATATAACACATTCATGCATGACGGCGATTTAAACCTAATTCACTTCAATAAAGATAACTATACATGCTATTCTTGTCATGAGCATCAAGTTGTGTGGGGTGCTGCGGTGCAAATTCCACTCATGTTTAGTACATGTTAACTTGAACAGCAAAGGAAGCTGACCCCAGACCTGTGTTAAAGTGAGGCATGTTATTCGCAATTATGTTGTGGCTGGGTTATTGTATAGCTCTGCGTGACTCTCAATGTACTAGACTTAATTTAATGGAGGAATTTTGACACAGGTCGAGTAACTGATGAGTAACTTTAACCGTTGTTCATGTGAACTCAAAGACAGCTTTGTTTATAGCCTATTTGTGGGTGGCTTTTTGTTGTTTCACCAATCAATTTGTGTCGATAATGTATAATAGGGTTAAATCCTGTATAGTGATTTATCCTATATAGTGCTTGCATATCCTATATAGTGCTTCCTATCCCCAACCTATATATATATATATATATATATGTATATATACACACAGTGTTTGAACTATGCCGTGGACTTTGGGGGAGCCCACTTCCAGATGTGTTTTACTTGAATTTTTCACCCAAAATCTCACACTCACTTACTCTTGTTCCAAACTCTAAAAGAAAAGCCTTTTGAACCATGTTTATAATGTTATTTTGCATTAAAGCATTTGATTGCCAGTGGCTGTCAGGCACCACAAAAAGCACCATAAAATGAGCCCCATAAAATGAGTCCACGCTACTTGTTTTGTATGTCTTCTAAAGCTCAAGGGAATAATTACATATTTTCAGTGAATGACAAACTAAATTTCCTCGGAATACTTGAAATATAACAAATGCATCATATAGACAACATTTATGGTGGTTTTAATCCTTTCTGGGAACTGAACAGATGCTTGGTCTGTCAATGTTACTATAAATTGTAAAACAGCAGGATAAAGATACTGAAAATATCATTCTGTGATCCATAGAAACAATAACAGAATTCAGATTTGGAACGACATGATCGTGAGTAAATAATGAATTTTTATTTTTTGAGTGAGTTAAGCTATTTTAAATTGTTATTCACTGCAAATGTTATTCCCACAACCACAGCATTTGAATCTCATTTGAAGTTCTAAATATTCAAACTTGACACATCTCAAGTGACAATGAGACACATAAAAAAAAAAGAAAGAAAAAAAAAATGCTGTCTGTTTTTTTCATGTGTCTTGTGGCCAACCTGTCTGTCATCAGTGGTTATGCAATTCTTATCTTAATATTACTCCACTCTCTCTCTTAGCTTTGGGTTTGTATTTCAACAGATAGACTCATTATGTAAGGATATTAAAGTTGCCACATCTGGGTAAAAATGTAATAACACTGAAATGTAATATTTACACATTATACAATACACAAATGTAATAATTGTTTCTTCTTGACAGTATCACAGAAAAAGATTTTAGCCACAGAGATCCATGCAGTCAGTGGAGGTTTGCCTTTCATTATAGAAATAAGGCGAAAGAGAAAATAAATTGGAAAAGAATAGAACAATTCCTTCAAATTCTCCCTGTAATTTTTGTGGCATGTTCCTGTCTGTCATGCCCTCACCTTGTCTTTCAAGTGGCAAGTGGGTTTGATTTCCCCACGAAAGTTGACACCAAATAGCTCATCCTGACAAGTTCTACTCAAACAACGTAAAAATGTGTGTCATCTGATATAATGAAAAAAGGACCAAAATAAAACAGACAAGGGAAAAAAACATGTACAGTATATTCAAGGCAAAAAAATGTGGTAGCAATTGGGCCATTGGGAAAAAGGTATGACAGCCAATTAACGATGACAGGATGAGACTGCGTGTGGCCCCTGTACAGGGCCACAGTTGAGTCAAGGGCCCTATTTGGAATCAGACAGAACTGGAAAGGCATCCCTCACTCGATTTACCTCTTTTTCCCTCAGAAGCTTCATGAAACGGCAGGCGGAGTGAGGGTCCAATCCTGCTGTTGACAAGACCTCAGGGAACCGTCTCGTCTGCTGCGGATTCATTCCCATGTCACTTTGTCTCCTCTGATCCTCACAGCGGCAACAGCGTGTTGAGGGAGACAGCTCTTTCTCGACTTCTCTTTCATACTCTTTCATTTCTCACTCCCTCTGCCAATCCAGCACTGTTTCACTGAACGCATAGCGAGAGGAAGATGAAGACTATTCCCTTTTGTACAATGTCACACTATCCTCCCCAGCTAATATCAAAAAATGCTTGTAAATGCACTGAAGTTTCTAAAAAAAAAAAAGCTACTTTTACGACCTGACACCAGTCTCTGAAAGTGACATAATGGCAAACGAGCCCACACATTTCAAGAGCCAACGTGATCTCATTAATATTCGTAGGTGGGTGTTTTTTCAAGTATGGGCACTTTCGGCTCTGTGGACTGTAGGAAATATATTCACTTAAAACTCTTTTCACTATCTCGCTTGTTTATTTAATCAGGCTAGTAACAATGTCAGTGTACTGTATATACAGTGTATAGAATTTGATTGTTTTTGTCCGTTTTCTGAACACCATGAGCTAATGAATCTTCAAGTATATCACAGATTACAATCCTTTAAGAAAAATGGAAATAACAATGGTGGAGATAAATGGTAGTGTTTTTCGTCTGCTACATTTAATTTCATAGCAAACATTGTATGTACAGTATACTAAGTCGAATCATACTTACATTTTTTTTTTTTTTTTTTTTTTGCAAAATTGGACAAAATAACAGCTTGAGTGGACATAACACTTGATAGTTATCTTGATCATATCACAGGTTGTAGAGTATTTGGATGGATGGATGGATGGATGGATGGATGGATAGATAGACAGGACTTTTTTCCCAGTGCTAGCACGCTGGGTTTTTCTCCTAGGGGTTTTTTTCCACCCCTGGGAGTCAGCCGACATTGGCTTAATGTAGCACCATCTTGTATATGTTACATATTACCACGCTTGCTTGTACAGCTTATTTTTAACCATTTCTCTTTTTTCTGTGCTCCTAATATGTAAAGCTGCTTTGAAACAATTACAAATTGTAAAAAGCGCTATATAAATAAATTTGACTTGACTTGACTTGACAGTCAGTTTGCAAAAAATTTAATATTTAGTTTTTTTTTGTAATTTTTTGTTTATATCAATCATTTTCAAACAATATTGAAATGTCTTTTTGTCACTTTTTTAAACGGTGTGTAAAAGTATAAAATTATGCATAACACATCATTATACAAACCCGAGTCCAAAAAAGTTGGGACACTGTACAAATTGTGAATAAAAACAGAATGCAATGATGTGGAAGTTTCAAATTTCAATATTTTATTCAGAATACAACATAGATGACATATCAAATGTTTAAACTGAGAAAATGTATCATTTTAAGGGAAAAATAAGTTGATTTTAAATTTCATGGCATCAACACATCTCAAAAAAGTTGGGACAAGGCCATGTTTACCAATGTGTGGCATCCCTTCTTTTTATAACAGTCTTCAAACGTCTGGGGACTGAGGAGACAAGTTGCTCAAGTTTAGGAATAGGAATGTTGTCCCATTCTTGTCTAATACAGGCTTCTAGTTGCTCAACTGTCTTAGGTCTTCTTTGTCACATCTTCCTCTTTATGATACGCCAAATGTTTTCTATGGGTGAATGATCTGAACTGCAGTCTGGTCATTTCAGCACCCGGATCCTTCTTCTACGCAACCATGATGTTGTAATTGATGCAGTATGTGGTCTGGCATTGTCATGTTGGAAAATGCAAGGTCTTCCCTGAAAGAGACGACGTCTGGATGGGAGCATATGTTGTTCTAGAACTTGGATATACCTTTCAGCATTGATGGTGCCTTTCCAGATGTGTAAGCTGCCCATGCCACACGCACTCATGCAACCCCATACCATCAGAGATGCAGGCTTCTGAACTGAGCGCTGATAACAACTTGGGTTGTCCTTGTCCTCTTTAGTCCGGATGACATGGCGTTCCAGTTTTCCAAAAAGAACTTCAAATTTTGATTAGTCCGACCACAGAACAGTTTTCCACTTTGCCACAGTCCATTTTAAATGAGCCTTGGCCCAGAGAAACCGCCTGCAGTTCTGGATCATGTTTAGAGATGGCTTCTTTTTTGACCTATAGAGTTTTAGCCGGCAACGGCGAATGGCACGGTGGATTGTGTTCACCGACGTTTTCTGGAAGTATTCCTGAGCCCATGTTGTGATTTCCATTACAGTAGCATTCCTGTATGTGATGCAGTGCCATCTAAGGGCCCGAAGATCACGGGCATCCAGTATGGTTTTCCGGCCTTGACCCTTACGCACAGAGATTGTTCCAGATTCTCTGAATCTTTGGATGATATTATGCACTGTAGATGATGATAACTTCAAACTCTTTGCAATTTTTCTCTGAGAAACTCCTTTCTGATATTGCTCCACTATTTTTCACCGCAGCATTGGGGGAATTGGTGATCCTCTGCCCATCTTGACTTCTGAGAGACACTGCCACTCTGAGAGGCTCTTTTTATACCCAATCATGTTGCCAATTGGTCTTCCAGCTGTTCCTTATATGTACATTTAACTTTTCCGGCCTCTTATTGCTACCTGTCCCAACTTTTTTGGAATGTGTAGCTCTGATAAAATATCATGTATCAAGATCAGATCCATAAAGAGTTTGAAGGCAAAGTGAATACAGAATATGGCAGTGCTCTATTCCTCCTGCTTTGACTACTTTCAGGTTAGTCTGTCAGAATCTAGATAAAACGGTCATAAGATGCATTTGCTGTAGTTATTTTATAATTCATGTGATTCTGTGTAACTCAGTCACTGTGAAATTCTCTTCTAAATCCTATTGCTGACTGAAGTTCTGAGTTACATAGCACCAGTGCTTCTTCATTATGATTCTTCAAGAGCTTTTTACACATTCGTTGAATAGATGTTAATTGTGGTAATGAATGGAAAGTTGTTCTGCAGAAATCAAGAAAAGCACTAAATTATCTGAAGGGTTCGACACTTAAAATACTGCTGCAATTCTAACTCACATTAAATTTCTTTTACATTTAAAATCACTGTCATAATTGCTAATTATATTAAGTGAAAGTTGTGTAGTTCAAACAAGTGTCATTAATGATGTGCAATAGTGCAAAATTTTGTCATTATACTGTATACTCAACCCCATGTTATGTTAAACACATATGACTTTCCTTCTTTTGTTTAACATAAAATGTGAATTGTGGTCAACCACTCTTTTAAGTCAATGAGGACTAGGGTTGTGAAGTTCCAAAATGACAAAAAAACACTTTAAAAGTATCATAAAAGTAGTCCTTGTGACACATCGGTCTAGTTGTCATATTGTTAAATGTGCCAAACAATATCTGTGGAATACTTTATTCTGGTTGGTCAATCGCACCATCCAGCGGTATGTTATTCCCCGATAACAACTGCTAAAAACAGATAACACAGGCTCATATGGGTAACTGAAGTCTGCAGCTCTATATGCTTGCTAGGAATATTTTTTTTCCTCCTGGAAGTTTTGCGTTTGGTGAGCTAATAAAATATTAAAACACAGTCAAATCAATATTTTGTGTACAGTTAATTATGTCATCCAGTATCGCGGAGTCACTCTCTTTTCATATAAACATATCTGCTGCCATTTTGTGACTATTGTTTTGTTCACTGTAATGGATTATAAGATAACAAACAGGTACGATTTTATGATTTTAAATCAATTTCATCCCAGATCAAAATTAACTCTATAATTTTTTTAGGTGGTGAAATGCCATGTAATATGTTGTATGACTGTATCATATCTCTTAAATGTCTGACTAGTTTGAACTTGCCGCTTGCTAACAACTGCTCTCTCCGCGGAAGCTTTGCGTTTAAGAGCTAACAATATATTTTGACTCAGATCAATATTTCATGTCTAATTATTTATTACTTATGTGGCAAGTAGCCGTGTAATAATCGGAATAATGTACATCCAGCAGGTTGTTATCATAGAATAAACCCCGGTTACACTTTATTTTACAGTACCGTAGTTACATTGTAATTACTCAAATAAGTACTATTAATTAACTACTTGTACTTACTCTAAAGTTACAGTTAGGGTTAGGGTTTGGTTTAGGGTTAGTTACTTGTAATTATGCATAATTTACTGTTATTACTATAGTAAGTACATGTAGTAACATGTAACTATGGCACTGTAAAATAAAGGATTACTGTCATGAGCACCAGTTGGAGTGCCCAAAATTGCCACTAGAGGGCACTCCAACCCGGACTGTTTCTCACCACACTCTTGAACTGCATTTCCCATAACCCACTTCCCGGACTCATTATCCCATTCATTGCACCCAGCTGTTTTGTGTTTGATCATTAGTTCTGTCTATTTATACCTGGTTTGTTTCTGCTTTTGTTATCGAGGTTTCGTTTATTGTCACTGGCTTTTGTTTTTGTTTTCTTTGCTTTATGTGGACTGCTCTGTGTACTTTGACCCTCGCCTGCCTGGATTATGTTTGTGGATTTCTCAATTAAAGCTGCATTTGGATCTAACCTTCTTGTCTCCATGCCAATCCATGACAATTACCTAAACCCCTTCAGGCTGATGCAAGAACCCTGTTGAGGATTATTCTGCAAAAACAACCAGCTGGATGTACATTACCCCTTACATATAGCTATGAATGTAGCCAAAAATGTAGCTATGTAAATGAACAATAAATGCAGTCAGACAGCAACAACTTTTATCATTTTACTGAATCCTGCAATTTTTGTGCTCACACCCACACACGCACAAAATATGATTTAATTGAAAGTAGTTATTAATATTTATTTCACAAAACATTACAATTCAAGACATATTGAAGAAGTTGTTTCAAACCAACATATAAATTCACCGCTAGGGAAAAAAAACATTTCTTCAGTTTTCAACTTTTTACTTGGTAATCTTACTATTACCGAAAGCTCTTGTGTACAACAAATATTAAACTTAAAATATTAAACTTAAAATATTTAAGTGTATTATCTGTGTAGTTTGTCTGTATGTGGTGTGTGTGATAAAAGAAAGGGAAACACATCAGTTCATTATAGCTTGTTGAACACCCCCACACTTTTTGTCAAGTTTCTCAGCTGTTGCCGTAGGGTAGACCTGAAAGAAATATCACAAAATATAATTTCAGCAACAAATTAATTGTGCTCAGCTCTTCATAGTGAGTCTGGATGTCATTGTTTTCTGAAACAGACAAGGAAGAGCCCAAAGCTGACATTCCAGACAGATGTATTACATAAACGAATTGCACTGCACCTACTCTAGGTGAACACCTGCTCTGGGTGCTAGACTGTGTTCAGCAAAATCACCAACATGCTGACCACAAATAACTTCAGTCATGAAACTATATGGTGCAAGCTGATAGGTTCTTTATCTTGTATGTTATCGGTCAGCAAGTTGTCTTGTGTACTTCATGGTATGAGCTGATACACTGAAAAAAAAATGGAATTTTCTCTTAAAAATTGCTAGTAAATTTCACAAATAATTACAAAGAAATTGAAAGTAATACATTAAATTGAACATGAAATTTTGAATGTTTGAAAACATATTACAATAATCTTTGTTTTATTTTGAATTTCTGAAAAGTGCGATATAAATTTTCAATTTTAAGTCTCAAGTGATCTGTCAGTAAATATGTTAATGGATTTGCGTTTTGAGTTTGTCTTTTGATCTGTTTCTCCTCCCTGTTCATGTTTGAGTTTATGTTATTCTTTGAGTATGTTAATTAGTTCAGTTCTCCTCCGTTCTCCACTTGTTTGTATCCTAGGTTACTGATTTGATTAGTGTCCTCAGTTCAGGTGTGTCTTATTATTTAGCCTCATTAGCTCCTCTGTTCCCTTTGTATATAAGCCCTCAGTTTCTGTCTGTTCTTTGTCTAGCTTTGTTTGTCAAGTGTTATGTGGTATGTTTCTCCAGGATCATTCTCCTGTTTATTGTCTGAATTACTTTATTAAAAAGTCTCCAGAAGATATCTCCTTCATTGTGCCCTTTATTACAGCCACCAACCCTGACATATACTTAGTATGAAATGTATTTTAAATATATTTTGGTATATATATATATATATATATATATATATATATATTTTTTTTTTTTTTTTTTTTTTTTTTTTTTTTTTCACTGGTGTATGTTTGGAATTTCAGTTTAACGCTTTATTAACGTTTAATAAAATGCTTAATAAACACTTACAAACTCCAAACTCTGGTCCAAAACTCAGCATCTAGAGTTCTTAGTAGAACCAGGAAGTATGACAATATTAGCCCGCATACATTGTAAAATAACATCGCATACATTGTAAAATCTTGCTAATTACTTACAAAGCACTTAATGGTTTAGCTCCCTAGTACTAGAGCGAGCTCTTAACGCATTATAGTCCTTCACGTCTATTGCGATCTCAAAATTCTGGCCAGTTAATACCTAGAATATCAAAATCACACATCAATTTCAACACAACACATGATCAATTTCTATCATTCAAATCAGTTAAATGATTGTTAGAGTGCATAAATTAGGTCAGCTTGAACCGTCCTTTAACATCTGATATTAGGGATGTCCCGATCACGTTTTTTTGCCCTCGAGTCTGAGTCATTTGATTTTGAGTATCTACCGATACCGAGTCCCGATCCGATACTTCTATAATACATGAAAAAGAATAAAGAAGAGCGAAAAAACAGATCCAGGATCCAGGAACAGTGCTTTTCAGGTTTTTCAGGTATCTAACAGTAGTTTTCAAGTACAAGTAGTTTTACCTTTACTGTATAAAATAAATAAAGATTAATCATTATTGAAGTTACAAAAACTATTCAGTCAAGAGCAGTGAGTGATTTCTTTGTTATTTGTTGTTTGATTTAACATTAAAAACAGGCAGCAGGAATAGTTTTTTTCCCTATAAGACATGCACGATCCAGTACATATACTGTTACACATGCGCTGTCTTTCTTGACTAATATAACGTTACGTTCACTTAAGACATAACCGACTATGTTTGCTAGGATACTCGCTAAGACGGGCATGTTGACATATTTTTTGTATGAATTTGTCCGCTGAAGTGCAAGACTTGAAAGAGAACTCAGTATTTGCGCGCTGACTGAAATAAGCGTGTGCGCGCTTCGGATGAGCGCACACAAATCTTCTCACAGCGCGTGCGAGTTCTCTTTCGCGTCTTGAAGGTTTAAATCAGCAAGGCTTAAATGAGTTAGTTTAAACACAGACAGCAACGTGTGCTGTTCAGGTCTCACCTGTATCAACACCCGGGTGATGACGGCGTAAATGACTGGACATTAGAGCAGACGGCACTCGCAGTTAACAGTTTACAAAGAGTGACTGTTTTGTCCACGCTTTCTGATTATCGTTGTTGTAACGTTTTGCGCATCCATCGACTGAAACATACATTATTTGAACTCTGTCTGTCTGTTTTCCACGTTGCTATTTTAAACAAACCATATTAACCAATAGATGCGTCGTCATTCGAGATGGACCGCGGTGCAAGTGCGTACCGAACCGTAAGTGGAGAACCGTACGGTTTGATTTTTTACTGAGAACCGTTGCACCCCTAATACATATATATCCGAGTCCTGATCGGGAGGTAACGTCCGATTCCGATCGAGTCTGAAATCACGTGATCGGGCCCGATTTCCGTTCATGTGATCGGATCTGGACATCCCTATCTGATATACTTGTTACATAAGAAGAATGGCATCTATGCTAATATTAGTCTTGTCGGTCTCATCCTTTTCCTGAGGTTACCATAGTCAGCCGGATTCGGTCCATATCCAGATCAGATGGTGGACCTGCACAAAATTCACAAACACAACGCAGCCCTGAATGTCAGAAGAGACCCCGTCTACTAGACAATCCCCTGTGAAGGCCTCGTCAACATGACAGCCATCAGCACAGATCCTCAGCAGAGACCACAAGATCCAGACAGGTCCGCTGCACAGATCCTATTCCCAGCTTCAGTTCCATACCGGCATGATGAATCCTAAATCATAATGACACGGTGTTCGTTGTTGGCCAGAGGAGAACTGAGCCTTGCTTCTCCCAAGGTTTTTTTCTCCATTCTGTCACCTGATGGAGTTTGGGTTCTTTGCCACTGTCGCCTCTGGCTTGCTTAGTTGGGGACATTTAATATTCAACAACATTATTGATCTGACTGTACTGACCCTGTTGTATGAGAACTGAACTGAGCTGGACGATGACATTATTTTTTGCAGAATTGCTTTATAGATAGATTTTTGATGAACTGAATCAACACTGAACTGACTTCAGCCAAACAACAGCCAAAATGCATCATTTTATTTACCTGTTATCACGTAAAGCTGCTTTGAAATGATCTATATTGTATAAAGCACTAGATAAATAAAGGTAACTTGACTTGGTTTGACAACTTTTTGTTTTGTCAGAGAACGCTGCAAATCAGGGATGGTGCAAAAAGGTTCTTGTAACCAAAAGTTGAGAAATTTTTTAAAAACTTTTTAGCAGCAACATACTCACATTTTAGGCATCAGGTGATCAATGAGAATTTCAGACATGCAAGTCCATTTATGCTTCGAGAAATCATTTTCACTGCATTACTGATTGATTTCAAACTAACCCAGCTTTCTCCACACCCACGATTCTGACAAATGCTCAGTCAGAGACTTCTCTAGTGTGTTATAAGTCATCAGTTATGAAGTGGAATCAAAAGTCAAAACCTGATTTTATCAGAATACAAAATCACTCTTTGACAGAAACATCCATGATCCAAAAATGTGCAGCAGTCAATCATTGTCTATCAGTCAATCAGTGCAATCATTCCCATTTTTCTAATGCACTTAATATTGGTTATCACTCTGGAGGCTGAACATGCTTTTATGGCAGCAGATGAGAATACCAACAGCAGCAAGTGTTTATCAAAGAGCAGACTATTTTTGAGAAACTCAACATGAGATTCATTACCTTCAGAGAGGAGCTTTTGGCATCAGTCCATTCTAATCAGCCTATTAATCAACATCCCCTGTAAACTGCAATCATCAATCATACACATCCAAAAAACAAACTCTCTAATACCAGCACGTTTGCATTGATTCAAAGCTCTTTATTGTTTCACAGACTCTGATTAAATAAGGGAGAGATGGTTCTTTTGTTGCCTCAGATTTACAGTCTTTGCATTACTTTGTCAGCTGGAGTTTAATAGAGAAGGAATGGTCACCTTTCTTCTGTCTATCATTTTTCTTGTGCTCTGAAGTTTATTTATGCTGCTAAAACAGGATTGGCTAGTCACTGCTTAGGGTCTTTGTTAGGTATAACACAGTGAATTATATTCACTGTATTCATAATACAACATTTTGAGTGTCTTCTCAGTAAACATTTAGTATGTAATAAAAGATTAAAGACACCTAGTTTTAGGTCCTAAATTAAATCTACATTCTTATTGGTTGCACTTTATTTTACAGTACATGCACTTACGTGTACTTACAGTGTACTTACCAAAGAAAGTACTGGGTGATATAAGGTAACTACATGGGTTAAGGTTAGGTTTAGGGGTAGTTATTATTATAATTACTATAATAAGTACATAGTATGTACATGTAACAGGACTGTAAACTGAAGTTCTACCCTCTTATTTTTAATGTAAATTATTTTTACATTTTAGATTTTTTAATATATTTTAATATATATATATATATATAAATATACTAAGTTTATACAGTAGAAATTATGTACTGTTTTAATTAGTATTTAATTAGTACTTATATGTTCCTCATTTGTAAGTTGATTTGAATTAAAGCATCTGCTGAATGTATAAATTTAAATGTTATATAGTTTAATGATTATAATGCTTATAATTATAATATATCATAATTATATAAATGGATAGTATTTTTAAAATGTGTCATCCAGAGATGTTTCCTCTGCTGTGGCTTGATTCTTCCCATCATTTATTCCTCTTGAATAAATGAACTGAACTGTGAAGTCATGTAGTTTGAGGACATTATGATGCAGATCAGTGCTGATTAAATACAGCAACATGGGAACAGGAATATATTAGACAGTAACTCATTTCAACAATTTCAGAAACATTGAAAAAACTGGACTCGGGAACTCAAAGTACTGTCATCTTGCAAGAGTTTAAGGCAAATATCTTTAGATGGTCATCTTTGTTTTCATCTGTGCACACACTAATGCTTTCTGCTGACTGTAGAGCTACTGGTTAGTGGCTGTTGATGGCACAGGAAATGAAGACGCTTCTGGCTTTTAATTATGTGCGGAGGGGCTGATGGGAGAGAGAAAACATCAAGCCAGCCCAAATAACCATGAACAAAGACAATGAGACACATACACACAATTTTCATGTTGAAAACAAAAAGGGAGAGGAACAGAAAAACAAACAGATAAAGAATACCCTCAACCCAACCCAATAAGCCCTTCTGTTCAAAACAGATACTGCCTGAGGTTTAATGAGTAAGTTTGTTGAGTTTAAAGAAAGCATGAAATGGAAGTCGCAATTGTCTTTTCCCCCCATTGTGACATATATCAGAGTGAAATGACTTCTCAAACAGGAAAAGATGTAGGGCAGGAGTTTTTTTTTGTTTTTTTTTGTCCATCGGGAATTGATTGGGTCATTGGATTGTTGTTGTTTGATATTGCTGCAATGTCATGTGAGTGACAGGTTGATGGAGGGGAGAGGTCATCAGAGAAAAGAAATCGTTACAAGGTGAAGGGGAAATTATTTTCATTATAAGGGCACATGAACAATGAATATTATATATACACTGATCAGGCATAACATTATGACCACTGACAGGTGAAGTGAACAACACTGATTATCTCTTCATCACGGCACCTGTTAGAGGGTGGGATATATTAGGCAGCAAGTGAACATTTTGTTCTTAAAGTTGATGTGTTAGAAGCAGGAAAAATTGGCAAGGATTTGAACAAGTTTGACAAGAGCCAAATTGTGATGGCTAGACGACTGATCATTGTTATATTGGACAGCACTATGTAAACAAAACATTAAGAAGTGCAAATATATTCAAATCAAAACATCTTGGCCAATTAACGTTATTGTCATGACATGAAGAAAAACATGGCAACAACTGCTTGCACAATTTTGTGGTGTTTCCATCACATACGGGCACTAGGAGCGGTAGAAAGTGTATATATATAAACAATAGAAGCATGGAAATGAGATGAAACCTGATATTAAAAGGAGAAAAAAATCTCTTTATACTTCCCAGGATCTTGGCTTCTTCACATATTCACTTTTTGGAGAAATCTACCATCATGAATAATACATTACTGCATTGATAATAATTTTCTGATATTTTTTTTTGCAAGTTTCCAGAGTTGAAAATACATGCTTCCAATGAGGCATGTTTCTGACTTGTGTTTCAGATGTTCAGAGAATAAAAATCTTCCTGAAAACTTCATATGTTCCACAAAACCTTCATTTTGATATGCTGGCTGAGTAACAATGCAATTTCCTACAGTACTATTAACAATCTTGGACAACTTCATTTCAAAACTTTCACGTTTATCTATGATGTTACAAGTAACATCAGCTCCAAACAAAATACAGTATCGAAGTTCTACAAGATGTCAGAGAAGTGCTACATGATATTTCATATGGGCTCACATTATTGATGTTCAGTGTTTAATCTACTGTGAGCGAGTACATTTGTAAGCAGTCACAAATTCAATACAAGTCTGATGTGATATAGTATAGCTCCACTCTAGGGATATATCAGTGTTCATGGAAGTGGCCAAGAGTTCCCCTGAGATCTAAAAATTGCTCTCCACAGCACACTTGGGAGTTTGTGTGTGAACGGTAGCACCACTATGGCAACCAGTCATCAGGTAAGTTAATATAAGTAGGTGCTAACTGTCAAGCATGGTATATATGTGAGGCTTTATCCATCAGTTAGTGTGCTACATGCACATTAAAACAGACATAGATCATGTCTATTGTAATGTGTGTTATTGTAGCTTAAATGGTAGAGCATGGTGCTAACAATGTTAGGATTAGAGGTTTGATACCCAGGAAATGCATGATAAATTGTATGACTTGAATGCAAATGTCTGCCCAATGTAATATGATTGAAGCTCAGCTTCATCTAGCATGTTTGCACATAACTTAGACTACAGTTGGGCCTGCTGTTTTGCACCTGCTCCAAAAGAAAAAAAAATGATGTGGAATGGGTGATTAATCCTTCAACTATTCAATTATGCATTGTGTCACGTATATGTGGACGCAGAGATTGATTATAATTGTGCATGTAAACATACTTTGTGTTGTCTATCTTTTTTTTCTCAGATTATTCATAAAAGATTTAAAGGAATATTCTTCATTTTGTTTTTGACGGCCAACATTGTCTCAGTTGTTTGTCTTAAAACTAAAGGGTTAGTTCACCCAACAATGAAAATTCTGTCATTAATTTTTTGTACGCCAAAAAAACAAAATAACGACTTTTCAACAATATAGTGATGGGCCGATTTCAAAACACTGCTTCTGAGCTTTGCGAATCGAATCAGTGACTCGGAGCGCCAAAGTCACATGATTTCAGCAGTTTAGCTGTTTGATAGGAAATCCGAGGCACTGATTTGATTCGTAAAGCTCAGAAGCAGTGTTTTGAAATCGGCCCATCACTATATTGTTGAAAAGTCGTTATTTTGTTTTTTTGGCACACAAAAATTATTCTTGTCGCTTTATAATATTAAGATGGATCTTGAAAGAGGAAGTGTCATTGCTGTGAATGCAGACCTCACTGAGCCATCGGATTCAATCAAAATATCTTAATTTGTGGTCTGAAGTTGAATGAAGGTCTTATGGGTGTAGAACGACATGAGGGTGAGTAATAAATGACATTATTTTCATTTTTGGGTGAACTATGATTTTCCTTTAACTATGATAGTAAAGAAAAACATTAATGAGCCAGTTGGTAACATACAGTTCAGATCATTTGTTCTTTGAAGAATTTGATGAGAAATGTTTGAGGACGTACTGAGATCTCTGACTTTTCAGAGGGAAAAACATCTGGGAAGACCTTTGGGGGGAAAAGAGACTCTTCGAATATCTGTTCAGCACACGTCTCATTGCTTGTCTTGATATCTCAAACAATTGAGATACTATCTCATGTGTGATGTTATTGTGTTGTTCCTCTGTTTTTTTTTTTTTTAAATCAATTGTGTGCCAAGCCTTCTGTGCACTTCATATGAGATGAATTCCAAATCAGTCACTTAGGAAGTTGCTGTCACATATTCTCTCCATCTGCCCATCTTCAGTCCAGTCATCTAGTCAAAGACTAAATTTCCCAGCATCCCTCCTGTTCATCACCTGCACTCACTCAGCCATCACCCATACCTGTTTCCCATCAGCACTCAATCTGCACCAGGATAAGTGCACACACCTCACAGTTACTCTTCGTCTGGTCTCAACTATGGATAACAGATGACTTACCCATTGGATCTCCTAGTGATTCTCCAGTGATCTTCCTTTGATATTCTAGCAATCTCCTGTAAGCTACTCTTTGGAATATTAAACGTATCTGTCTCACCGTAATCCTGTGAAGAGGTGTGTGCTCTTCTCTACTATTACGCTCCAGTCATCATTGCTCCGCTGTCACAGTGGTAAAGGAAAAGAGACTCCTTTAGTTCATATTCATCTGCTCATCATTCTGATTATGCCATTACTCACCTGTTTTCTGTTTTACTCATCACTGTCAATAAATACTCTGTCTAGGTTTAATCCAATCTCTGTCTCAGAGTTTGGTGTTCCCTGACAGAAGACTAGACCACAACATCATGAATCCAACAGTGTATTCACCCGTCCATCCAGCTGACCTGTTCCTCTCCTTCTCACAAGATGGCCACCCTCTAGAAGACTATAGCGGTGTCCCAACTCAGGGGCTGCAGCCTTCGAAGTGCATGAAAGGGATCGGGCTTTGGAGTGGAGGAAGGTCTAACTGAGGTTCAGGGTTGCCAGGTCTGTGCAACAAAACCATACCAAAAGTGGCGTAATCATGGCAACAGTGTAAAAGTAGCCGTGATTATGCAACTTTTGTTGGTTTTGTTGTGCAGACCTGCCAACCCTGAACCTCAGTTAGACCTTCCTCCACTCCAAAGCCCCACCCCTTTCATGCACTTCGAAGGCTGCAGCCCCTGAGTTGGGACACAGCTTACATGGAGGTCTTATGTCTTCGAACTTTCCCACCTGGTGTCCTGAGGTTCATTCTTCATACCTCGCTTAATACATCGGCGATGATTTGACAGATGCCAGATCTTCTAATCGTGATAACTGATTTCTGGCTAATTTGGTTCTTCAAACGAATTTGATTAAAATATCTGAATTAAGTTGTCTGAGATTACTGCACGTTCTTGTGTTCATTGCAAGAGCACCACATGAGTCCTACTGAAGACAAAGCATCTTGATCGCCCCCAGGTGGCTGGATGCAGTATAGGTCATAAACCCCACTCTCTCTATGTAATATAATGGAACGTGAGACAAACTAAATTTCACGTCAAAATATTTTTTTCCATAGATGGTTTCTGTCATTTTAGGCAGTTTTTATTACAATGATGTTACAGTTCGTACTTTAAATAAGTTTGTTTTTAGTTAGTTATTTGGTGCAATTAAAAATGCGGGTTTGACGTTATGATTGGCAGCTGAGATTAACAGCTTCTCTGAGCGAAGTAGTCGCTGAAGGACCAAGAGACTTTTTTCTGGATCTTCAGAAGGAGATTGGAGCTTTAACTTTAAAGGGGCTCTATGTAAGATTTTTACTTTAATAAAGCATAAAAATACCCTAATATGTTTGCAGATATTTAGGAAATATTCTAAGTTCACCTATTTGTTTCTCAGAAAAACAATGCTACAGCCAGATATTCTACTTGTTTTTTTTTAATGAAAATAAAACTCTGCATTGAAGAAAAGTAGATTTTTGTTTGTATATGTTGTCATTTATAGTTCTTAGAAAGAAAATCGGAATCGGCAAAAATATGTATCGGCCGATCACACTAACAAAAAATCAGAAATCGAATCGGCCAAGAAAATCGGTGCATCTCTACTAAAAAGCCTCTGAATCCATATAAATATCTCTATGAACAACAGCATATCAAAACAGATAAATCAACTCATCAACTTACAGTGTTTAAGTCTCCTCAGCTTTCATTGTCAATTACGCTCCCTATTGTTGCTGGCAGTGGCAACCATATGCTGTAAAAGCTGGCAACCCGCGTCTTTGAACGAGGGGGCGGGCCAAACAATATTTTGAATTTGGACTGCAGTACCTATTTTGAACACTGGGTGTCATTCCTACAGAGAGCCCCTTTAACTTCTACATTTCCAGAACTGTTTATTTCACAATGACATAATAAGTTGTTCTGCTTTATTAACCGATTCTGCTTGAGTGTGGGCGGGACCTTGATATCGTGGCTCCGCTTCGCGCTACTACTGAGCAGACTCGAGACTCAAGATGTCAGCACCATATTGGCACACTGGCGGCTTCACTTACTACAATGGAAGAGAGTGAAGGTGCATCATCCTTCTTTATTTACAGTCTATAGTTCTTTGGAAAGGGCAGATCTATCGATGCTCGCAACTATGATCAGCAATGCACCAATTGGCTGGTGGCAAGAAAGCAACGTAATGACATCATATTAAAAAAAAGAACATCAGACATCTGATGGAAAACTTGAGAAATATCTGGACCTTTATAAGGAAATGGCCAAACAACCAAAACAACACAAAAGTTATAATAGATAAATGAAATGTGTACTGTTTCCCAATTATTTCACAATTTCTAGTATTTGTACAAGCTTCACATTTTTATTTCAGTGTTGTAATTAGCTATTCATTTGATTTTACCTGTGAAGTAGATTTGTTAATTTTGTTTTTACTAAGGGCTTGTTTACATGACAACAATGTACTAAAAACGGAAAAGTTTTTTTTCTTTATATGATGTTATTAAAACTATCCCTGTTCATATGGATCTGTATTACGCATGCCAAACAAGTAGTTGGCGACGTCAAAAGAAAGATTATGCGTCTGCGTAACTACCGTTTTTAAACAGCACCATGTTTTATGTGTTGTATAAGCACTGTTGTGCATTGTTGGGAAAGTTCAGAAGATCTTCCATTTTAGAAAAGAAGAAAAAACAGTTCATCTGTCAACATCCCTCCACCTTGAAGGAGAGACAATCTTAGGGTGTTAAATTTAGCATCTGCACCTTGTGCCCTGGATCTTTTCAAGTTGCTCCGCTCTTAGCACAGTGAAAGCACAAAAAGACTTGAGCTTAAAAGCATCTGTCACAATAAAGGTCATCGCATACAGGTGCTAACAAGATTAAAAATGTACAGCCAGACACTGTGGCTCTTTTCATCCTCTAAAGAAGCACCGTTTCAGGCTTGCCTTTGACTCTTGCCACCCCCTGACCTCACAAGCGCATTGGTGTGCATTCTGGAGTCTTCCTGTGGCCTTTCCACTCCGCCTGCAGAGCTAGGACTTTCAGCATGGGTTGTAATTGGATCTTTTCCTCAGTGTATGTTTCTTTTGGTCTATCGTCATAGAGGGATAACTGACACAAGGTGAGTAAAACCAGCATAATCAGCTTACCCTGAGCGCTGGGAACAGTTCATTATACACAATGATGACTTAATTCTCAAAGAACGCAGCTAGTTCCTGCTCTATAAATGTGAACTGATATGTATGTGTGTATTTTCTCGTCTGAGAAAAGTAGCTTTTGACTCTGTAATCTCTTTTTTTTAGCACATTAGGGGAGGGCGGTGTAACAAAAATGTTGTCAGAGTATGAGTCATTTTATATTACGGTAAGGTACATACTGTCTATGCTGTATATGAAATAACCTTAATATACTCCTCTTTTTATTTGGAAACTGACTGATTACCTGGCATTATTGAAAAACATAACTTTACATGATGTAAAACTTGAGTTTAAAACAAAATACTAGAAACATCTAAGATTAGAAAGTGTTTACTTACTAAATTATGATTGAATGAGGCTTATTTAATGCCATAGCCAATATATGCACATCTGTGAAGGCACATCAATTGCAAGCATCTCAAAACAGAGTTTAGCAACACCCCTCAATAATAAGTTCTTTGTTTTCTTCAGTTGATTGGAACGCATCACATTCTGTGTTGTATTTTCATTACTCCATGTTTCTTCGACCCTCTGACAGGTAAATAATGTAAAACAGTCCAATCCACTGACAGCCCCGCAAACAGCAAACCATATTTCAAATTCTCCCAAGAACCGTATATACTGTCATGCCAGCTTTATATCATGGCGCTGTTGAATTCTCCATTCTGAATGGCTGACAATGATTAATTTCCTGTAACTGCATGATACAATACAGTGCAGAATCACTTTGTTACTTTTCAGAATTTTTGCAAAGTTTCAAACTAGTAAATGCTGCTCTACACATGAAAGCGTTTTAGAGAAGAAAATGTCTGGAGACAAAGGGACCAAATCATTAAGTGCCACTGAATGCAAGTCAAAATTGTTTTTGGTGAGTAAATAAATTACTGGCCAGTTGACTAAAGGCAGGAACACACTAAGCCAACTGCGGGGTTGGCTCACGTCGGCAGCGTCTGGGTCCAAAGTTGCCCTGACACACCAAACCGATGCTCGACAGCCGACGGCCAAGTAGCACATCCGTTCTGCGCCTGCGTAATATGAAATTCCTTTCCGTACCAGCAGGTGGCAGTAGCTGAACAGCCAATCAGAATGATCAGATGGCCCGACGGGCTCCAACGCCGATTCAGCATGTCGAATCGGCCAAAAAAAATCCAACGAGGACCAACTTCAGCTGACAGTACAGAACACACTGAGAAAACTTGAACGTGAACAAAAACTGCCTGACGGCCGACCGTCGCCATGGCCTGAAAACTCAGACTTTTGAAAACAGGTTTCAATGCAAGTTTTTTAAAATGGTCTCCATGTAAACAACAAAAACGCAAATCTGTGAAAATGATGACGTCATGCACATGCGCATTACATGTTCAGTCTATAGTGTTTCATCGCCATCTAATGGCCTGCTAGCAGAATACAGCATTTTTAGCCATTTTCAAGGATTCGTATAAATGGGGATCGTTTTGACAATGGTGTTGTCTGTACACAGAAAACTCAAAGGAAAAACTTCTCCATTTTAACAATATCGTTGTTGCGTAAACATACCCTAATATTGAAATGCTTGACAAATGGATGCATGTTGCAAACATGCAATAATACGGAAGAGGAATAGGGCCAAGCAATAATAAAAAAATAAAACCATCTCGAGATTAAATTTGTTAAATTTCGAGAAAAAAGTCGAGATAAAATGTTGAGAATAAACTCATTAAATTATGAGAAAAAAGTCGTTAAATTACGAGAACAAATTCGTTAAATTACAAATTTGTTCTCATAATTTAACAACTTTTTTCTAGTAATTTAACGACTTTTTTCTCGTAATTTAACGACTTTTTTCTCATAATTTAATGAGTTTATTCTCAACATTTTATCTCGACTTTTTCTCGAAATTTAACGAGTTTTTTTCCTCATAATTTAACGAATTTGTTCTCATAATCTCACAAGATCTTGTATAGACAATGCAAGCACTCTGTAAAGTCTCCTCCAACACATCCCAAAGACTTTCAATGAAATTAAGGTCAGGACTGTGAGGGTGTCAATTCATGTGTGAAAATTATTCTTTGTGTTCTCTGAACCATTCTTTCACAATTTTAACCCTGGTGAATCTTGACATTGTCATCCTGGAATATGGCCATGATTAAAGCGTGTCTTCCTACATGGTTGTTTAAGAAATTAAAACACACTCCATCTTTAAGGGTTAAAAGAACCGTTGCCAAACATAAAATGTGCTAGAAACATAATAATAACAGTAATAGTGATCCATTAATAGATTCTTAAGTATTTGCCTATTAAAATCCAAACAGTGACTTTTTTTTCTGGCCAGGGAGGGTATAATTTCATATTGTGTGTGAATTTCAATAGTTGTAGCCTAATTTTGTCAAATAGTGCAAAATAGTGTGCCCATATTATTTATTTATTTATTTACTAAATTATTATTCAGAGTCATGGTTGGTGTGGCAGTTTTTCATGTATTTCAAGACTCTGCCGTTGGCAGATGTGGTGAAAAGTTAATTGTCAGCTGTTAATAAATGCAATAATTGACACAAGACCACTAAATTATTGAAATCTGTCAAGAAGAAAAAATGGCATAGTGGGTGTGCTTTAATTTTTTTCTAATTTATCCATCTACCATCAATTATTCCTTAGTTTTCTATATGAATCTCTGAAGCAATCTCAACATGGGTCTTTTCTATTAATTTGGCATGGGCCACAATTTTTTCAGAAGGCTCTGCAAAACACTCCAACACCTCTTGGATTCTTAAAAACTCTTCTGTTTTACATGTGGAACTAAGTGTGTGCCATCTGGTGACCTAACTGCTACCAGTTCTCTCCCGTTGAGGCAGTGCTTGCATGAACGCTTCACCACGCATTTGTGGAGAAAGCACCAGCCAAATAATAATTGAATATAGTACAGTCAATTTCTCTCTCCTTCTTGTTACACATTCAATGTATTCCAGCTCCAGTTGTGAAAATATTGCAAACATATTATGGCCTTACCCTATCTTGACAGTTCACCTCCTCCCCAAGCGCTCACTGCAGGGCATTTTATTATCTTAATGGATACAGACAGCAGTGGGCCGGAACCAATGCTGTAAACCAATTGCGATAGGAATCCGCAGGGATACGAATTCACGTCCCCTCGCCTGTGACGATGTGTGTGTAGTGCGTTTTTGGCTTCCGCTTGTTAAAATGAATGAGCTAAATATTGTCGTCTTGGGTGAAGACTGTATCAAGGCATCAGGAAATCAAAACAGTGAAACAACATGGTCAGGTTTCAGGTAAAGGGTTGAGGCAAGGACTCAGAAATACAGATGGGCTTTTATTAACAATAAAACCAAACATGACAACAGGAAAGCACTTGGCCGATATACTGTAAACACAAACCGGGTGCTATACAGAACACAACACATGCGGACAGAAGAGCAAACTCGGAACCGTACTCTCACACAACAAAACCAGAGCACACAAGAATCAACGAATGCTCACCACGTGCACTCACAACAGAAGATGAACACACAGAGCATGAATGTCCGAACACTGACACAGGACCGAAATTAGAAACTAGACTGAATTGCAGGGATCTGAACACCACACTCCGTACACACACAAAAAAAAAAAACTCATGCTGGATAGAAAAGCACATGGCCTGAACGAACTCGAACCGCGCAGAATCTGCAAAATGTTAATTATGTTAGCAAAAGATAGGAGGGATCATAAGAGGGATCGTACAAAATGCATGTTATTTTTTATTTGTACTGACCTGAATACGATATTTTACATAAAATACATGTTTACATATAGTCCAAAAGACAGAAAAAAAAAGAAAAAGAAAAGAAAAGCTGAATTTATAAAAATGACCCCGTTCAAAAGTGTACATACGCTTGATTCTTAATACTGTGTGTTGTTACCTGGATGATCCTGCAAATAGTGTTCCTTGTTGTTGGCAAACGCTATTTACACTAGCTCCGCCCACCAATGTCTGGTTGGGCCACTCAGTTTTAAAAAAGAAAAGAAGGTTATCTTCTTCAGTGGTGCAGCAGTAGCGAGTAAGGCATGTAGACCTTTTAACGAGATTGACATGGGTTCGAATCCACCTTTTGCCAAGCTTGCATTTATTTTCAAATAAAACTGAAAATAATGTTCTAGAAGTGGAAATAAACTGCGAACGAGTGTTTAATAATAATTTTAATAAATATAATCATTTATACTCTATGAAATTATTGCATCCTGTTAATGTACAAAAATACTGAGTTGCAAATAGTATTTGCCAATATAAAGTACTATAGATAGCATCTTTACTCTTATTGCAAAGAACTGATATTTTTACATGGTGTAAATAGAATATATCGCTAAGAAAATATGCTATTTTCACTTAGTGTAAATAGCCGCTGCCAAAATGTTTTGAATTTGAAGATCAAGGTAAATTGTACTTAATTTATCTTCCAGGAAACATGTAAGTATCTTCTGTAGCTTCTGAAAAAAAGGAAAAAAGAAAAAAAAAGAAATCTTCATCCTGTTCAAAAGTTTTCACCCCCCAGTTCTTAATGCATCGTGTTTCCTTCTGGACTATCAGTAATAGTACTTTTTTTTTTTTTTTTTACATTTAGAAAATATATACGAAGTGATGAGTGATAATATTGACAATAAAAATAAAAATATAAATGATTATTAATAATTATTAATATCATCAACCTAATAATAATATTTAAAAAAAGAAAAAAGAAAAAAAAAAGAATTAAAATAAATAAATAAATAAAAAGACTAAGAACCAGGGCATATATGCAGTTCCAGTGGTAAAGCACAAACAAACAAGCATTCAGTAGAAGGCAGAGCAGACAGCATATTATGCCCTACATTACTGATCAGAGCTAGCATTTAACTGGTTAAGATGATCCAGAAATGGTTGCCATATTCTGTAGAATTTATCAAGGTTACCCATAATTCCATATATCAGTAATAGTTCAAACCTTTTTTAATAGTTGTGTTTGACACCCTCAGTTGTCCTCAGTGTGAAAAGATGGATCATAGTCACTGCAGTAGAAGGTTCAAATATGCAAACGATGCTGGAAAAACTGAATAATTTGCAGGACCTGGAGGATTTTTCTGAAGAACACTGGGCAGTTTAACTCATACCTGCAAACTCCAAAGTGATGAAAAAGGAAAATAGTAGTAGGGGGGTCTGGGAGCATCCTCCGCAGGAGAAAATATTTATGATTTTAACATGTAAACTAAGCATTCTGCTGCACTTTGACAAGAAAATAAGTGGAAAAAACAACATTTGCTTCAAATAAAATAAATAAATACTTTATTGACACTAGGGCTGGGCATTGACACAAATTTCACAATTGGATTTCATTTTGATTCAGAAGCTTGCGATCAGGTGCAGTACATGGCAAATTTCCTCAAATAAAAAATATCTTGCTGTAAACTATACAGGGAACCACAGTTATACATTCAATATTGAAGAACATGTTAAGTACAATAAATGTGCAATAGCCTAATCACAGTGGATATCAAAATGCTCCTCTCTAAGTTAATTTTTGTAGCTGACAAATAAGTTTTTGGACATTGAACGGCTTTTCTGAGGTAAATATGACAGTAAATGTGACATTTTTTCAAGCTGTTTTATTGACGCCTTTCCGCGTTGAAACACTGATTGATTGATTAATGTGACATGATATTGATTGTAAGTTGTACTGTATCTTTCAACATACCTTTAGATATTTATTCATGTTTATTTCGTGCTGTAAAGCGGAAGAGATGTTCGGTTCACGTGCGCTCTGTGTGAACTGAAGCGCTACAGTGATGTGTCAGTCACGCCACAGAGCACCAAGAAAAATCACAACAGGTGGCTATTTACAAACCCGATTCCAAAAATGTTGGGACACTGTACAAATTGTGAATAAAAAAGGAATGCAATAATTTACAAATCTCATAACAGTATATTTTATTCACAATAGAATATTGGTAACATATCAAATGTTGAAAGTGAGACATTTGAAATGTCGTGCCAAATATTGGCTCATTTTGGATTTCATGAGAGCTACACATTCCAATAAAGTTGGGACAGGTAGCAATAAGAGGCCAGAAAAGTTAAATGTACATATAAGTAACAGCTGGAGGACCAATTTGCAACTTATTAGGTCAATTGGCAACATGATTGGGTATAAAAAGAGCCTCTCAGAGTGGCAGTGTCTCTCAGAAGTCAAGATGGGTAGAGGATCACCAATTCCCCCAATGCTGCGGCGAAAAATAGTGGAGCAATATCAGAAAGGAGTTTCTCAGAGAAAAATTGCAAAGAGTTTGAAGTTATCATCATCTACAGTGCATAATATCATCCAAAGATTCAGAGAATCTGGAACAACCCATAGGAAAGAAAAATCTCTGTGCGTGTAAGGGTCAAGGCCGGAAAACCATACTGGATGCCTGTGATCTTCGGGCCCTTAGACGGCACTGCATCACATACAGGAATGCTACTGTAATGAAAATCACAACTCAAGAATACTCCCAGAAAACATTATCGGTGAACACAATCCACCGTGCCATTCGCCGTTGCCGGCTAAAACTCTATAGGTCAGAAAAAAGAAGCCATATCTAAACATGATCCAGAAGCGCAGGCGTTTTCTCTGGGCCAAGGCTCATTTAAAATGGACTGTGGCAAAGTGGAAAACTGTTCTGTGGTCAGACAAATCGTGTGGCATGGGCAGCTTACACATCTGGAAAGGCACCATCAATGCTGAAAGGTATATCCAAGTTCTAGAACAACATATACTTTCTTATTATATCTCAATTAAGAGTAATGTTAACTAATTTCCATAATTTCATCCAGACTTATTTTATTTTATTGTTGCGTCTCTTTCAGGGAAGACCTTGCATTTTCCAACATGACAATGCCAGACCACATACTGCATCAATTACAACATGTGTTGTAATTGATGTTGATGTTGTCCATCATGGCTGCGTAGAAGAAGGATCCGGGTACTGAAATGGCCAGCCTGCAGTCCATATCTTTCACCCATAGAAAACATTTGGCGCATCATAAAGAGGAAGATGCGACAAAGAAGACCTAAGACAGTTGAGCAACTAGAAGCCTGTATTAGACAAGAATGGGATAACATTCCTATTCCTAAACTTGAGCAACTTGTCTCCTCAGTCCCCAGACATTTGCAGACTGTTATAAAAAGAAGAGGGGATGCCACACAGTGGTAAACATGGCCTTGTCCCAACTTTTTTGAGGTGTGTTGATGCCATGAAATTTAAAATCAACTTATTTTTCCCTTAAAATGATACATTTTCTCAGTTTAAACATTTGATATGTCATCTATGTTGTATTCTGAATAAAATATTGAAATTTGAAACTTCCACATCATTGCATTCTGTTTTTATTCACAATTTGTACAGTGTCCCAACTTTTTTGGAATCGGGTTTGTATTCATTTGAAAAAAGTTGGTGCTATATTGATTGTAAATAGCGGTAGATAAGGCTGCACCAAATATAAATAGCTACAGTCTGCCTCTTTTTCACAAAATTGTCTTGGCTTTTGTTATTTCCCGTCAAACATAAGTAATGGAACATTTGTGTGGTTCAATATTTCCAGGTGTATGAATGGCAGTGATGCTGTACGTTACCTGGACATTGATAATCCTGATCAGTTAGTAGGGAGTCCACAAAAAGGCTAAGAACACTTAATGCAAGAAATAAATGCTATTCAGAGTATCAAACGCTTGACAACGTGTCAGTGAGTCAAAGGAAGTGGGTCTTCTAAAGACAGGAAGTCTCATAGGAGAGCTGCATCCCTGGTGAGATGTCAGCATCATCTCTCCCACTGCTAGAGATGAAGAATAAAAGCTTGTGCAGTAAAGCACTTGTCAGATGGTCGACACACTCTTGTGATTTCCTTGTGGAGTTCTGAGGTGGTTCCATACATTTAATAAACTGACTGAAATATAGATATACATGAAGCTTGTTAAATATAGTTGATACAAAATCGACACCTCATAAAATTGTTGTGTTTTCTCCTGAGATCAAGTTGGCAAATTGTGGATTAAATGAATTGTGCTTGTTCAGATGTCTGTTAGATGGTTTATTTCTAAATGGGTATTGTTTCTTGGTAAATATAAGCTTCAATAAGTATGTTCACAATCTGATTTCAGATTCTTAAAAGGTTTAGAATTTTAGATCTAATCATATTTTCATGCCATTGGTGTGATGCAGTTGTTTGAAACACCAACCAGAATGCTAACTCTGACACTATTAGACATAATGAATGTGTCTGGGATTTAACACTCTTCTGGGGAATATCACACTGACTTACATTACATAAAGCTCAGACTGTCAGCGCTGAACTAGAGCTCTATTAACGCTGTGTAAGCTGTGTGTGTAAGAGGGAATATTGTGTAGAATCATATCTGACACAGTGCAGTTGTATGAGAAGTCTAAAAGAGGACTAGCTTCACATTTTCAGGGGCACTTTACAGTCGTACTGAATTTCAAGCCATTTCTCCAGTTAAATTGTGGCTGAGGGCTACGCTCAGCCAAGGATCTTCATTCTGCTCGGTAGATGAAAGGCTAATTTCTCAGCGGGTTTCCTTATTGCCTCATCCTCGTTTATTAAAGTTACTCTAATTTCATTTATTAGGCAGAACGCAATCACATGCTTGCAACTACGCGTTCTATTTTCTTTCTTTTCTCTCGCCTCACCAAATCCTCAACAAGGAGCATTTTTTTTATTTTTTTTGTACATCTTATCTTATTTTACAAACAAATTTTACATAAAAACCTTTATCTCTTTATTTATTTATTTATTTGTGGTAACACTTTATTTTGATGGTCCACTTTTAGACATTCTACTAACTATAAGTAATTTTGCAACTACATGTCAACTAACTCTCATTAGAGTATTAGTAGACTGTCCGCTTAAAGGTGCTCTATGTAAGTTTTTGACTGTACTAAAGCATAAAAATACCATAATATGTTTGCAGATATTTATTAAACATGCTGAGTTCACATACTTGTTTCTCTGAAAACCATTGCTAACGCCAATTATTTCACTTTGGAATTTGTGTTACGTGTCGGAATTTCTGTTTTTGTTTTGGTCTGTGCAAGACGGCACATTGCCAATTTACCCAATAGTATTTTGCCACCCCAGGTTGCCATTCGGTGGAAAACACATGCAGCGAATTGCAGCCATGGATGTCCAGCAAACAAACTGGGTCAGAGATCGCAGATTCTACATGACCTAAAAAGCCTCAGCATCCATTTAAAAATCTCTATGAATGAAAGCATATTAAAACGCAATATCAACTCATCATAAATCAATAAATCAACTAATTATCTTACAGTGTGGAAGTCTCCTCGGCTTCCAATGTCAATTGAGCTCGCTCCTGTTGCGTGTCTTCAAACTGGCAACCCGCGACAGCATCAAGTCTGAGGAGGAGGGGTCGGGGCAAACAATATTTTGAATTTGGACTGCAGTACCAATTTCAACCACTAGCTGTCATTCTTACATAAAGCACCTTTAAAGGGATAGTTCATTCAAAAATGAAAATTTGATTAAAATTAACCCCAGCGCATCCAAGATGTAGGTGACTTTGTTTCTTCAGTAGAACACAAATGATGATTTTTAACTCCAACAGTTGCCGTCTGTCAGTCAAATAATGCTAGTGGATGGAAACTTCTACTATAAGATTAAATAAAACTTGCATAGACAAGTCCAAATTAAACCCTGCGGCTCGTGACGACACATTGATGTCCTAAGACATGAAACGATCGGTTTGTGCGAGAAACCGAACAGTATTTATATCATTTTTTACCTCCAATACACCACTATGTCCAACTGTGTTCAGCACTCGCTTAGTGAGGTCTGATCGCACTCTGACAACAGCGGTGATGTCTAGCACTCATTGAAGTATATGCGCAAGATATCACTGCCGTTGTCAGAGCGTGATCAGACCTCACTAAGCGAGTGCTGAACGCAGTTGGACATAGTGGTGTATTAGAGGTAAAAAGTGATATAAATACTGTTCGGTTTCTCGCACAAACCGATTGTTTAATTTGGATTTGTCTATGCAAGTTTTATTTACTCTTATAGTAGAAGTTCCCATCCACTAGCATTATTTGACTGACAGACGGCAACGGTTGGAGTTAAAAATCATCATTTGTGTTCTACTGAAGAAACAAAATCACCTATATCTTGGAAGCGCTGGGGGTAAGCAGATAAACATCAAATTTTCATTTTTGGGTGAACTATCCCTTTAATATCTGCAAACACTTTATTTTGATGGTCCCCCAACAGACATCACTCAAAAAAAGAACTTCCACTATTGTTAGTTTCACTTAAAGCATCCTTATTCATATTACTTAAAAAAACTCATGTAACTACATGAACTTAATTTATCTGTTGTTTCTACTAAAAATGAGTATTATCAGCTTTACTTAATAAGTGTTTGTTCAGTCAACTTAACATTGCTGAGTGAAACGCACAAATTAATGTTGACATAACCTAACTTGGCATGGAAGCATGCTTTGCAAAGGACTGCATTAGGAGAGTAGATTTAGGGATTAAAGCATTATTTTATGTGTTTTTCAGTAAAAGGAAAGATGTTGTTAGTTTATGTTAGTGTTTAAAGGATTAGTTCACTTTCAAATGAAAATTAGCCCAAGCTTTACTCACCCTCAAGCCATCCTAGATGTATATGAACTTTCTTCTTTCTGATGAACACAATCGGAGTTATATTAATAAATATCCTGATGCATCCGAGCTTTATAATGGCACTGAACAGGGGTCACGAGTACGAGCTGAAGAAAGTGCTTCCATCCACATACATCCATCATAAAAGTGTACAACACACATGGCTCCGGGGGGTTAAATAAATGGGCTTTCTGAAGTGAAGTGATGTGTTTGTGTAAAAAAATATATCTATATATAACAAGTTATGAAGTAAAATTATCTAGCCTCCGCCAGACCACCTTCCATATTTAACGTACAAAGAAAGTGTAAAACTCTTGCAGTCCAAAAAGCTTACGCTACGTCCTATCCCTTCCCTATACAACTAACGGAAATAGTGTAACTGACGCGACGCCGGTTTCTTCGTAACTTGAATAGGGAAGGCAGGTCTAGGTGGAAGCTAGATATTTTACTTCATAACTTGTTAAATATGGATATTTATGGATAGTTTTATCAAAACTAATTTCGATAAGTAGCAAAATCATTGTGTAAAATGCCATGAAACAATTTACTTTTTAATTGATTTTACTTAAAGTTTACTTAAAAATGAATAACTACGAATTTACTTGGTTTTACAAAGAGATTTATTCAGAAATTCATTCTGTTCCTTTTTCACGAATGAGACCCACTGCACATGTAGAAACAGGCTACATCTGAATATATTTACATGTTTTTGCTCGGAAGGTTCTTTAAGTGATTTACAATGCACTCAAAGCATACTTTTTTTTTTTAGAAAGATGTGTGCTTGAGATCCAAACCCTTGACCTTCACCTTGATAGTGCAAAGCTTTACCACTTGACCAAGAGAATAATATGTTGGGAATATGATTGCATCCAAATGAATGCATGAAATAACAAATACATACAGTAAATATATCCCAGATGCCCTTGACCGTGCACCATTAAATAAAACATTTGGCCAAGAGAATACGGACAAAGCCCTAGAGACACCGTTGGCAATTGCATAAAGTGGAAAGCATTATGGATATAGATAGCCTGTAAGTTCTTGGCAGCATTTCTTAGGATTTACAGAAGTGTGCATTTGTCAAAAGGGATCAAGTCTATATAAGCCCAACCTTCCTCTAACCCCCTGAATCATTGTGGTATAATATGGTGGTCTAAAGAGAGATCAGAATCACTGCCATTTGCTGTATGTATACAGATGCACACGTTCACAGTGAGACGTCCAGGCAGGCCATGCACTTAAGACGTGGTATTACAGCTCACTGTAGAAAGGACAATAATGGCCCCATCCATCAAACACAGTCACCAGGCATGGCGCACCCATCCTTAAAGCGGAGAGAGAGAGACAGGTCATCATAGCTCTGTTCCAAAACCCAGTGAGCTGTCTACTGCTGGCATAGGCAGCAGCCTTTTGAGGCAGTGTCTTAACTGAAACAAAACCTCATAACACCTTGTCCTAACCACATGCAAAAAAAAAAAATCTGTGACAAGCAATTTGTCTGCACTGAACAAGAAACTGCTGCATCACATGATAAGCCAACCAAAACATACTTGATGTCTACTATAATGATACACTACCATTTATGGTAGTTTGGAAAGTCTCTTATGCTCACCAAGGTCAAGTCACCTTTTTTGTTATAGTGCTTTATAATATTTTATTATATTTTAAAATGTAATTTATTCCTGTTATTTCTAGCACATGCTGTCTTTGCTCACTAAGTTTTGGAACTTTGCTACACACAAATTGTTTGTGGCTTTACATGTCAGACTGTCACTTCCTTATTACGTGGGCAGTTTGTAGCAGGATAAGCTGCAATAAGGACAAGACTTTATGCCAAAAGTCAAACGACTGGCTATGTGAGGGGTTATAGACTTGCAATTAAATCTTTCCCTGCCAGCATTTTTGAAAAAAGTTGCCAGTCAGCGCCAGCATTTTTGATCATTTTCACAAAAGTTTCATGGCCCTCAGAAAATTTTGTTGTATGAATATCTGAAAAGCAATATATCAAAAGAAAGAACAGACCCTATGTTTTTTTAAAAACAGTTTTATTCTAGCTTCATGCATTAATTTTTATCAACATTTGAATGTGGGTGAGTTTTATAAAAAAAAAAAAATTAAGCAAAATGCTAAGAAAATCGCATTTTTGTCAAAGACTACAGATCAGATTCAGAACAATGATCAGAACCATGATCAAAACATAGATGGAGTAGATTGAGTCCATCAACACCCCCAAAGCTTGTATAGTCCTATAGCTCATATAGCTATAGTCCTATAGCAAATATAGATTTATATGCTGCTTAATGTTGCTGATTGCACTATTTTATTCAATACAGGCTCACTGGAAAAACATACCTGTGTCAACATTTTTTCAAAATGCAAAATACCTACCAATACGTACATATCACTGCAGTTCCTAACAGAAATGAACACTAGAGGCAGTAAAACAGGCAAGCACTTTTAATCGTTTTCACACACAATTATGATTACAGGGCCAGATTATGGATTAATAAAGACTTGTTATGACCTCAAAACACTTTTTACCATAGTGCATGATTTGTAAACAAATATATTTTGAAGTTTGCATCACTTACCCAGCTCCAGAGGTTCAGTTTTACTGACATATCAAGCTGGCTTGGTAGCTCACTGGTACAGAATTGTACTTGCTATATGAAGAGCTCAGGTATGAATCCAGTGAAAGATGAGTCATTTTTCCTGATAATTTATCATCCAAGATGGACATCTTGGATGACATGGGGGTGAGTAAATTATCAGTAAAATTTTATTTGAAAGTGAACTAATCCTTTAATGCTCCATCACGTTTAATAACGTACACCTACACTAAAACCTAAACCTACCCGATAGTGATAACAAAAGTAAATATGACACAAAAACGCAATATTCTTTATATAAACAGAAAAAACGGAAAAAATGGAACTGGTGCTGTGTTCGTTCTGTAAGTAGAATAGGGAAGGCCTAGGACATACAGCGTAAGCTTTTTGAAGAATACGAAAGTGCGGTTTTGGCAACTTGGAAGGCGATCATTTGTTTATATAAAGCATATACATTTACATTTTTTTTTTAAAATTAACAATCGTTTCGCTAGATAAGACCCTTATTCCTCGTCTGGTATCATTTAAAGCCCTTTGAAGCTGCACTGAAACTGTAATTTTGACCTTCAACCGTTTGGAGACCATTGAAGTCCACTTGAAGGAGAATAATCCTGGAATGTTTTCATCAAAAACCTTAATTTCCTTTCGACTGAAGAAAGAAAGACATGGACATCTTGGATAACATGGGGGTGAGTAAATTATCAGGAAAATTTTATTTGAAAGTGAACTAATCCTTTAAGCTTTCAGCACCACTCACCAGACATTTCCATTCAGAACTGCGGTGATGCGTACAAACTCCTACGTAATAAAACGTTGCCATATTCACGATCCGGAAAAAACTAAACACGCTTTTAATGCCACTCACTGGACATTTTACTTTGAAACTGTCGCGAAATGTGCACGGTGCACTAATTTTATTGCTCTCGCTTGTTTCTGCTTTTACTTCACCTGTGTTTTGATCAGGAGATTCAAGAGCAGCTGTGTGTGTGTGCGTTCATGTGTTTTGGAGGAGGCGTGGCTTTGGACAGGTTTGCAGGAAGGGGGTGATATCGTATGCTTTTAATGCTAGCAGGCTAATGTTAGCATTTTCCAGATCACCTACAGCACCGTTAATCCTGTTATCAGCATGATCACAGAGGGTTTTTTCACAGCCTACCTGACTGAAAGGCCTCATTAATATGCAAGTCATTTCAGGTCATTATTATTCAATTCTTTTGTCTTCTCAGGTGAGAATCACCCATAATACATGAGGATTCACGCCCCCATGCATACTGTGTTTCTTGACCAAAAGTGTCTTCGAAAATTTAAATCTCTCTATTGTTTTATATGAAGGAGTAGGCAGCATAATTTTTACATAATTCTGAAGCAAAAACTCTAGTCTACAACCTCCAATACCCAGAAGTCTTATGAACACAGATTTAATATACTTTTTTTGGCCTTATTTCAGTGATTTAAGTTTTTTGTTTTTTCAATAACCACGCATAAACATTATTCCTTCAAAAATACAAACATGTACATACATGTTCCTCACATATTATTGTAGCCTAGTTTGTGTTGAATACAGTGTAATGACACTTTTGTCATTTATATGTTTATGAACAAATGAAAAAAGCACAAATGTCAGGGCATGTCAAAACTTCTCCAAGCCCCAAATCAGCCTCAGACTCCAGAGGGTTAATATTTAAAATATATAATATATAAAACAAAATCCAGCCTCTCTTAATTTTCCTGACAGCCGACCTTTCAAGCTCTCTCCTTCTGTCTTTCTTCCTTGCTCTTCTCCGCCAGAAGGGATATCACAAGCTAGATGATATACAAATAAATGGTGGGATTAGCAGGCCTTTGGTGGATGGGAGCAGATGTCTTTCGCAGATGTCATTGGCGGGTGCTTGGCTGCGACACTTCTGCCTGCTCTCCTGATTTGATGTGGCACAGATGCGGATTGAGCACCTGATTGGCAGCTAAGAATGCTCTGAAGAGACAGAGGAAAGCCTTGAATGCCCCAAATCACTCTGGAGACCCACCAAGAGTATGTGGCGGGACAGGCTCACATCATCTCTACCAGAAACTCTAAACAGGTTGACCTGTTTTTCTGAACATAGAGACACCATTTCTGGCCCATTGCCTCACTCATCTTTGCTTTAATGACTCCAGTTTGTGTTGACAAATTCCCTTCTGAATAAATGCAGTCAGAGACCAAAAGAAATAACGCAACTTTATTTAAGTAAGCAAGATCTTTAATGGTGCTTGACTGAGTAAAACCTGCCACCACCCAGCTAACAAAATATGTTCTAAGAATGTTTATGAAAATGTTATTTCTTAATGCTTTATGAACGTTCAAAACATTTAGTTTTTTTAATGTTTTAAAAACATTTTTTGTTGGTTATGCAAATGTTAGAGAAAACATTATACCATGTCTATACTGGATGCGAGTGGCACAATCCGACACCGATAGTAAACTGACGCTCCTATTTTTGACATACTCCACGCGATTGTGCTATGTCTGACAACAGGAAAAATGGATTCAAAACTTTTGCCTTGATGCCAAACGGCAACCTCCCCCAGTTTCTCTTGAAACCAATACGGAAGTAACTTAAACTGCAATTCATCGACTGGCCAGTAGGTACAGGCTCCAAAAGAGAGTAGAATCTCATTGACCCCCATGTTAAAATGTCCAACTTTACAGCAGAAAAAACATGTTTACAGCTGGGACAAATAGTGGTTTTGGTCTATACTGCTAATTTTGCCCCTTCATGACAACTCTGAGGGGGGCGAATTTTTTTTTTATAACTCATCCGTTTAAATTATATTAAGCCTTAAAGGTCTGCATAATTAAGGGCGTGGCCACTTGAGTGACAGGTGGATTACACTGCTATCTGCGAGCCGTCACTTTACCTCAGCTAATTCCAGCCACTGAACTTGGTACCTTTGCTGTGTTTGTGCTTTTTTTGGGATTATTTTATAAAATTATAAAATAATATGGCTTGCTGCGTTAATGGTTGAGACTCGAGACAGATGTGCATCTGTGTACATATGCACGCATATGGAAGATAAACAGAACACACATTGTTGGGTCGTGGCATTGGCAAAAAGTTTTATTTGTGAGATTTACTACAATGACAATGGCAGGAGGATATAAAACTCCGACAGCACTGCTTGGATGTTATAACTAAAACTGCAGCATTTTGAAAAATTATACTTTGGACACGGGCTCATTTGTTTGTGAGAGTCTAATGTATTCGATCACATGAAGCTTTACAACATAAACGCTGCTCAGGTTACATAATTTCTTGAAGAACGATGATGGAGAGCAGATCATTCAGAAGAAATGAGAAATGCAAACAATGGACATATATCAATATTTCATGGATTTAACGCTTTTGTGGACAAAAAGTACTTTTTTTTTGTCCCGCTTCTTTGCCCATTTTCAGTTATTCCAGGAATGATGTGCGGTGACGCACTGCTAAGACGGCAGCTGCCTGATTTTCGCTTCAAAAAAGCTCTTCATAAATCTACGGGTGACATCACGGACACTACGTCCATATTTTTTTTACAGTCTATGATTGATGCGTGTAGACAGCTTCAAGCTGTCGCACATGGTGTAGACACAGTGTTAAGGGGATGTTTAATTTAATTTTATTTTTTACAAATATTATGGGGATGTTACTTTTGAATGTTCACTGAACATTCTGAAAAAAGAGCAGTAGTAGTAACACTGTGTCTACACCGGACATGAGCAGCATGACTCAATGCGTCAAAAGACAATGGAACCCATTATAATCAGTGATATTGTCTACACTGGATGTGGCACGGTATGATGTGACACGACACAAGATCAATTCCAAACAGTAAACAGATTCCCTGTTCTATTTCTGACGTAGTCCAAGTGTTTTGCAACGGTCAGTTTGTCACATTCAGTGTAGACAGCTTTTAGCTGTTTGGGTGTGGTCATAGACTGTAAAAAAAGATGGACGACGTGACGCCGCTTCCTTCCATTGTATTGAACTGAAGCCAAAACGAAGCTGACACGTTACGCAAAAACATTAAAAAAAAAAAAAGTTTGGAGCCTGGGCATGCGCAGGTAAGAATCGTCAGTGGAGCCCGGAGGTGGAGTCGCGGTTATCAAACTTCCGCCCAGACAACTGCGTCATCATTGATGTATTTTAAATAGGCTATATAAATTATACATAATTTAAAATTCTACCTATAAAATAATAGGCTATTCTGTTTCTAGAGCAATAATATTTTTTAAACAGCAAATTCAGTAGATAAACTCAATATAATATGCCACTAGAAACAACTCTAAAATGTCAGAAACGGTCCTGCCATTTTAAATAAAGGGTTAAACTAACGTTACAGGAGATCAATTGCTGTAGACAGTGCTCTATAATTAATTAGAGTAGACTATCATTAGTTTTATCCTGCTAATTATTGTTTTATACCCATAAAAATAATTAGTAACTGCCAGATAACGATCACCTGCTTTTCCTGTAGGTCAGTTAGTACAGTTTACTGCTGAACAGCTCATTTTGTCGGTGTGAAATAACACAGAAATTGAAAATGAATAGTTAGTTATATATCTTGAATCTCCCCTCGAAACCCCAACAGTCCTCAGAGAAGCTGTCAATCAACTGTGAATCACGACGACACGCCCCGTTTCTATAGCACCAAATTGCTAGCTAAAATCAAACTTATTACAAAAACGAACAATTGAATATAAATCAGTGTGATAACAACTACCTTAAATGACCAAAACCATCTTTCGAGAAAATTTTATTTGAAGCATAATTTATTTTTATGTTTTAACTTAAGTCTCATTCGTCTGCATTGAGAGGGCGGAGTTTATGACCTGTACTGCATCCAGCCTCCAGGGGGTGATCAAAGAGCCCGCAGCTTCACTTTTCAGGACGTATGAGGCACACCCGGGTGTGGTGCGACGTGATAATGGTCGTGTCCAAAGTCCCTTTAAAGGGATAGTTCCCCCAAAAATGAAAATTTGATGTTTATCTGCTTACCCCCAGCGCATCCAAGATGTAGGTGACTTTGTTTCTTTAGTAGAACACAAATTATGATTTTTAACTCCAACCGCTGCCGTCTGTCATTGGTATAATGCAAGTCAGCGGGAACTTGTACTATAAGAGTAAATAAAACACGACAGACAAATCCAAATGAAACCCTGCGGCTCGTGACGACACATTGATGTCCTAAGACACTGGTCTGATCGCGCTCTGACAGCGGCAGTGATGTCTAGCACTCATTGAAGTATATGCGCGAGACATCACTGCCGCTGTCAGAGCGCGATCAGACCAAACGAATCGAGTGATGAATGCAGTTGGACATAGTGGTGTATTAGAGGTAAAAAATGATATAAATACTGTTCGGTTTCTCGCACAAACTGATCGTTTCGTGTCTTAGGACATCAATGTGTCGTCACGAGCCGCAGGGTTTCATTTGGATTTGTCTGTCGTGTTTTATTTACTCTTATAGTCCAAGTTCCTGCTGACTTGCATTATACCACTGACAGACGGCAGCGGTTGGAGTTAAAAATCATCATTTGTGTTCTACTGAAGAAACAAAGTCACCTACATCTTGGATGCGCTGGGGTAAGCAGATAAACATCAAATTTTCATTTTTGGGTGAACTATCCCTTTAAGACAAGTCATTTCACTCGGCGGCCATCTTTGAAACGTCTGTGAAATCGCCAATGAAATCTGACAACAACTGTCTCATAAATGTTTTTCTAAACACTCGAATCATGACAAAAAAAAAAAAAAAAAAAAACAGGTATTTTTTAGGCTAGTTCAAGCTAATGTGCAGTCCCAAAAGTGCGTCTCTTGTGCCTCATTTCGGAGGCAAGCGTCTGACTGTATCTATCATAGACAGTAAAAGAAATGGACACAGCGACCCCATTGGAACTCAATTGAGACAAGTGAAGCCCATTTTTAGCGATTTTTAGCACTTCCGTTTCTGATGCGCAGACTCAAACTAAGCTTGATGACGTCAGCAACCTGTCTGACAGATGTAAATCTTCTAGTAGCTGTGCGTGCAAACTGCCATCGTTAATCTTGCAGAGACGGCGAGCTTGAGCGGGGAGTTCTTTGGCGTGAGTGAGCAGGAGTAATTATTCTGATTAATTATTTTGTATATTATTTTAAAATGTAACGCCAGTACGCCATATTAAGTTAATGCATACTATTGCCTGCGAGCTTCTCCTCCTGTCTGTACGGTAATTTCTCTACTGTGCGACAGAGAGTCGAGTGGTTATGACGCAATCGTTAGCCTATTTTTACAAAAACTGCTTCTACGGGGCCATAATGTAACATAGAAGGTAATGGAGCCCTTTATACATTGTTGTGTATCTTTAGAAATAAATAATGGACAAATTGAGTCTTTAAACGCCTCAGATGTAAAGTTATTTGCTGTCAAAGTGACGCCAAAATGAATGGGAGTCAATGGGATGGCTAACGCAAGTGAAGTTCTGCTACAAGATGGCGGCACGCGGCCGACTTCAACTTCCGGTCGACTTCCTTGGGCACTGGTATCTATAGGAACCGGAGCTTCTAACGGCCGCTGCAGTGACGCGGGGACTTTTCCAATCGGCAATAGGTTGTTTGCAATCACGTGGTTCTGGTGACGCGCGAAATACCGGTGGAGGGCAAGCAGTGAAAATTAGAATGGAAGAGATGGAGAAAAGTCCTTTCTGTGCTGGTTTAGAAAGGTATAGTCCTAAACAGAAAATTAGAACATATGCTGGACGTGATCTTTATGTTATGAAGATGAGCGACTTTTCCACTGAATTGAAAGACTTTCCTGCCATCGAGGAGGTAGATATAGAGAATGTGAAGCTGCCGTTCACACCGCGTTCAGTTCTAGTGTTGGGTTTGTTTATATCGCGCTGCCTTTCTGCTAGTGAATTTAAGGGCAGTATTTTTGATTTTCTGCCGCGATTGTGAAAAATGTCGCAATTGTAGGTCATTTATGCTGAATCGAGAATTACAACAGGAGCTCACATCATCGTTCAAATAAAAAACTGGACGGTGTAATACAATTGTTGCCTTTTATACATGTAAAAACCTATGGTAAAAACACACTAAGGGAAAGTTGAGGAGGTAACGGGAAGACGCCGTATATCAAAATCTAATAATGTCAACTGATTGAACCCACTCCCTATCACTCAATAAAATAATCATATAGCTGAGTGTTTTTGAAAGTTTTGTCTTTGTTGTTGAATCGACTTCTGTCAGCTTGTTAAACATTTATTTATTTGGACATTTTCTACCATATGATGTCTGAAGCAGCAGCGCGTGACACTGTTCTCATGGTAACCAGATCAACATTGTGAATGGAATACTACAAAACTGAAGTGAAAACACCAAAATTATCATTCAATGGGATAAAATAGCTTCTCTTCCCTGCAAACGATGCCATAAAAAATGTGGATATTTAACCAAGTCAAAAACAAATAAGGTAAGCAGGTAGGCTATCCATATTCATTTCAGTATCAGCAGACGCAAAACGCTATTATAGGCGACAACTTTTAAAGTTAAAAAACGATATAAGTTATTAAAAAAAACGGTATAAGTTATGTAAACGATATAAACAACTTCTGGGTTCTCGATTTTATCGATTTGAGCAACCATAAATGACGCAAAAAAAAAAAAGAATTTTGAGTTTCTGATAGGATTCCTATATAGAAAAACCAGTCCCTGCCCTCCAGACTCATTCACGCTGCTGCTGTGACGTCATGTGCAAACAACCTATCCGCTTGTTAAGTCATGACGTAAGGAACGCCGTTTCCGGGTCCAACTTGAGATTGCCATCGACGGCCGTTTATGAGCGCTATTTATTCATATTAAACATCAATCATTTTAAAAAGTTAAACATTTTAAATACTTACAGTCTACACAACAGTCTCCGTGCTCACAGCGTCACAGACATTAATATTTTAACGATTTATAAAAGATGAATCATTGTCTGGCCATCTGGGATTTTGGTATGGAGATAAAGGTTATAATTATATATTTTCTGTACTATTACACCACATCGTGTGTGTATATTAGCACCATTTGTTGTTTTCTTGTGGTATGAGATAGAGCGTTTGGACCCGGAAGCGCTGCCGCGTGACGTCAGACTTAACAACCGGATAGGCTCTTATTTAGAAGGCGGGACTTATTCCGCCATATTGCGCGTTGCACTTTCTCCCATTCAAAACAATACGAGTGACGTGTCTTGTGTTATTCTATAGTCTTTGGTCGGGTCTGGTGTAGACACGGTGTAATAATGTTTAAAAACGTTTAAATTCGTTTAACAAATGTCAAAGTAAATAACTTTTTTACAGGGTTGCTATGCCGATACTAAGGTGTTTTATTCAAAACGAATCCTAAGTACAAGCAATAGTATTGGTGATGCTTACAATAGCTAACAGTACTTACGAATGATGCTTTCCTTTGCAAGCTCAACTAATTAACAAAAAAAGTCCCCCAAAAGTTGAACATTTTAATATGTTCCAAAACTCCAAGGGTGTTTTGTCTTAAAAAATTTCCTCATGCTAATATTTGAGTGGTTGGATTAACATATTAAGTGTACATAATACATAGTTTGAAAGAATTTATTTCAGCAATTAATTGAGTCAGCAGGAGGGCAAGATGTAATGAACACTTAATAAAGCTGCTGAACATAAAGGACAGAATGTCCTTATCTGTCATGCAATCACTAAATATTGAATGAAGAGCTATGCATTCTAAAGAAACAAGAGGAATGTTTGTAAATTTTGACTTCGCTATTTAGCCATTTTTTATATCAGTACAAATCAAAGAAATCAGCTCTGGATACAACATCTCATTACTGTGTTGTCCGTTACTGTTTACAGCTGACAAATATTTCCAACAGAGAGGCATAAAGTCCTGTCCAGTATAAATTTCTGTCTGTCTGTCTATGGGTGTTAGAAGAGCGGCACACTCCACTGTCTCTCTGATTGACAGTGATGGAAGGGAGAGGCAGGGATGGGTGTTAGTGAGGGATGAGAGAGAAGAAAAGTGAGTGAAGAAGAGCTCTGGAGTTTCACAGGAATGATAGATTTTACTTTGTACTGCTGACAAGACTGTATAAGCTTCAATGGCTGGATCACTAACAGGCAGGGCAGCGTAGAGCCAGAAACATTTTGGATAGCAGAAAAAAAAAAACAAGAAAAAAAACTGTACTGATACTGTACAACAGTAGTTGGAATAAGTAATGATTTTGTATTAAACTTTATAAACACCTAAAAAAAATCAGGGCTGTCAAAATGAACGTTAACGCTTGTGTTTAATTAATTTTCTTTTTTAATCGCAGTTCTTTTTTGTAAAGCTGTTAACACATTTCTCTAATTTGACATGATAACTGATTAATTCTGCTCTGTGTGAATTCCATAAAGGAACAGAGCTGATTGAAACTGATCTGTGTTGGCTTTTCCGAAGCAAGCAGAACATTAGTCGGATATAAGTAATACTTAATCTCTATGGCACGTTTCCCAAAATCATTGTTATCTAAATAGCATGTAAAAGACTTTCTAAATTAACGAGAGTCCTCTGAGCATTTCAAAGCCCATTACATGCAACTTAAATTGATATTTTCTGGGGTCTTTAATAGTTTATTAAGGGCAACTTGGTATTTTGTAAATAGTATTAATGCATTCTCATGTCTTTAAAGCAAAAGCACATGATGAGGTCTGAATTTACATGACAGATGATGAGGTATAACTTCAATATTCTAGTTACATTTAGGCCTAGCTCCAGTAGCGATATAAGTAATTCTTAGTAAAAATACTGATTTCATAAGAAAAGGTGATTGCAAAAGTTTTTTAATAAATAACTTTTTGACAATTAAGTTTACAGTGGGAATGTGCTAAATGAGCAACTCCCACTCTCTCTTTCTCCTCCTCGTCATCATTCATCATTCATTCATCTTCATTTCTCCAGTGGCAGGTTCAAATCTGGAGGTGTTTGCTCAGTCATATTTTGCATGTTGCTTGATGGCAATCAAAGGAAGTCTTCCACAAACTACAGTATTTCATAATTTCAAACTGCACCATTTTTTTTTTAAAACAAATGCGTTTACTTAGTGGATAGCGGAACAAACACTTTTCAGTAAATTATTGAAATGCCCTCTTTAATTTAATGAGGAGAAGAGACAGAATCAAAAGAGACATTTATCAAAACTTAAGTAATTTGCTTTTTTTTTTTTTTGTATGATGGCATTTAAACATTATCTAAGCTCAACACGTGAAATAAAACCCACAGGTGAAACACTGTCATTTATAGAAATGTCAATGCTTTCAAATTAAAATTAAATTTTTCTTAGTCAACACAATTTTTGTAATCCATTTCAGAGTTTTAAGAGAAGGTTTTCAGTGGAATAATGATTTTAATTGATCAGAGTCTGTTCATTATGCAAATATATACAGGTTTTATAGCACCAGAAGACATATAGCTCAATGACTTATGGACTAGTTTTATGTTGCTTGTTTTGTTATTACTTAAATTTCGATTGATTGATTGATTGATTGATTGATTGATTGATTTGCAGACCTAGACACTTTTTTGGGTTAATTATTACTTTAAACTCTACTGGCAGCATCTGTGCGATGTTGTTTATTACTGAAAAATATTTAATCTCACATCTCAGTTTTTGAAAACAAACAAAAAATATGTTTATAGTAATGCACTTACAAGGAAGATATTTGCCACATTTTTGTTGAAGAGTTTGTTAAATCCTCCATGAAACGTGTAATTGGAGCCATAAAGTTGTCTAAATAGTCCTTGACATGGGATTACTTTTCTAGGTGGAACGAATGATTTTGCATCACCAATGGAATAGAGTTTGCACACCGTATGTACAACAGTAAACATCACATACCTTTCTTGTATCCTTGTGTGGGTATCATTCAATAATTATCATATTTACACTGTCAAGTCAACAGTTTTACATTATTTTATAACTTTGCATAGACCTGGGCCCGTATGTATAAAGCTGCTCAGAGTCAAAATTTTAGTCCTTAAGTGTGTCAAAATTCTAAGAATGACGTAATTTTACTCTTATTCCTAGACTTAAGAATAAGTGTGATTCATGAAGGTTCCTACAGTAAGTGTCAAGACTACGTCTTAGCTCCTAAATTATTTAGGAGAGCTGGAGTGGTCTCCTAACCTAATTAGGAGTAACAAGATGGCAGCAAAGAAGAGGAGATATATGCTTTCCAATGAAGATATGATGTATTGGAGTTATATAACGACATGGAGTTGATAAAACGATATAAACTTGATTGACAATTCCTTTAAAACATTTAATAACTTTAAATAAATTTAATAAATATTACTTAATAATTAATACGTTTAATGCATTTTAATACATGTAATGACTTTGAATAAACTTTTTATAACTTTAAATGTAACAACTTCTCCAACTCTACAAATCAATGCTCTGACTGTAGAAATGAAATAGTGATTACATGTTTTGGTAACTGTAAAAATGCAGCAGTGCATTAAATGTAGACTCTTAAAGGTCCCGTTTTTCGTGGTTTTTTGAAGCTTTGATTGTGTTTATAGTGTGCAATATAACGTGTTCATGTTTCGCGTGTAAACATATAACACAGTATTTTTCACATAATTTACTTATCTGTGTACCGCTGTTTCCACTGTCATAAAAACGGGCTGATGACTTCCTTGCTCTATGATGTCCCTCCTTCAGAAATACGTAACGAGTTCTGATTGTGCCAGCGGTTCCTGTGTTGTGATTCGACAGCAGCTTAGCGCTCCTTGCCCGGAAAGGTCACGCCTCTTACCATAACGTGGAGATGCACGCGCTCAGTGTTATTGTAAACATGTGCTGCACATAGTTTTACATGTGGATTATATATTTTCGGGAACCGATGTTAAACATAAATATGTAGGGACCATTGAATAAAACACTAAACCAAACTAAAGGTGATTGGACTGCGGGATGACAAATAACAGCGTTTCGACGACATGGCGACAAACACACTCTACAAACGCAACTCTTGCGTTTGAAAAAAGAAAAAAGAAAGCTACAGATTTCAGAAAAACAAAAAAGCTCACAGGAAAAAGCACACACTGACTACAACATAATCAGTTTTTAATAATTCATTGGTCCTCTTGATTTTTGCATGTGTTCATAATTTCTTTTTGTATGACATCTTGGCCAATAATAATTAAAAATAATTTGAAATTTCATTTCATTATCACACATGAAACAATTGACTCCAAGCAAAGCTACGTGACAAGATTACATCTTTTAACACATTTTTAAAAATATTTGAATTAAGGTTGAAGATTTCAATTTTCCTAGGCTGAACATCACATTTGGCCACTACTCTATGGCAGTTCATTGACTTTCCATCTGACCATTAAACCATGCAGCAAAAGCAAGCCACTTTTATGTTGATAGTGGGCTTCTCTGGAGTTGTTGGAGCTGTTGATGGAACTCATGTTCAATCACTCCAATTGTAAATAAGGAGACATAAATCAATTGAAAAAAAGATTCCACACCATCACTAACTAATTTGTGATAATTTTGCACAATGCAAAGCTATTTTTAAAAATAAGTTTAAATATTAAAACATTTCAGTGTCTTTTTCAATATATTTTTTTATATATAATATTAAATTATTGGTGTTGTGCTGCTGTGACTTCACCCTTGCAGAATCGCTATTGGCTGATTCAGAGGTTGAGGACGGCCATTTTGAGTTGACATCATTGTAGTCCTTAGTTCACAATACTTAAGTCAGCACTTAAGAATCAGTCTTAGACTTAGGCTTCTTTATAAAAGTCTCCTACTCTTAGAAAAATCCTACTCTTTACAAAGAATTTTTTTTACACTTAAGTCAAAACTTATTCATAAGAGCATTTCTGAGAAGTTTTATACATACGGCCCAGGTTAGTAGGCAACGTTATCACATTAGTCTTGTGTATAATATAATAATATATTTATAAGTACGTAGTTATATAGTAATTACATCATTATACAAGTAAAAGTACATTATACAAGTACATTATACAAGTCATTATACAAGTATTACTTGTACAACATCATTATACAAGTAACAATTATAACATCATATATATATATATTTTTTTCCACTGTTGGTCAGATTATTTTATTTCTACATCACCCCTTTTAAATCCAATCACTCCTTTCAACCAAATTTCATTCAGTATGTGCTCAGTCAGATAGATTGAGGTGTTTTTTTTTTTTTTTTTTTTTTTTTTTTCAGTTCAATTGAACCATCAATTCCAATTATAAACTAATTATTTGGGTGCATGTAAACATAGCTATTGTGTATTTTAAAGTTTATTTCACTGCAGTGTCTTGGCCCAATACTTAAGTTCTTGGTTAACCACTCTATACAATATTTTTGCTTGTTTTTACAATTTGGGGGACAAGACAGAATTATTTTTTAAGTAATAAACCACATGCCACAGCGTAATGTGTACTGAACCTGAAAAAGTTGTACTACAAATACAGCTTCAGCAAATCACTCACCATACCTGAAGGTGTCACAGAAAAGAAGACCCTAGTCATCCAAGGTTTGCAATGATATTTTGGTAATTTATGCACCAGCCTTCCCAAAATCAATTCAAGAGGAGGCCATGAGCATTCTAATAACAGTTGGGAGGAAGTCCTTTGCCCCAGATGTCATTAGACAACCACTCCATAGTCATAGATCACTGGTGAAATTAAGGTCATCTAGAAGATTTTTGCTTTGATGGACTGGGGTCTCAGGCAGGAGTCATGACATTAGACTTTTGTGGCGGTCCAAGAACATGGCCCTTCTGACCAGCTAATTTCTGAACAGAAGGTGGCAGGCGGCTGAAGTAATGTATCACATTCTCTTCGTCAACGTCAACTCAGCAGTGGTGGTTGGTGGTATACAGTAGAATCAATACTTTTGAGGGACCCACAAAAAAATGGGAAAAGTGTTTGTTTTGTTCATTCCCAATTTAAACAAATCAAAATCAAAAACAATTGCTCAGACTTGGATTGAGCACTGGATTGGGCAACAAAGCAACTGAACTGCAACTTTGGGTTTAAATTTTGCAGAAGTCTTATATCAACCTGGAAGTGTTCAGGGAAATACTGATGATGAAGAATCATATTTAATCATACTGTATGTAACATGACACAATATGCCACAGCGTTTTTGAATGATGTACAATAAATAGATGGATTATGGTGAAATTAATTTGGTGAAAAATACTTATATATGTCACAAGACAAAGAAAATGAAGACAAAGGTACACGGGATCCAATATGAAGTGATTTAAATACTATAAACACAGGAACAGACAGAAGGTTTAACAGTGCATGTGTGAATCAGGGTAAACACACACAACACGCAAACATTGACTGACAATGAAGGGTGAAACAAAGCAACTTAAATACACAGTGATAATGAGATGATAACAAACAGGTGTGATGATTTGATGAGTGTCCATGACAACTGATGACAGAAATCTGTAAGAAATGTTACGAACCATAGAAAAAATAACTGCTGAAAGTGAGCTGTTATGTCAGATCACTCTTTCGAAAGGAAAAATATCCCACCTTTAATAGTCAAGCAAATTTACAGTACAAACCTTGTAAGTGAACTATGAGGGCAAAAAACAAAAACAAACAAACAAAAAAAATAATCGCTCATTAATCGAAATCGAGGAAAAATGTTCAGTTAATCGAGGTTTTGATTTTAGGTCATAATCGTCCAGCCCTAACGAAGGTACACAAGATCCAATACAAAGTCATTTTAAGTATAAACAGGAACAGGCAAAAGGTTTAACAGTGCATGTGTGAAACTGGGGTAAACACACACAACATGCAAACATCAACCAACACAGAAGCGTGAAACATAGCAACTTAAATACACAGTGATAATGAGATGATAACGAACAGGTGTGATGATTTGATGAGTGTCCATAACAACTGATGACTGGTGGGAAACTAAGACAAAGAAACACATGTGAGTGATGAAAACAGAAACTAAGAACAAACAAAACTGAGTGCGTGTGAAGGCGTGACCTCGTGGCTTGGTGAGGAGAAGGAGGAGGCTTAAGGAGGAGGGTGTGGAGATGGTGCATGGATTGCGACAGGAGATGGCAAAGGGATGATGGGCGGTGACAGAGGAATGATGGCCATCCAGATGACGAGACCCCGGGGGCGATGACAGTGGACATCCAATGAGGAGCCAGAGGAGCCAAGGTGGCATGGAGACTGACATCAACTGGGGGACCAGCGACGGAGGCATATCCGATGGATCCCAGGGTGCAGACTGGAGAGCTGATGGAGAAAAGCAACATCACTGGCACAGGAGGCCTGGGCGATGCAGCGGCGACGATCGTCTGAGGTGGAGCCAGACTGCCCGAGGACTGATGGAGGACCGAGGAGAACCCGAAGGGAAAGAGGACCCCACTGCAGCCGCTGGGGTGGAGGAACGGAGCATAGTGGAAGGTTCGCAATTCCATGATGAAGGCAGAGTGATGACTGACTAAGGGGGAGCCGGGGGAAGAGGGAACCCGGTGGAGCCATAAGGCTGAGGGTGTCTAGTGAAGCCAAAGATGGGAGGAGCCAAGGTAGAGCCAACAGGTCGATGGGCCGAGACAGAGCAAGATGATCTGAGGCTGGAGGTGGAGCCACTGGATCTATCTGCTCAGGCGCTGATGGTGGTTGTAGGACCTGAGGCTCAATGTGACTGATTGGCATTGTAGGACATAGCGAAGGGCTGACAACCTCCAGCAGAGGCGGGCTTGGAGGACTGGCTGAAGGGGGCAGAGACGGACGCAGATGAAGGCTAGACAGATTGTCCATGCAGGTGTTTGTGCTGTCTTAAAACAGCGATGAAGGTTCAAAACTAACAGATAAAAAGTTCAAACAGTCTATGGTGCTGTCTAAGTACAGTGATGAAAAATCTGAAATAGGGTGGGAGACAATACCTCCACGCTGAAGTCCATCAGCCCGTCCTCAGTCTCAATTTCCAACACACCCTCAGACACTGATGTCGTGGTCAGACTCACTGGGTGGCTCCTCTTCCGAGGCAAGGGTCTGCACTGACCTCTTATCTTCGGGCAATGGCTGATGTGTTTTGGTGGGTGGTAGCTCTCCGTCTGCAGGGGGCTCACATTTCTTCCATGGTCGATGGTTGTGGAATGGGCTCTGGGTCCGGCAGCGTTCTAGGCTGGGGGTAAACACTCTCCAGACACCAGATGGCAGCATCCCTCCAGTTCAGTCCAAAGGTGTCTGGGAGGTCTATGGGGCAGTGTTAATTCCCCCCCGATCCAGAACAGTGACTTCAGGGTTTCGTTGTCAAAGGGGCTTCACCAGCAAGAAGGCAGAATTATTCAGTCCAGGCTCTCACGAGCAATAACAGAAAATCATGCTGCATAATTCATTTGGTCGGTCGATCTGTCACAACATGAAGAAGATGAAGATGAAGATTAGGGCTGGATGATTAATCGAAAAGTATTCGAAACCGAAATTCAGAATCTATAACCGACGTAATTTTCCCATCCAGTCAACACGCAGGTGAACGCAGCGTCACGTGCGAGCGGTGAGCCTTGCGACTTCGCTAAACTTTGTCAGTTGTATGTGTTTTTCAGTTTGCCAGTTTGGACATTCAAGCAATTAGACGATCGGATGTGTATTATTATATCGAGCTACCATGCTCGCGCAGCTGCACTGTAACACATGAACGCTCATAAAAACAGTAGCTGTACAAAACGTGACGATCACGAGCAGAGAGGAACACAGAAACTCGGTGTCTGCGCTATCCTGTGATTTATCACTAAAGTAGCTTAGAATCTAAAAAGTTATTATAGCATATATTCTTCTACTTTTGAAGTAACTATTTACAACACACAGCTTCAAAATTAATAGAGAGATGGTCTGACTAATTCACAAACGCATCACTCTCATTACGTACTGGTACTGTGCTACAGATTTCTGTTTGTTGTAAATCAGATAAAGATAAAAGAAATAGTTTATCTTTATCTGATTTACAACGAGCAGAAATCTGTAAGAAATGTTACGAACCATAGATAAAATAACTGCTGAAAGTGAGCTGTTATGTCAGATCATTCTTTCAAAAGGAAAAATATCCCACCTTTAATAGTCAAGCAAATTTACAGTACAAACCTTGTAAGTGAACTATGAGGGCAAAAAACAAAAACAAACAAACAAAATAATCGCTCATTAATCGAAATCGAGGAAAAATGTTCAGTTAATCGAGGTTTTGATTTTAGGTCATAATCGTCCAGCCCTAACGAAGGTACACAAGATCCAATACAAAGTCATTTTAAGTATAAACAGGAACAGGCAGAAGGTTTAACAGTGCATGTGTGAAACACACACAACATGCAAACATCGACCAACACTGAAGCGTGAAACATAGCAACTTAAATACAAAGTGATAATGAGATGATAACGAACAGGTGTGATGATTTGATGAGTGTCCATGACAACTGATGACTAGTGGGAAACTTAGACAAAGAAACATGTGACTGATGAAAACAAACTGAAAGTCAATGAAAACAGAAACTAAGAACTAACAAAACTTAGTATGTGAGACAATATAAAGGTATACTTATAAGAATAAGAATGAGTAAAATGAGTAAATGATATAGTAATGAGTAAACATAGATTTCTACAGCTGTCAATAAATTCAAACTGTAGATTTCAGAATCTATCAAAATACACAAATATGTACATGTATAGTCTTATACAAATGCCTAAGTATAACAATGAGATTGTTAAATCTCTTGCAGCTGGGGTTATACTTTGAGTCTGCTTGTAGGGCAATACAATTAACGTTTTACACATCTCCACTTATACATGAAGGAGGTTGTAATCACTGCAAACCCATGAATGTCCTGCTCGTAATTTCCTAGCCAGAGCAGAAACACATCCAGGGACCATTTCAGATCCCAATGAAATATATTCATTACCATGCAAATTGGTTTGGGAATCGTTGACTAAAAGCATTCGACATACTTCATTTGAAAGTACGTAAATGCAATTAATGGGGCCATATTCAGAAGAAAGCGAATTTGCCTGCAGATAATTGTTATTGTCTGGATCCCATTAAAAGTTTTTTTTTCCTTCTTAATTCCTAAAGAAAACATTTTTGCGAAGGAAGCCACTCCGTCACGTCATTGTTGACACAGACTTCATTATACGATAATAATCCGCTTTTCATGTGGAGTGAATAATGCAATATTAACAACAGTGTTCGCAGAAATGATTTCGGAGAAGCCTGTTCATTTTCTGGCCGCTGTACAATCAATGCAAACATCTGAAACAAATGCTACTGAAGACATTTGCACGCACGTATACCTAGCAGCTTGTGAAATGAAACACAATATGAGAAAGAATTGTGTTGATTTTTGATTGCTATCAGAAAGTGATGCTTGATTGCACCCTTGCACACACTGGCTTGCTTGCAACATCCAAACCTTTGCTGGTTATGACAAATCTCATTTTGTTTTGCTTTTGGCAGGATGTTTCTAGCAATAATTTAGGCTTTCGGAATGGAGCTGTTGCTGAAATTACTGTCTGAATTCCACCCAAGTAAACAAGTCAATAATCATTGCATTTCCGAGTCATATAAAGGCTGCAGGCAGAATTCAATAATAAATGGATGCTAATAGTGAATCCACAAAACTAATGATCAACTTGCTTGTTAGTCCAGTGTATTGTTTCAATTGTAGTACCAATTATTATTATTTTCCCACTCTTTTTCTGTTAATGTAGGCTGAAGAGGTGCTAATGCACTAAGAAACAAGTACCCTAAATCATGTTTGTTAGATTCTGTGTCGTTGCAAGACGGCACACTACCACAGCCTATTTCTCTTAGGTACTCAAGAATCATTTCAGCGCAAATCTCAGAGAACACGCTCTCATGTTGATAACGTGCTTCCATTAGATCTGGAAATAACAATGCTATTTCAGACCACAGCCAGAGATCTCATATTTCCAAAACCCTTGGAACAAGTCACATGTTTCGGAGAAGAAATTGCTTCACAGGGAAACTACCACAACCACTATCAAACAATGTAAAGCAAATGGCAGTCTGGATGTTTTCTTATTCTGTAAATGAGAGCAAATAAAACGTGGACCGACTGTTGATTCCTCTTGGACCTGACATGATCAGACTAGGGTAATTGGGGGTCAATCTTCCAGGTCAAAACTGTTAGGTTAGGATTACCTCTTCATGTAGAGGGATTAACCCTTATTTTACACTTCATGAAAGCATCTACTCCTATTCTATTTCTATAAAGCAAAAAAAAAGTCAGCTTAATGATATATATCAAGAATAAAATAGAAGGGTTTAAAAGTAAGCGAAATGTGACAAAAACAGAAGCCACTAATTACTTTAGGAGATTAAGTGAGTTTTTCTCTTTTTTTTCCCCCAGTATGATATTACATAAACAACATTCTTTCTTAAACAAAGCATTTTGACATGGAAAAAATGCCAGTCAACACCATTTTATCCCCAAGCTTGGCAACCATTCAGGAGTGAAATTCTTTGAACTCAACTGTGACATCTATGAAATTCCTTCTTCTTCAGAGTGTGAAAATACAAGCCAGTGGCACATAGTCGAGTTAGTTTAGGGATGTGTACCGAGCCAAAAACACACCTCCTTGTCATCTATTGTGTTACATTAGTTTAAGTTGGCAGAATTATGAGACTATAAGGAAGTGTTTGAATTATATTTGATTATTTCCCCCACCCATGCTGCCAAATGAAAAGGAAAGTTATTTTTAAGAGGCAGAGAAGGTTCTTACATTTTGATGAAAGGGTTTATCTGGAAATTAACGAGTTCGTTTGCCCATATAATCTTTAGGGTATTAGGTTAGCTAATTTGGCTTGCTGTCCACTGAGGAGGGGCTCGATGAAGCATCTTCAACTCAAGCTCTGATACACCCCCCAGTGAATAAATATAGGATATATTTACATAGGTACCTGAAATGAAGGTGGAGTTTGGGGAGGTGGAGGGATGCTGAAACAGCTGAGACTGAAGAGAGATAAGCAGCTGCTTATATACTCTGGCTGTTGATTGGAAGATCAGATGGGCTCGCTCCTCCCTAAATTACGTTTAGGAACTTCACTTAAAATTCATCCATTGTGAACCTGTATGATTTTTTTCTTCTCCATAACACAAAAAGAGATATTAGTCATAAAAGTATGACTGTCTCTGTGGAGCCTTTATAATTTTTTACTTTCATTCAGTGGTATTTTTTTTTTTTTTTTTTTTTTTGCTACACATCTCATTTTATGTGCTGGGTAACAAAGAAAATCATGTAGGTTTGGAATAATATGAATGTGAATAAATAATAAAAGAATTCCTATTTTTGTGGTGAACTATGAAAGAAGAAGTACACTGGTAATAAGATATCCAACATTCCTTACAGCGGTCTCATCTTTGCTCACAGTAATCTGGCTTTGTGTTTTTGTGATTTGGAAAATTACAGCAAATAAAAGAGAAAAGACATAGGAGGAAAGGCTCCATGCTGGAGTTCAAAGACAAATCTCTATTCTGATACAGGGGAAGCAGAGTGTGGAAAGATCAAAAGAAGAGTGATGTGAAAGGTCAACGCTCAGTCGATCACAAGCGACTACATAAAGAGGCGTTCCTGCTAAGTAGTGCACTGCACAACCACAGAGAGCCAGAGCAGTGCAGACTTCTGAAAGGGACATAGTGGAATGGAAACTCACACTTTGAAAAGACAGGGGAAGGGTGAAACACCTCAAAGCACCTGCATAGTGTGCCATTGCCTAATGGGAAATACACAATGGATCTACGACAATATAATTGTAAATTCGGCTCATGCTTCCACTAGGAAATTATTCTTATGCAGTGCATCTCTTTGAGAGAGTTTCAGTGGGTATTCTTACCATTATTTATGAGCTAAATATATAAATATAAATATAAAGAAAGTAATAAATATAAATAAAAGCAATTGTTTCATTTAACCTTCATAATATGTGGATATTGACTTTATGTTATGTTTAGGGTCCTAGAGACACCAATGCTGTATGTATAGAATTAATACTCATTTCGAAATGGATATCTTACTTCCCTCTAAAATTCTTTGAACAGCTGCACCAGTGAGGATCAGATTTTCCCAATATATGTAAATTGTATAAAGTTTGTTCATTTCATCATTCTGTGGAATGTTCATACTGTAATAGAACACTATGATGCACTGTAAACCCAAACAGTACTAATAACTTAAAAGACTGAGTATGCTACAATTAAAATCTGTTAAATCATTGATGCAACTTAAAACAATTAAATTTTCTGAACAAGGAGTTTATTTATTTATTTATGTATTTTTTTTTTTTTTTTGAGTAAACCCTTATACTTAAATTTTTATTTTTAAGTCATCCACATCATGTCGTTGCTCTAACCGATGTTATCAGAAGAATCCATTCAACATTAAACTGAGATGCAGCAGATTTCAAGTTTACAGCATGCTTCGCGTCACACTAAGGAAAATAAATTTAAAATTGAGTGTTATTTTGTGTGTTTTTGCACAAGATTGTTTAATATTCTGTTATTTTGGTATTTAAAGGTGTTTCTTATGTTGAAGTTTTGTAGGGTTACCATCGTGGTGAAGAATAGTGCCTGTGGTTAGGTTGAGAATGGGCTGCATAACTTCAAGGCTATATATATTGCATGACGATTAACAGTTCATGCAATTAAATAGTGATAGTTTCTTTGATGGTTACATTAGCACATGCTGTAAGCATGTAGTGCTGTTGCTAACTAACACTTAACCATAAAGATTTGGTGCTAGTTTATCCATAAATTTCAATTAAATTGTAATTAGCAAGTTTGTGTAGTACAAAATACATTTCTTAGGTTCTACTAAATAATCTTTGAGTTGTTTACTTAAATGTTTTGAGTATTCTGAACTTGGTTTTACAACCACTGAATCAAAATAATTGAAAAATGAGAGACATTATGTATGCTAAACAGTAGTGGACTTAAACATTAATTATAATTAAAATAAATATCAGTTTGACTTAATTGTTATTTATAATTATTCTTTACTTAAAAGATTTGAGTCGCTTTACTTAATTTTTTTGAGGTAATCAGGTGTCTTCAAAAATTTTGAGTATTCTGAACTTATCGGGTTTTAATGGTTCTAGAGGAACTAGAAAAAGTTTAAAGCTTTTAGAGAGTTTCAGCACCACACAAAGTGGACAGCTCCCACTATTGTAATTCTTATTAGAACATGGTCATATTAAGAATATGTCTGCCTTATCTGACACCTGTAAAATATTTTAATTGGTGTGACGCCATTAAAAGACCCCAATTTAATGTTTTCTTCAGTTTCCCAAAAAGGATTAATAAAGTGCCATCCTATCCTATTCTAGGACAATAGTTCCCAACCTATTTCAGCCGAAATTATTTTAAGTTATATTAACAAAACTAATTTGTATGTGTTAAATCAGCATGAAATACCTCTTTAACGTTACTACTTTTATAGTGTATATTAATTTATCTGTAATTTAAGATATTGTCAATGTAATAATTAATTTATATGTAATTTAAGATACTGTCAATGCATTGCAAGCTTGTTATTTTCACTTTGACTGTAACTAAGCACTCTATAATGCTCAAAAATGTGCTTCATGTCATAATATCCAAATTAACAGGTTTTAAGTCAAATATAGCATTTGATATGACTGAATCCACCCGATATAGAATAAGATAGCATTGGATAAGATGGTAATTTATAAATCCCCAGAAGGAAATATAAGGTTGGTGTCATAACAATTAGGAAAAGATGTTAGATGAGGTAAACACAGCTTCATCTTGTAACATTTTCATTATAACAGCATTGCAAGTGACTTGGATTCCTAATTAGTCACTTTCTAATGACAGTAGGAGCTGTCCACATCACGTGGTGCTGAAACGCTTTGACATGTCCTCTGCTCTGAGTTTCTGCTCTAAGCTTTGCTGTTTCTTAAGACATTTTTGAAAATGTTGTAACACACACACACACACACACACGTTCACATAATAAATGCAGCATATGAGACTGAAGGATATAAGAAATAAAGGATAAAGAAAAGAAAAGGGTAAAATAATAAGTATACCAGCACCTATACGTCTACACTTCAACTCGACGAGACGCTTCAAAGTCGCGTCAAGATGTAATGAAGGAATATGTCTGCACTGCACGCTTAAACAGGTTCCTTAATTATAACTGGAGAGTGCTAGTTTTTTGGCGTCGTCGCTCGCATGCAGTGCAAGTAAAAGTTGAGGCGGCACGAAGTTTCAGTTCATGTATCGGTCTGCGCAGCTTCAGAGCTCTCTAGATCTTTCCATTTCATCTGCTCACAGCTCTTTATGTTCCTCATCGTCTTTTGATCGAGACTTCGATTCCCTCTTAGCGAATATTTGGCGGTTTGCGATGGGATCTTTTCTCTGGGAGTCTGAGAGGAATCAAAACACGTCCTCGCAGACCAACTGAGCAGTTCTTTCGCTAGTTTTCACGGCGTTGCGACATAAATGATTTAATCTTTACCTTTTCGTTTTTTCTACACGGACATTCGACGTGCCGTCGACAGTTTAATATTTATGTCAAAACCTGAATTCACGCGCCTGTTTTGGATTATCCGTTTCCCAGGATACCGATACTGAATCGATCACGCGTCAACTAGAGACTTTATTTTCGATTTATACTGGACTTAAAGACTGCTGAAGGGCTTTGGAAATGAGCGGTCCGTTTTCAAAATGTCTTTTTTAAGAATCACTCGTGGAGAGAGACGTTTCCTCAGAGGACGGGAGGGTTTGTAACGCTGAATTTATCACCGATTTCACGACACGCGTTTCCATGGCTCCTGCGGTCAGATCGATTAAGCGTAAGGATGCGATTAACTGGCCGAGGATGTCGACAACTTTCTGGGCTGTGTTGCTGTTGACGGCGCTTCTGATCGTGTACTGCGGTGAGTTTGCGGTGTGTGCGATGCGTCTTCTACGTGTGTAAGGATGTGTAACACTTCATTGATGTGACCTTAAGGATAATGTGTAGTGCCTGTCGTTTCACTCACAAATACACACGTACAAACAAAGTCATGGATTCTCCAGGCTCTCGGAAATGTCAAAGCATGTCTTAGACATGACCATAAATACACATATATATTTTTAACTTGCGTTTCAAGGGCAGGGAAGATGTGTATCATCATCTAGAAAGATATCTCCTGGATCTTATGATAGGATTGGACAGTATATACACCTAATTCAAAGATACAAGAAAATTAAAGCACAAGCAGTCAAAACTGCATTACTCAAACACACAGATAGGCAAATGCAACTCATACAATCCCTCTCTTTAATACTTAAACACGACTGATATCTTGAAACCTCAGAGAGAAATCAGCTATAGCAATGGTGTTTATACACGAAAATATTTCAATAATTTCAACCTGAAACTTAAAGGGAAGGAAAGTTGTGTAAAACAATTATAAGCTAGTAGATTGTATAAGATTATCACAAATGTAACTGACCTCACTGACATTTACAAGAAACCACTAACCTTATATATCCAATTAAAAGCTCAGCTGATTCATTACTTTAGCTGAGATGGTGATAATAGTTTGAATAAAACTTTCACTGACTCTCTTAACCTTTATAGGGTATTTGGGGTCTTTTTAGACCCCAAATGACATTTGCTAAAATAAAAAAAAAATGTTCTCTTTGTCCAAATGACATGAAACTTTGTACAGTTGTAAACACTTTCTAGATCTACAAATAATTAAAAAAAATGGAGCGATATCTTGTTTTTATGCTAGTGTAGAAAAAAAAGTCATACTCAGGGTCTTTGGGGTCTCCAGAGACCCCAGGCAACAAAATGTAATTTTGTAACAAAATAATTGTTTTTTAAAAACAAATGTAATTTTACTCTGTTTATTAATGTTTTTATTTCATATTTGTGCAGTTTTTGGAGGATCTTTTAAATTTATATAAATAAATAAATATTTTTTTGAGTAGGTTTTGAGTAGTAACTTTCATTCATGGGGAAACATGGATAATTTGACATGGTTTAGTGTAAGATTTTTGTCCATCTTTTGGAAAATGCAGTTTTAAAAGTAAAAAAAATATCACTTTTACCAGTAGATGACTGCAGAGCTCCACTATTTTCTATGTGCTATTTGACTAACTGAAAGACATCTTTTCACAAGTATTTTTCAGTTGGATATATATATATATATATATATATATATATATATATATATATATATATATATATATATATATATTATGAAATCACAATATAAAAATTACTTTTTGTCAAAGTTTAGCTTTTTTTTGTACTGAAATTTTTTTTCAATAATGTTGATTTTGAGGATGAGTTTTGTCCATTTTCTAAGTGGGGTCTCATCATAATGTAAAATATTGAAAAACGTTTTCATTACAAAAAATACTATACTTTGACAAAAAAAGTAGCTTTTATTGTTATAATTGTGATTTCATAATATTTAGATATGAATCCAACTGAAAAATACTTGTGAAAAGATGTATTTTAGTTAGTCAAATAGCACATAGCAAATAGTGGAGCTCTGCAGCCATTTACTGGTAAAAGTGATTTTTTTTTACTATTAAAACTACATTTTCCAAAAGATGTTTTTGTATGAAAACCTATATAAAAAATATATTTTTAATTTATTTACATACATTTTAAAAAATATATGATAAATCCTCCAAAAACTGCACAAATGTGGAGTAAAAACATTAATAAACAGAGTAAAATGACATTTGTTTTAAAAAAACACAATTATTTTGTTACAAAATTACATTTTGTTGCCCGGGGTCTCTGAAGACCCCAAAGACCCTGAGTGTACTTCCCAAATGAAGATCGCACAAGGGTTAAGACAGTCCACACGACTGCATTAGAACACACACAGGTAAAATTAATTAAATGCACAAATATACAATCACACATCTGAATCAGTTAATATTTTTTTTCTGTCCCAGGCCTGGCTGGGTGTCAGTATATCTGAGTGGATGTTTAACCTGTCCCACTTTACCTGCAGTTCCTCTTCGAGTGAAATATTGAAATATGAATGCAAATATGTGCATAGATGTTTCTGCATTCACTCAATTGATCTCCTGCGATGGCATGATTTATTCTCTGCTCGGCTACAATCAATGTTCTGGATGTTTGTTGTGGTTAGCAGTCGATTCTTTTTTATTTAGGTGTCTGTTTCTCTGTATCTCTCTGAGCAAATCAGCTCCTGCAGCTCTGCCCCGACCTGCTTGTTGTCTGTGATATTAATCTTCATCTAGATGGGCTGCCCACCGCACGACATCTATGTCTGAGTTGCTGTCAAGACCCCAGACTGGCACCTCGCAGCTCGAGCTGGTATTACTCGCAGAGGAGATTGAAAACATAAACGCAGGAACACAAACCAACTTCTGATGGTTGATTTGTTTATGTAAAGATAGTCTTGTGTGATGCATGCACAAACACAACAGAAATTAGGTCTGCATTCCCACTAGTGAGTCATGCAGTCACTGCCTCTTTATATTAGCATCTCCCAACAAAATCAAAGTATCCGCTACAAATGTCAACGTTGTACAGGAGATTGTGTTTGTTTCAGAGAGCAGCAGAGATAGGAAACAGCAGAATTGTAGTCGTGCTGTACTGCCGCTGTACAAATGACTATCAAGCGACATGATATGATGACAAGGACTGTTTGTAATGACTGTTTAATGAATGACGTGGGGAGGGCTTTGTTCTGTCCGCTGGCTCCCTCCTCTGGATGCTACTCGACATTCTTTGTTAGATCCACTGATGCATTTTTCAAACTTGTGGATACACAGAATTATATATTTAATACCTTTACATTAACAAGTATTTAATGTTATTAAATACTTTATTTATTAACCAGTGGTACTTGCTAGTGCAAATACTACTTACTAGCATACTAATATTGCTAAAACAGAGTATTAAGTATTAACCTTCAGCGCGTAACTCTTTCCGTACTATTTATACCGTGAAGATGAATGATACAAATTGTTGCGAGTTGTTGAGAAGAGGTGTGCTATTAATTTACTAAGCATGCAGTCAGACTTATGATTTTCACCTTGTGAATGATACATCTTATATGCTTATACTGAAGTAGGGACCTGAGCCATAACTAGAGATCAAGATTTTGTGGTGGGTCGGCTCTTATGACTTGGTCTAGTAAGCAGCCACCTTGCAGAACCCTAGAAACCTCCCAAAACACTCTAGCAACCGCATAGCAACCCAGCATCAGCAATGAGTTCTGCATGGGCAAACTTCATTCATTTTTCTGTACATATAAAAATGTAATTAGTAATATATTGAAACATTGTTGTAACATTGGACACATTACTATTTTTAATGTTTTTGAAAGAAGTCTCTTATGCTCATCAATTCTTTATTTGATCAAAAATACAGAAAAACAGTAATATTCTGAAATATTATTACAATTTAAAATAATGGTTTTCTATTTTAATATACTTTAAAATATAATTTATTTCTGTGATGCAAAGCTGAATTTTCAGCATCATTACTCCAGTCTTCAGTGTCACATGATCCTTCAGAAATCATTCTAATATGCTGATTTATTATCAATGCTGAAAACAGCTGTGCTGCTTAATATATATATATTTTTAATAACCTGTGATACTTTTGTCAGGATTCTTTGATAAATGAAAAGTTAAAAAAAGAACAGCATTGATTTAAAATAGAAATCTTTTGTAACTATATACTCTACCGTTTAAAAGTTTGTGGTCAGTATTTATTTTCCTTTCTTTTCTTCATTTTTTTGAAAGTAATTAATACTTTTATTCAGCATGGATGTGTTAAATTGATAAAAAGTGATTTTTAAAAGACTTATATTGTTAGAAAAGATTTCTATTTTGAATAAATTATGTTATTTTTTAAAACTTTTTATTCATCAAAGTATCCTGAAAAAAGTATCACAGGTAAAAAAAAAAAAAAACCTTGATAATAACTATAAAAATCAGAATATTAGAATCATTTCTGAAGGATTGTGACACTGAAGACTGGAATATCAGCTTTGCATCACAGAAATAAATTATATTTTAAAGTATATTGAAATAGAAAACCATTTTAAATTGTAATAAAATTTCACAATATTACTGTTTTTTGTATTTTTGATCAAATAAATGCAGGCTTGATGAGCATAAGAGACTTCTTTCAAAAACATTAAAGATATTAATGTGTCTAAACTTTTGACCGGTACTATATATGGTGATAATTATGTAGGATGTAGTGTGTTTTAATGATTTATACTTCTGCAAATGTTCAGACAGCCTGACCATCATTAAAGTCAGATGGTGCAGAGAGCATATGGTGCTCTATGAGAGAGTGTGTGTGCGCATGCACGTGTGTGTGCGCTGAAATTCACTGGCTATGTTACTGTAAACAGACAGAGAGAGATAGAGAGAGAGGCAAAAATACTAATAGAAAGCAAGCTAAAACGGAAACGGTAAACACACACACACACATGAGAAAAAAAAAAAAGAGATGAGCATACTATGGTCTCCTCCTCCATCACACATCCCACAGGGTCAATTATGTGCCCTGATGAATCATACCTGCTACAGGCCCGACCCGCATTGCCATAGCCCCACCCACTGAAAGCATCCCACAATGCACTGCAGCACATTCACACATCCCCCTCGAAAACAGCCCATGTAGTCTGACACATTGCTCAAATATACGCAAATGCACACATGCACACTTTTCTGAGTGTGTGGTCAATACCAACCCCATTTAAGGGCATAAACTGAAGCCGTTTTTGGTAATTAAAGACCGCAAAAATAACCAAAGAGAGAGAGAACAAAAGTGTATTTATATGGTACAATAAGCATAGTCCAATAATCCTTGTCTATTTTAAAGCAAGCCAAAGGCCCTTTCCACTGCACAAGCAATTTAACCACTGTCCGCATCAAAGGGTAAAGATGTGGGCTTGTGGAACTTGTCGAGTTTTCTGTCTGGCCTAGCGAGCACATCATGAAACTCTTATGAAAACGGAGGCATCTTTATGGATGAATATTTTATCAGCTCTGAGCTTTGACCGTATTTGTCGCTTTTGTACAGGAAAAAAATCTTTGCTATGTTGAAATGTGTGTAACACATTGTTGAAAGACTGGAGCTACTGTATATCACACTAGAGCTCTATCATACTACTCAATATGGTTTCCATTATTTATAAAATGAATGGATTTGTTTTTACATGTACTGTGTAAAGAGATATTATACAACAGTTCCGGTCAGCTAATTTGATTGGATAACAGCACTGGAATGTTTCAATGTCAGTATCAGTGTCAACTTCCAATTTATGGTACTTAACATTACTTTCTCTACAATTGCAATTAAATGTTTAATTATCCATCTATCTATCTATCTATCTATCTATATATATATATATATATATAAGTAGATGTAGGCCGTTATTTTGAATTCTTAGCTCTTCAACAAATGGCCTTTGCATTGCATACAAAAATATCAAAATGGCATCTGCAAACAAATGGTAACTTTACATTTATGAGCCATGATTTTTTAAAGGGAGTCCCCATACAATTGAACAGTAATTTTAGTGCAATGCGTTCATCACATTAACTGCACGAAAATTTGTGCTTTGTAATTTTTGGAGACTGGTCTGAAAGTGACTTGATTTGCTTTCTAATGTGAGATAAATGCCATTAAATTGAGCTGATGTGTCAAGAAAAAAGCAGTTTAGTTTAGTTTAGAACTGCCATTTTTTGCTTAGTGTTAATTCATGAGATATCTAAAAAAAAAAAAATACATATTACAAAAAAAAAAAAAAAAATGCTTAGCGTTTATTAATGTGATCCCGATCGGCAGATATCTCCTCCAGGCTCTCATAAATTTGATCACTAACTGCTGTTTAAATGTGTGCACACTTTAAATGCTCAAGCTCGTTAAAGCAGGATGGATTCTGATTGGGTGTCAATGTTTTTATCATTCATCAGCTGGGAAAAAATCACTCTGTAAGTGATTCCAGTGAATGTTCCTTCTGCCGATATTGTTATACTTGTGTTGTGGACCAAAGACTATAGATAGAGAAAGACGGTTCACTCCTAATATTTATGAATGGGAGAAACTGCAACGCACAATATGGCGGAATACGTCCCGCCTTCTAAGTAAAAGAGCCAATCGCTGATTGATAAAGTCATTGCGTCACTGCAGCTGCCAGTTCCCATAGAAACCTGAAATTTGTGCTTAGGACTGCACTTGCGCATTGCATGTTCTTGTTTTGAAGCAAATGAAAATTTGTGCTTTGTAATTTTTGGAGAATTCAGTTTTCATTAGTTCATCAGTTTTGGAGTCTTAAAGTGACTTGATTTGCTTTCTAATGTGAGAAAAATGGCATTAAATTGAGATTATTTATCAAGAAAAGAGCAGTTTAGTATAGTCTGACTAACTGCCCTTGTGTTCGAATATTTTTTGCTCAGTGTTGAGTCATGAGAAATCTAAAAAATATGCTTAGTGTTTATTAATGTGAACCCGATCGGCAGATGTCTCCTCCAGGCTCTCATAAATTTGATCACTAATTACTGTTTAAATGTGCGTGATAGACCATAAATTAATTGAAAATTGGTATTAGTTTTAATAGGCACAGTAGCATGCATAAAACATAACTTTTGACATTTCACACAAGGGTCTTCTTCATTTAAGGGGATGTGCACGCTGCTAACAATCTGGCTCCATTCTTGGTTGATGTAACGATGAGGGTGTGAATTTTAATGATCAGTTGTAACCTCAAACACACACACACACACACACACACACTGCTTGAAGGGTGGAGAAAGACTACTAACATACTTGCGGCAGGCTGTTAAAATGACTCCACTTCTTTATTACTGAGGAAACCAATCGCTTGAAAGAAAATGCCACCCTGGCGTTTTGAATTCCTGGAGGGCTCCATCAACGTGTGGTCGCTCACGGGCTGTGACAGAAAATGTCTGGGGTGGAAACACTGTTGAGAAGTGAACGAAAGATAAAAATGAAGGAAGAGAGAGAAGCAGACTAAAAAAGATGGATAAAAATATGCCGCTCCGGTATAAGCAGACATGGGAATAACATGGAACGGTAATGGAAATTTCCACAAATAGCGTAGTATTCTCTGGTGTCCCATTGCTTTTTTGAAGCTTTAGAGGCATCCTGTTGAACTTCCTGACTGTATCCAAAAATTTTAATTGTACAATGTCATCATTTTAATTTCAATTACAGTAAAATTATTATTAGATATTGAGATATTGAGTCAACCGTGTTTCAATTAGTAACACAACCGCTATTACCATTTTGTCTTGTACCAAGATTTTTTTTTGTAAGTTTGGTTAAGAATTAGATCCCTAATAACTTAACTTTGACTAAATATTCATATTTATAATAAATTCAACCCAGTTTTTCTTATTAAAGGGTTAGTTCACGCAAAAATGAAAATAATGTCATTAATTACTCAACCTCATGTCGTTCCACACCCTTCATTCATCTTCAGAATATTTTTGTTGAAATCCAATGGCTCAGCGAGGCCTGCATAGCCAGCAATGACATTTCCTCTCTCAAGATCCATAAATGTACTAAAAACATATTTAAATCAGCTCATGTGAGTACAGTGGTTCAATATTAATATTACAAAGCGACGAGAATATTTTTGGTGCGCCAAAAAAAACAAAATAACGACTTATATAGTGATGGCCGATTTCAAAACACTGCTTCATTAAGCTTCGGAGCGTTATGAATCTTTTGTGTCGAATCATGATTCGGATCACGTGACAAACCGCAAAACTGCTGAAATCACGCGATTTTGGCGCTCCGAACCGCTGATTCGACACAAAAGATTCATAACGCTCCGAAGCTTCATGAAGCAGTGTTTTGAAATCGGCCATCACTATATAAGTCGTTATTTTGTTTTAGCTTTTTTTGGTGCACAAAAAGTATTCTTGTCGCTTTATAATATTAATATTGAACCACTGTACTCACATGAACTGATTTAAATATGTTTTTAGTACATTTATGGTACTTGAGAGAGGAAGTGTCATTGCTGGCTATGCAGGCCACACTGAGGCTTCGGATTTCAACAAAAATATCTTAGTTTGTGTTCCGAAGATTAACAAAGGTCTTACGGGTGTGGAACGGCATGAGGCGAGTAATAAATGACATTATTTTCATTTTTGGGTGAACTAACCCTTTAATGTTGTTTCATTATTTTGTATTTAATTTAAATTGATTTAATTAATTTTTTATAATTAACTGTTTTTTGTTGTTTATTTATAATTACTAACAAAATAAATAAATAAATAAAACTGCTCATATAATGTTTAGCTTGATGTCCTGAGGCACACAAACAGAAGGTCTACTAGAAGGTCAGTTCATACCAAGGACGATAACTATAAAGATAACAATAAAGATATAGTTCTAAAAATCGTTGCAAATATAAAAGAATAACTGAGTCCACACCACAAGTATAACAATAACGGCAGAGAGGAACATTCACTGGAATCACTTACAGAGCGATATTTTTCCCAGCTGATGAACAATAAAAACACTGACAGCCAATCAGAATCCATCCTGCTTTAACGAGCTTGAGCATTTAAAGCAACAGACAACATGAACTGCAGTGTGTGCTTAGAATAAACAGAACGATGTTGTGTGCTGCTGTGAACGCTAATATAGTTATCGTTCTTGGTGTGAACAGGCCTTTACACAGTCAGAAGACAGCTGCATTTTTCATGAAGTCATAGAGGTAGTTACTTGTCTGAAGAAAAGAGCGGGTCGCTCAAATGCATGTTAGAGAAGAGGTAATTGTGTGGAAGTCGGCTGCATTCAATCATGCAGATGTGTCTTTTGCCAAAACCTTAACAGGGTGCCAGACTGTGATGCATGGTTGAGCCTGACAAGACATCTCTGAAACATGATTCAAAAGCTTTCCTGGTTTGATGGATCACAGAGTGCAACTGTATATAAATGGGAGTAGTAACATCGTAGCTAGTATTTCAACATTTCTGATGTTCAGTAAAAGAAAATCTTTTAAAATCAAATGCAAGCACATGTACTTCACAGCACTGGGAGATTTAACACAAATGACAGATGGCATTAATATTGCATACTTGTCTAATAATATACAGACACCTGTGACCTCATATTACAATTCCACATTATTGTGCAAAGTTGTGGCATTTCTTGCCAACCATAAATGGCCTACAGTTTATGCTAATGAAGGACTATTTGGCAGAAAGATATGATGATGATGATACTAGACAATGATAAAAGACACTAATGTTTAACCTCTTGAGGCACACTGTCCCGACTTCGGGCTTGACGCCACTTTGTTTACCATGGTATAGAGTTACTATATAAAGTTCTAAGGGTTTATTGTCAATCTATGCTGTCTGTTCTACGATATAGATGCTCCAGCATCAGCAATATTGTGATTTGTGTTGGGAGTGCAAATGACAACACGCAAAAATCAAAACATCATACCTTTGTTATGAAATAGTGATTACTAAATGAATCCAATCTGTCACACTTGGTTAAAATGTCTATGAAACAGCACTTCCATATTCAACAGACCATCTTCCATATTCAACTTACGAAAAAGTCAGTACATCAGGTCAGTTACGTTATTTTCGTAAGTTGGATACAGAAGGCGTAAGAACGTAGTGTAAGCGCTTTTGAACTGTGAAGAGGCCTTTATTAACCCCCCGGAGCCATGTGGAGTACGTTTATGATGGATGGATGCAATTTTTTTGAGCTTCATACTCGTTGGTCCCATTCACTTGCCATTATAAAGCTTGAATGCATCAGCATATTTATAAATATAACTCTGATTGTGTTCATCAAAAAGAAAAAAGTAATATACACCTAGGATAGCTTGAGGGTGAGTAAAGCTTGGGGTAATTTTCATTTTAAAGTGAACTAATCCTTTAAATCCATGAAATATTGATGTTTACGTCATATTTCCCCTGAACAATCTGTTCTCAATCATTGTTATTACCACAGTCGTTAACAGATCAAGTAAATTTTATTTGTATAGTGCTTGTATAGCAGCGTTATTACAAAAAAATGAGCTCAAACCATTTTTTTAACAATAATCTTTTTCTATTATTCTCATTTTTAAATTTAATCTGATGAATTAATCTGATGAATCCAAAGTTTGTGTGGATTTCGTCTCAGTGGAGAATTGTGTTCATTGATCATTACTTGATGTATTCAGTGATTACTAATTGGCAACATCTGTTTACATACTACAAACAACATGATTACACATTCAAAGCCCATCTTCATCAGAGTTTCAGCTAGGGTTTGTTACTTTCATGTTACTCTTTTTAAAATCCCATATCACATTAACTTCACAAAAAACAACAGGCTGATGTACAATATACTGTCTGAGAACCAACTGCATCTGTTCAACAGCCCATCTAGCAGGCACTGACTTAAGTAATGTGTCTACTTTCATACTCCAAAGACTTTGTTTCTTTATGTACACAAACACACACAGATGCTGCCTGACTATACATTGTCCCACCAATTAAAAAAAAAAAAACAACAAAACAAAACAAAAAATGACATATTGTAATGATTATGGTCTAGCAATCATATTGGTAACAGTTTAGTTTAGGATCCAATTCTCACTATTAACTAGTTGCTTATTAGCATGCACATTACTATGATATTGGCTGTTTATTATTACTTATAAAGCACATATTAATGCCTTATTCTGCATGACCATATTCTGCATCCCTTCACACTACCCAATACTTAAACTTAACAACTACCTTACTAACTATTAATAAGCAGTAATTAGGAGTTATTGAGGTAAAAGTCATAGTTAATAGTGAGAATTGGACCCTAAACTAAAGTGTGACCATAACATTAATATGTATAACAATGTTAACAATATTAGGCTACACTTTATTTTAAAGTGTTGTTGTTACAGTGTAATTACACAAATAAGTACTGAGTTATATTAATTAATACACTCTAAAAAATGCTGGGTTAAAAACAACCCAAGTTGGGTTGAAAATGGACAAACCCAGCGATTGGGTTGTTTTAACCCAGCGGTTGGGTTAAATGTTTGCCCAACCTGCTGGGTAGTTTTATTTAAACCAACTCTTGTTTAAAAATTGCTATATGGCTAGCTTAAAATGAACCCAAAATAGTTGGGAAATTAAAAACCAGATGCAATTAGCGGCAACAATAATAGACAAAAGGTGAATGTTTATTAATAAGCTTTAATATTTTATTAATATAAATTTATTAATAAGCAATTTAATAAATGTTTATTGTTTAATAATTATTCATTGAACATTAATAAATGTTCATTTCCAACATACTTTGGGTTAATTTTAATTTAAACAATATTTGAGTTAAATAAATCTACCCAGCAGGTTGGGCAAACATTTAACCCTACCGCTGGGTTAAAACAACCCAATTGCTGGGTTTGTCCATTTTCAACCCAACTTGGGTTGTTTTTAACCGAGCATTTTTTAGAGTGTAACATGCACTTACTATAGGGTTGGGTATTGGGGTTGCACTTTATTTTACAGTATGTGCACTTACATGTACAGTGTACTTACCTTAGAAAGTACTTGGTAATATATGGTAACTACATGGGTTAAGGTTAGGTTTAAGGGTAGGTTCAGGGTTAGTACCTAGTTATTACCTAGTTATTGTAATTACTAACATAAGTACATAGTATGTGCATTGGGAACAGGAATGTAAGGGCTTGTTTACACCTGGTCACTTCATGCGTTTTCTCTGATCGGATAGCTATCCGATTTCGTGAAAAGACCAGGTCTAAATGCCCATTTGAGACGGATTTAAATCCGATCGCTCAAACCACTTCAGGAGGTGGTCTGAGGACGCATTCCAGTCAAAACTGAACAGGTCTAAATGCATCTGGTTGTTGAAACCACATATGTAAATTTAACTCCTCCCAAAAATACTTAAAAATAAACGTGTGAGAGCACGTTATAGGCTAAATAACATGTTATAGCCAGATATGACAGTGCTACTGGCAGCACACATTGCCGCATTAGAGTAGCTGAGTATCTGTTTAGCAAGACAGCGCGCAAACTGCCGCAAATCAAAAGGAGGCGCTCAAAACACAATCATCTTCATTAAAAGTAATGAGACTAAATGATCTTACCAGTGCTGTTGCCGTGCTCTCTCCTATTGCGGTCTTTGGTTTTTAAATTAGCTGATGATCAATAAAATGCAGCTCATATTTGTTGCTTTTGGTGACTTGAACTCCATGAAATCTGCATATAGCCTGGGAATTGAAGATCGGATTTATAAACGTTTTTCGGAGACCACATTTATGTGGCCAAGGTGTAAATGCAATTGTTTTTATAAATCAGATAGCTATCCGATCAGAGAAAATGCATGAAGTGACCAGGTGTAAACAGGCCCTAAAACAAAGTGCTACCAGTATTGGTTTAGGGTTAGCTGCTCATAATTGTGCATAATTTACTGTAATTACTATTAAGTACATGAAAGATGTAAGGACACTGTAAAATAAAGCATTACCCAATATTAATAACAATTTGCAATAAGATTCAGTTTATGAACTAACCATTTATAACACATTTTTTTTTAATATATTGCTAATAAATGTATTAGTATATTTATTAATATATTGTTCATTGCTCGACTTTAATTGGATCATCATAATATGTCAGCCTTCCTAGGCCATTTGTACTGTAGTCATAATATGGTACTAATTAGCTGTTTTATCTTGTGTTAAAAATGAATAAAAATGAATCCACTGAGGCCCTGTCTCAAATGACAAACTTGTTATGAATTTGTGGTCTTGTGGCTTCATTTGTGCATATCCGTGAAGTCCACGAGAATCATATGGTGTCCAATTTGTCATTTCAGGCTTCAGTAGTGCACCCAAGAGTGCCTCCATTGTGGCTTCCATGCACCCTTGATGAATCCTTTTTTCAACGCTTTCACTGAAGACTTCACAGCAGTCTAATAACCAGTCTAGCAGTCGATGTGGGAAAAGTGTAGACTTAGAGAAGGACTGGGAGAACTGCAGCTGCATATGTGACAGGGTCTGATACTCACAGTTGTTTCCAATAGAGTTTGACAGTAACATGTTTCTAAGCTAATAACATGATACTTTAAACACATGGTACATGCAATTATTTGGCACAATATTTTAAATTAGATTTGACTTCTTTTTAATTGATAATTTACAGCTACAATTATATGACTTTTTTTTTTAACAGCTTTTACAACAGGAGTAAGCATACAATGGCTTAAAATACAGCCTAAGTATAAAGCTTACTATGTTTTGTAACCAAGGCTTGACATTAACACTTGCCAACCCACCAAATGCAGGTGGATTTCAGCAGTGGTGTGTATTAGTTACTCCTACTAGCCATTTTGGCAGGTTGAATTTTATTTATTGGCTAATATATATATTTTTTTCAATTGTAGTCTTTTAAAAAGGCATCTGAAATAATAAACTAAGAGCAATGTTGTCAAAAACAGATTTTCTGATATGGTACATATCAACACTGAAATATCTGAAATGCTTCCAATACTCATTTTCCACAGAATAGATACACAATAACAGCTGCGCTTGTTCGCTCTCTCATCTCCCCTCACTCACTAGTTTCATTTGCTGCCAGATGAATATTGTTGGTGATATATGGCTTGAATTTCAGAATGGCATAATTTTACTGATTACGCAGATTTTGTGCTCACACCCAAAGTGCACACGCATAAAGCCCTCAGTGGAAAATTGAGTTCTTTTCCACTGCTTATACACCGCGTTCCAAATTATTATGCAAGTGACATATCAGTCAGATTTCAGTACAATAAACATTCAGATTTTAGTTTTTCTAAGAAAATGTTTCTTTGTATATTTATCCATGTCTTTTTAGATAACTGGTATCAATGTCAGACAAAATAATTTGCCAGGTCTATGGAAACCCTACTTAGAAGGTTGTTCCACATTATTAAGCAAGTCACAGTTCTCATGCAATATGGAGAGGAAGAAAGATCTTTCTGAAGATGAAAAGCATGAAATGGTCCGAATGTTGTGCAAAAGGCATGAAAACAAATGTTTCTCTTTGTGAGCTTTGGTTTGGAGTGGCTGAAATGCATCTTTACGCACAACTGCCAGCCTGCATGGAGAGGTTCTTGAGACTCCAGAGACACCAGCAGCTTCAAATACCCATTTGCTGCTCAACACTGGCTTTTTTTTTATTGCTGCCCTTTTAATACAATTAATTTTTTTGACAGGAACTTTTTTTAATAAGCCTTTATCTAACCGAGTTATGCTGCACTCTAAATCACTCACAAATCTTATGATAATTCAATAATCTCCATTCAGTTTTTACACAATATTAGTTGTTTTCATGCCTTTTGCACAACATTGCACCATTTCATGCTCCCCATACTGCATGAGAACTGTGACTTGCTTAATAATGTGGAACAACCTCTAAGTATGGTTTCCATAGACCTGGCAAATTATTTTGTCTGAGATTGATACCAGTTATCTAAAAAGATATAGATAAATAAACAAAGAAACATTTTCTTAGAAAAACTGAAATCTGAATGTTCATTGTACTGAAATCTTACTGATACAGTATGTCACTTGCATAATAATTTGGAATGCGGTGTAGTGCTTTAACAGTCAAAAACATACAAAACGCTGGTCTTGATGAGTATTCACATAAACACATGTGTAACATTGTAATGGATCCGTGCATCAGGTCTTAAAGTGACAGCAGCCTAATATATCTGCTGCCAAATTATGAGGAAAAAAATCTATATGGCAGTTTTTTCCCATGGTATCCGTCAAAATTGTGGCCAGTGAAAATGCTAAGTGGCTAGTTACTTTGAAAAACCACTAGCCACAGTGGCTGGTGAGCAAAAAAGTTAATGTCAAGCCCTTTTTGTAACAGATCTGCATATCTTGGTACAGATCAGGCACATGGTCAGCGTCCCAAGGAGAGTGATGAAAGTGTGTGTAACGCTCACACACCACACTAGACTGTGATGCCATCAGCCAGACCACTTCAGACTACAATCACCAACATAGACATAGACCCGATCAGATCATGGGCAGAGATGTGTCAGATGTATTGACGATAGAGCAGGGATGGGGAACTTCAGTCCTGGAGGGCCACTGCCCAGCAGAGTTTAGCTCCAACCTTAATCAAACACATCTGAACCAGCTAATCAAGGTCTTTAGGATTAGTAGAAAGCTATAGGCAAGTAAGTTTTTATCAGGGATAGAGCTAAACTCTGCAGGACACTGGCCCTCCAGGACTGGAGTTGCCCATCCCTGCGATAGAGCGTGCAGATGCTATTTGAAGAGCTCATTGTTAGACCAGCTGCCAGAGCTGCAAACTTTTTCTCACTGGCATATTGCTATCTCTATCTGTGGTAAAAAAAAAAAAAAAAAAAAAAAAAAAAAAAAAAAAAAGAAAAAAGAAGGGAATTTTAATGTCAACTAAAGTATCACACACAGAGAATTGTGACTCTACAAAAATACAATAGTTCTTTGGATTGTTGTCGTTTTAATTGAATTAGCAACCAATCCAGTGAAAATGTGCATTGAAACTGACTGGAAGTGGACTGATTATATGCTGGCATGAATGTTCCATGCGATTTGTCTGTTCAGACCAATGCATAAAAAACAGCAGACAAGCTGAATATAGTCTCAGTCTCAGACGTCACGCCTACAGACTGCCCACACTCCATTTGCTGAATGTCTGATGCATAAGGCACACCAAACTGGAAACACTTTTGTGAATGCAAAAGTATAAATCTGATTGGCTGACTTCTACAGGTTTTCCAGGTAGCCTAGTGTGTGTATCTTTTTTCTTGACTAAGTGGGTGGTCCTTTGCCAATTATAGCGGCTAAACAGTCCAGACCTTATGCGGTCAGTCAAAGGTCTGAATGCCAGATTTAGCTGAATGAAAAGAACAATTCCCTCTTTAATAGTCGGTGGCACTTATAGAAAAGCAAAAATACCCCAGTTACCCTGGTACACAAAGCGCTGCTCAACTTTTCCTTTCCAACCCGATCTTCTAAAAAAGCTTAGGTATTTAACAAGGTGCCATTTTTATATGAATTCACACAATTCGCACGATGAAAGTCCATCCCTAACTCAGCCCCTAAGCTTGTAAGCTGTAATACTCTTACTACAAAGAAGAAAGGAAGTCAACAGCATTTAAATGTTTTCAAGCAGCTTTTCACAGTTTTGTATTCATGATGGTGTTCATCAAACAACACCAAATTCAAGAGAACAGAGACAAGACAGCTGGTTCCAGATATTTCCTCTGTTAGTTGTTTAGCAAAACACTCTATTTGTAAGTGCCATAAAGTCACAATTTGTTACAATTTGCACAATGCACTGATGATGCAATCAAAATTAAATTATTTTTGCATCAAATTTTCACACCAGAGGCCTGAGGAGCGTTTCCTGTACAACAACGTAACTGCTTAACTACCAGAGTATGATGCATTGTTATAGAAACTAACTAGCTAGTCAGTAACAGGTCGCACCTATGCCATTTGAACCAGTTAGTTCAACAATGTCATTAATGACATCACAATCGATATGAGATTGCAATACATTTATTTAAAATTGTTAGAGTTTATTTACATAAACAACAGAAAGTAGCTAATTTTAAATCACGTTAACATGCATTATTTGGTGTATACCGTTTTGCCTGTTTGATGTTTGATTCATTGCCAGGGATCGGCAACCTATGGCATGCAGAGGGATAATCACTGGCACATGACAATAGCTAAAGAGGTGCATGTATTTAATTTAAATAAAGTCTCTCAAACTTGCATACAGATGCACAGTATATTTTGATGTAATCATTCCTTCCTTCTTTAAATACTAATAAAGTGTGAGATTTTTATCTTGCACTAGTGTAAGATCCGACAAACCATTTGCATGACGGAGGTGCGCGCTTCATTGACTATCCTTCAGCATTTCATAAGGTTGCCTATCGCTGCTCTACATCATACTCTGGGGGTTCCCTCATGCATTTATGTAGATTCCTCAAAAACACTGCTGATTGTTGACAAGCTAAAATATATAGATTAAAATGTGCTTGTTTTTAAATGGGATGAAAGATGTAGAATGTACTGAATTTTAGCTTGCTAATGTGCCCAAGAGCTTAATCTATTTAAATCCACATGTCATTTAACAAGAAACTATGCTTCTAACCACAGCTTGAGAGCTGTAGTTCCAACCACATAAGTTTGCGAATGTTCGTTGGAACTGGTTTTGAGAAATCCCAGGTAAAAAAAAAAAAGTACACTTCCATAATATACTTAAAGTGCTCTATTTTCACATGCTAATTTTGTACTTAATATACTAAAAATTCTTTCTTCTTTAGTACTTCTTAAGATAATCTTAAGAACATCTAAGTGTACTCAACTGTGCTATTTTGAGACACCATGAATATAAACTAAAATGTGTTTTTAACATACTACCTCTGTATTTAAAAAAAAATATATATATATAGTTACCACTTGTAATACACTTGAATCCATCTTTCATCTTTCTTTTCATACACAGATTCAAGTGTAATACAAGTGGTAAATAAGTAAGTAAGTTTTTTTAATAAAAAGATAGTACAGCTGAGCACAGCTGAGTACACTTAGATGTTCTTAATATTATCTTAAGAAGTACTAAAGAAGAATTTTTAGTATATTAAAGGGATAGTTCACCTAAAAATGAAAATTATCCCATTATTTACTCACCCTTAAGCCATCCTAGGTGTGTATGACTATTTTCTTTCAGACAAACACAATCAGAGATATATTTAAAAATATCCTCAATCCTCAAAGGTTTATAATGGTTGTGAATGGTGGTGGGGGGGGGGGGGCTTTTTTAATTAAAAAATAATGCATCCATCCATAAAAAAAGGAATCCTTACGACTCCAGTGGGTTAATAAAGGCCTTCTGAAGCAAAGTGATGTGTTTTTGTGAGAAAAATATCTGTATTTAAAACTTTATAAATTCAATTTAATTCAATTTGCGGTGGAAGAGTATCATTTGACCTGACGCACAACGTAATGATGAATGCGGAGCAAAACAAATCACCGGTCATGGATTATGAGTCTAAAATGATCATTTTTAAAGAGAAATTTCAGAGGATTTTGAAATAAGTGAAGCTTAAATTTGTTGCACACCCCTATTTGTTTGAACCACGAGAGGAGTCTAAGCTTACAGTACTCCTACATCCTGTGTCATACATCGCATCGATGATTACTCATTTGGCGCAAGTTGACTTGTGCATTCTGCATACAGTCGTCCTAGTTATTTGTAGACTGGATAAACCCAGCCTGATCTGCCGGCGATTTGATTTCGCCTGGCAGCTCAGTCTGGAAACCCGTACATTCATTTCTACTGCTTCTGTTACACTTTTGCAGGAACCAATCACAGACTGGCTTTATCCACCTTGCTTGCTATTGGCGGGTATAACACGATGACGATAGAGAAGCGACGCTCTGCAAAGTACATCACCCGGAACGTTGATCTGATTGGTTGAAGGACTATCCAATTGCGTGAATAATGCTCGTTGATCATGCCTCTTGTGCAGTAGAAAATACATACAGACTCCCCAGACCAATGTTCAGTTTTAAATTGAGCTTGGTCTGGTGATAGCCAGACAAAGTTATTTGAATATATTGGCTCCGGTTTCACAGACAGGGCTTAGTCTAAGCCAGGATTAGGCCTTAGTTCAAATGAAGGCATTTAAATCCTTTTTATAAACGTTCACAAGAAAAAAAAAAAAACATTACTGGTGTGCATCTTGAGACAAAACAATGGTACTGACATATTTTAAGATATGTCAGTACAAGTTGCTTTCAGTTAAAATAGCTCAAATCCTCATTTTAGTCTAGGACTAGCTTAAGCCTTGTCTGTGAAACCGGGGGATAAAGTTTTAAATATGGATATTTTTCGTACAAAAATGCATTGCTTCGCTTCAGAAGGCCTTAAACCACTGGAGTCATATAGATTAATGGATAACATATTTTTTTAATGGATGGATGCATGGGGTAAATCATGGGGTAATTTTCATTTTTGGGTGATCCTTTAAGTACAAAATTAGTGCGTGGAAATATGAAAAAAAAAAAAAATAATTTCACCTGGGATGCCAAATCGTTTAACTGTGTTGGTAACGACGGAACTTGTGACCATAGTTGGCTAACAATGCTTTTGGGAAACAAAATAGTAGTATTGAATAGTAGTAGCTGCCCTTGTCTTTTTCTTACTTGACCAGAGTAGTATCCATTTATTGTAGCAACAGTCAGTGTTAAGTGTCTAGATTTCAGTTTCCATCTGATGCTTTTTCCATTATAATGTGTAATTTTTTATTTTTACATTTTGCGAATCTAATTTAAATGCAAATACTGAAGCTTTCTCAGTGTGTAAGACATGAAAATATGGACAAGCTAGATTTAATACAGAATCCAATTCTGTTTTCTTAAATATGGGATGACTCTGTTTTATACGAGGGCTGGCAACCCCTGGCAGCAGTGGAAATGAACCCTAGAGATATTTGTTCAACTGAAGCTGTGTAATTCCAGCATACATTCATGCTCACGAAACATGACTTTGTTAAGCCTCATTTCTAGTTTCCCGAGGCTAAGATTGTCTCTTTCCACCCTCCTCCGAGCGCTGACGCGTAAAAGATTCTATTGTATCACTGACGTGCATGTGAATTATACGAGGGGCACTTGGGGGTTGCGATATTCATTACATTATAACAACTGTGATCTTGTTAAAACACGTTATACGACACTGGCAGGAAAATTAATGCGTTCTATAATACATTCTGTTTCAAGACTCTGCCTCACCATTGTGCTACAACTTTCAAAAGTCTCAAAACTTCAAATGGTTGTAAAAAGTGTATATTTAAATATTCATAAATATCCTTTCAACAAGTGAAAACCCTCAGTCTCAACAATTTATACAATTTAAGCTATAATTCATGTCTGCAAGACAAGCTGAATTTTACATTGCAATAAACTACCTCATATTGATTTATCTCATACACTTTTTATATAACTCTTGGTTATGGTTTATGAAAATAATCTTCTTGCCACTATAAACAGTGTGCGTATTATCCTTTATAGAATTGATTCCAATTGCTTGACACCCAAGTGCACATTGACATCTACTGTTATATTTATTTAAATATGCATATGGTGTGACCATTATTTGTCAGTTCTGAAGCAATCTAATATCTCAACTAGCCTGCTCCAGAGTTTGTGCATTCACTGGCAGCATTCAAAGGCTAACCGAGCACAAAGATTGCATAAATTTAATTACTTAATTTGTCAATGTCAGTAGTCAGACACTGGTTGGATTTCATAGAGCTCTAGCACGGGACTGGGGGGGCCATGCTTTACACGTGACTGCTTATTTAAATTCTCTTCAGCCTTTGAAAATTTCAGCTCAGTAACTTAACATTGTAGCACTATTTGGGTATATATATATATATATATATATATATATATATATATATATATACTGTATATATAAATATATATTCTAATTTAAATTGTTCTCAAATAATAATTAGAGACAATTACAACAACAACAACAAAAAATCATATTACAACAAACCGTAATAGATTTGTATACTTTGAACAGCTCTACTATTAAGGAACTGGGAACTTGTGTATTGTAAGTAAATTAGCTTGTTTTGGACATATTACACTCTAAAAAATGCTGGGTTAAAAACAACCCAAGTTGGGTTAAAAATGGACAAACCCAGCGCTTGGGTTGTTTTAACCCAGCAGTTGAGTTAACTGTTTGCCCAACTTGCTGGGTAGTTTTATTTAACTCAACTTGTTGTTTAAAAATTATTGTATGGCTGGCTTAAAATGAACCCAATGTTGTGAATGTTGGAAATTAAAAATCAGACACATAATTACTAGAGGCAACAATAATAACCAAAAGGTGAACATTTATTAATAAGCAACTTAATAAATGTTTATTGTTTAATTATTATTCATTAATAAATGTTCATTTATTAAACATAGTAATAAATGTTAATTTCGGGTTCATTTTAAGCAAGCAATACAGTAATTTTTAAACAATAGTTGAGTTAAATAAAACTACCCAGCAAGTTGGGTCAAACATTTAACCCAACTTCTGTGTTAAAACAACCCAATCACTGGGTTTTTTCATTTTCAACCCAACTTGGGTTGTTTTTAACCCAGCATTTTTTAGAGTGTATGTTATAAAATTCCATCTGGATACCACACACCGCTTTGTTCCATATAAGAACTCACACAAATTCCTTCAGTAGTGAAAGAGTATGTGGGTTATATTACCGTATATCATAACATGTTTAAGAGAGATAGTTTATGAATAAAGGGAAATGATATCCACATGATAATCCAACAAATAATACAAAAAGATATCCAATAAAAAAGTACAAAAATATCTCCAAAAACGCTATTTTTTGACCATACTTTTCAGAAGTTAATTTGTGTTGTGACATGGTCCAATTTTAAAGCTTTTTGTTAATTCTTGCATACGGGTCATTGACGAATAAGGTTTTTAAAAGTGTAAAAAAAAACAAAAACATAATGGAGCTATAATTCATTTTGAAGTTTTATTAAGTGTTAACAATGAGATTATATAGTTTTTTTAAAACTGCTTTTGTCATTTTTTTACCAGATGGACAAAATTTGTCACCAAAATAGTCATTCGGTTTAACCAAAATGTCAGTTTTACCGAAAGACACTTTTGGTTATACAGAATTGACGTTATTTTCAAACAATGCTAACAGGCTGATATCTAGCTAGTTAGCTTGCTAGCTAGCTAGCAAAAGGACAACCAAACATGTTATATTTAGTACAAGTTTTTAAAATATTACAACATTTTCCATGGTTTATAGCGGTTGTACCGAATGACCTGATGTTTCTGGACATGCATATGAGAAAGTGAAAATATGAATTGTTCAAATAGTTAAGAGGGAGTTAGTTACTTTGCTTCATAGCCATGTGGTCCTTTGCCGGTGTCTGAATCTGAATGATGTCACATCCTGTCACATGATATTGACCTTATGACTTGATCCAAAATGGTCCCTTTATATTGGTTACTCCGAATGACATCAGTGAAATTCATTTTTCCGGACATTCTTTCTCATAACAAAGCAACGACTTCTACATATAATTTTAATACCATTTTGCACTGTGTTGATATATGATGTTATAAAATCATATCAGAATAAAATCTGTCAAAAGGTCATTCGGTTTAACCATCCAAAGGCCAATAAGGCGGTATTGGCCTTTGGACGGTTAAACCGAATGACCTTTTGACACTTGAAAATCTTTAAAATACCTTTATATGTAGCAAAATATAATTAAAACCTTAACAAAAGAGATTTAGTTGTACTACATTACATACTTTGGATGTCATATCTTTGTTTGTTTTTTTGTTATTATTAAGGACTTTGGACAAAAAAAAAACAAAAAAAACATAATTGACCCATATTTATTAAGCATGTAGCTTTTATGAGCAATTGTATGAACACATAAATTGATATAGATATAGAATACAGTATTTATTTATTTATTTATTTTTAAATATTGTATAGGACCATTTAAAATGAATTAGTAAAGGCAAAAAAGTAAAGGATTTAAGATAAATATATTCATATAAATTTTAACTTCTTGTTGTTGACTAAAGTCTATGGACATGTTAAACCATCAACTACATTGTTCAGTTTGACCTAGCATTCATTAATATTAATGGGGCTGTTTTGATGTCTATCATAATTGTCACAAGTCAGGCAGACATCAGAATATGGCTGTTATTACTTGCTAATCCCTCCCACACAGAAGACAGATGTCAAAGTGGCAATTAACAAACCCATCGGTATTGTTCTTGAAATCTTATGAGCAGAACGGTAGAGCGATGTGATCGTGGCCCAGCGTGATTTGTTAAGTCATGTCGGCAAGAATCTAGAAAAATAATGAGTGTGGAAAGAAAATGACAAAGAATTTCAGGGGTTGATAACTGTCTCTGAATGACTTTGTCTTTGTTTGTGATTACCATAATAAGATGAAGCATGCCAACCGCACATTTGCAAACAAAGCCCTTTGCAGGAGTGCGAATGCTAAAAATAAATAAATACATAAAAAGGCAGCTATGCTTGAAGGAAGCAGAGATAAGAGTGTTGTCCACTCTTGACCTACAAGACAATATCGTTCGTCATGCAGTGTCATGCGTTATTAGAAAACCTTATTCAGACTTAAACCAGAAGGTACCAGGGTGCATTTTACATGCAGATATTCATGTGTGTTGTGAATCGAATGCATTATCTGATGCAGAAGAAATGAAATAAACAATTGGCCAGGAGCTCAGCGGGGGCATGAAGATGGTGTCCGCTGGGAGAGGTGGCCCTAATCATTGTAAAGCATTTCCTCTCACACACAACGCTGGGCCGGTAATCTAATGCACACATTATTCAGCCTGCATCTATTAAAAGAAAGCTGCACGAGATTTATCGCCCAGGTTTAACTGTATGGTAAAATAGCGCATTAGGCAGATGATATCACGGTGTATGAAATGATTATGCATGCTTGCAGAAAAGTGGAAGAGGCCAGCTTAATTAAATGCAAGGTCTCGGTTATACATCACTGGCTCTCTGCTCAGCCCTTTTAACCAAAATGGCTGTTATTTTTAAAAGCAAAGAGCTGAGATGAAGCTTTTCCACTTTGCCTGTTCTACATACCCTTCTGTTTTGTAAAGGGGGTGGAGGACAGGGGGTGTGGTGGGCCAAAATTTAGCTTCCATTTTCTGCTCTACTGCTCACACGCACGCCAAGCAAGGCAATTATATTTCAGTCAGTATAAGTCTAAGTTTTGCAGATCTGTCAATCTGTCTAAACGGACAAATGGGAATTGTAATTGCGTCACCTTGGGAAAATACGTCCTTTTGCGTTTTACTCAAAAATGGAACAAATTTAGTAAGTGGCTTGACAGTTAAAAAGCTATGTTTATTTTCTTAAGGTCTGAAGAAATTGTTCATCCAACACATGAAAATGTTTGTCATAATTTACTCATGTTATTCCAAACCTGTATGACTTTTTCACCTCAGCAAATAAGAAAACATTCACAAGGCAGAAGATCCAGGCTGCACTTTCCAATAAAAACAAATGTTATGGGGAGAAATGTAACACTTTAGTATGAGGAACACATATTCACTATTAACTACGACTTTTCCCTCAATAAACTCCTAATTTACTGCTTATTAAAGGTGCCCTAGAATCAAAAATTGAATTTATCTTGGCATAGTTGAATAACAAGAGTTCAGTACATGGAAAAGACATACATTGAGTTTCAAACTCCATTGCTTCCTCCTTCTTATATAAATCTTATTTGTTTAAAAGACCTCCGAAACAACAGGCGAATCTCAACATAACACCGACTGTTACGTAACTGTCGGGATCATTAATATGTATGACCCAATATTTGCATATGCCAGCCCGTTTTCAAGGCATTAGACAAGGGCAGCCAGTATTAATGTCTGGATCTGTGCACAGCTGAATCATCAGACTAGGAAAGCAAAGCAAGAACAAGAGCAAAAAATGGCAGATGGAGCAATAATAACTAACATGATCCATGATAACATGATATTTTTAGTGATATTTGTAAATTGTCTTTCTAAATGTTTCGTTAGCATGTTGCTAATGTACTGTTAAATGTGGTTAAAGTTACCATAGTTTATTACTGTATTCATGGAGACAAGAGCCATCGCTATTTTCATTTTTAAACAATTGCAGTCTGTATAATTCATAAACACAACTTCATTCTTTATAAATCTCTCCAACAGTGTGTAATGTTAGCTTTAGCCACGGAGCATACTATCAAACTCATTCAGAATCAAATGTAAACATCCAAATAAATACCATACTCACATGATCCGATCCATGCATGCAGCAAGCATGACGAACATCTTGTAAAGATCCATTTGAGGGTTGATATTAGCTGTGTGAACTTTGTTTATGCACTGTATAACTGCACTTATAGTCGAGAGCTCGGGAGGGCAGGGAGCGAGAGATTTAAAGGAGGCCGCACAGCCTGAATCGGCGCATAGTTAATGATGCCCCAAAATTCGCAGATAAAAAATTTAATTAAAAAAAATCTATGGGGTATTTTGAGCTGAAACTTCACAGACACATTCAGGGGACACCTTAGACTTATATTACATATTTTGAAAAGATGTTCTATGGCACCTTTAATAGTTAGTGAAGGTAGTTGTTAAGTTTAGGTACTGGGTAGGATTAAGGGGCCGTTCACACAGAATGCGATTTTCTATTCCAGTGCACTACTTTTCCATTGTTTTTCTATGTAAAACAGACAGGACGTGCATGACCTTTACACTCGCATCTCACATCTTTTGCAGCACCTCGCACATGAGCACCGCGTTTTTAAGACACGTGTCAAGTTAAAAGAATCTCAACTTTTACACGCAGCGCTGATCATCAATGTCAGTTCCAAAACAGTGGACCAATCATAAGAACTCGGAGGCGGGGCAAACATTGCTAGCTTCTGTTTACAGTAGCAAGTTGGCATGGCAACTGTTTTATTTGTTTGTTATAGAGTGCCCCAGGGATGACGCGTTTTTGTAGGCCAACCCGGAAGTTAGCGGCGCGCGGGTTCCCTCGACTGAAAGCCTATTCATTTTTCCCATAGACTTTTGGAAAATCGCAGAAAATAAGCTCTGTGTTTAACAAAGGGTTATGACACTTACACGTTTTGTCTATCAAGATAATCTTTACAAGTTAACACAACATTTATAGATTTTGAAGCCTAAATAAAGTCGTCAGATATAAAAGGCTAACAGTAGGCTATAAACGGACTACAGCACACCATGGTCGCGGATCAACGTCGTCACCACCAAGCGTCCTCAAACTTTATTTAGAAAACAACTCTATTTAAAAACATGCTCGCTGATTATGATCTGCGCTGTGTATGAATACTTATCCACTTTTTCATGAGAAATGCTGTCCAAATGTCCCGTTTTTAATGATGACGTCTAAAGTCCCCGCCAAAGGAAGTAGTCCCTTTTAGCAATTTGTTAGCAACCGCCGATTTGAAGACGCAGTAAAAGTTTAAAAAATCACAAGTGGGTTATAACTGGTGTGTTTTATGTCATAGATCAAAACGTGAAAGTATTTAGAGGCTTTGTTTACCACAGACCTTATTTCAGGCGATTTAGCAAAAACCCATTCAAAAAACCCATAGACTTTATGGCGTTGGAACCGGAAGTCCTAAAATGCTAACTCGCTTCCGGGTTTTGCCTACAAAAACGCGTCATCCCTGGGGCACTCTATTGCCATTGTTGCAACACTTCTCAAAAGCGTGTCTCAAGACCCTCACGTTCTGTGCTGCGCTTTTTTTAAAACCATTCCTGAGCATTGCTTCTCACATTTTAGACGCAAAACCACGTTCTGTGTGAACGAGCCCTAATGCATTAATATGTGCTTAATAAGTACTAATAAACAGCCAATATTCTAGTAATATGTTGCTAATAAGCAACTTCTTAAAAGACCCTAAAATAAAGTGTTACCGGGGGAAAAGTAATCCATACTTTTACCACTAAAAGTAATCCATAAAAGTAGCTTTGTCTTCTTAAGCCTTACAGTAGCTTTGTATGAGGGATAGACCAAAATTTAATTTATACCACTCACTGATTACCATACTAATTCTAAGTCTTAGATTGTTTTGCACAATGATAAGTCACTCATCTGTGTCATTAAACTGAAACTGATATATGAAATCAAGGGGCCATTTACAGAACACAGTTTTTAACTAAAAACTTTTGGTCATTCATTCACACATCCGTGGCATTTTGGGGGCCTGGAAACAGACACAACTTTTGAAAACAGGTTTCAAAGTTCAAGTTTTTGAAAATAATACCATTACCGTCTCTGTTTAAACTACGAAAATGTGAATTTGTGAAAACAGTGACGTCATGCGCATGTTTATTACATGTTCAGTCTATAGGTGGGTAGTGTTTCTTTACAAATTAAAGGCCTGGCATGAATAATACAAAAATGAAATTTCTGTCATTAATTACTCATGTCGTTCCACACCTGTAAGACCTTTGTTCATCTTCTGAACACAAATTAAGTGTTATTTTTGATGAAATCCGAGGGTATCTGATCCACACATAGGCAGCAATGTCATTGCACCTTTTGATGTCCAGAAAGGTAGTTTAAATCATGGTTAAAATAGTCAAAGTGACTACAGTGGTTCAACCTTAATGTGATGAAGTGACGAGAACATTTTTTTGTGCACAAAAACAAAACAAAAATAACAACCTTATTCAAAAATTTGGGTGAACTAACCCTTTAAGTCAAAAGCTAAGATGGGAAGTTTCAGTAATACAGCCACACTGGTTAGGCATTGTGATAACAGTTTAAGAATGCACCAGCCTCAGAAACTGAAAATTTTATTTGTCCATCTGTGCCTCTATATATTGTATTTTAGGGTATTTGTTTGTTTACTTATTTATTTCTCTTTTCAATTTTGAATAAACTCAAGCCTGTGTTTGACAGAAGAGGCAAAGGCCTGCGTGCATTCAATCTGTTGTGGATTTGTACTGCCAGTATCTCTGCTAGTCACTTCATTTCAGCCTGCAGTCATAGAAGCACACAGTGCCGCTAGTCTATTGTGTCCCACTCTCTCTTAGCCTGGCATAATTGAGTTAAATTTTGAGGCATGCCAAAGTGAAGTCTTGCAGCCTCTGAATAATGTAACAAAACTGCTCCTTTGGCATGTAGCAGAAATCTGGCAGTGCTTGAACAAATACAAAAACTGCACCCCCACCCCCCTTACTTCTTATGTAATCTCAAATGAGTAAAGATGGTGAGAGTTTGCATGCTTTTCTAATCCCATTAAACTCACAGTAAACTTGAGAGCGCAGGAGACCTGACCCTTTCGAAAACTTCCATTCAAGGATGCAATAGATAGGTTTTTCCAGGCAATTTGCATTCTGGGATTACCTGGCTGCCTGATCTTCACTGGCAGCCTCAGACCCAATTTAGGCAGAACAAAGACTGCAAACTTCAGGCTGTGTGAATGCACTTTGGTAGCATGGGATTTATATTTAAATCAATATGAGTCTTTTAATGCAGATATGTCAGGATTTTATTCTAGAATGTATAATGCAGTGCCATTTCTTGGCCTCCCAACATAAAGGGAACAGTCCTGAATCAGAAAATGTGTGGTATTCCAGACTAATGTGCTGAGACAACTTACTGTATAAGTGAGCCCAATGGAAGACCAATGGAAGATAGGGGGTGGGGTGATAGAAGGGAAAGCTTGGAAAGTCATTATTCATAGAAATGGGTCATGGTGGATCAGGGCTGGGTGGTAAGATGGTATTCCATACACATGTAATAGTGGAGTTAGATGATAAAGATTTTTCTATGCCATTTATATTGCTGTAGATATAGCTGCATGACTAATGTTGGTTAGGGTTGCTGTATGTTATTTACAAATGACAGCAGCATAGAAACACATGCGAGTGCGTAAATATAGAGGATAATGAGACCCAAAGCTTAAAAAAAGCAAAACAAAACAAAAAACGTATTATTTAGCAAAATGATTTAGGTATGGTTGCCACATGAATATAGTGTTCAACTGTTGAGTGGTCGCAACTGTGTTTAAATAGGTCGAATTCAGCTTCGCTGCAGAAAAAGGTTGCACTCTAATAATTTTATACATAGAAAAAACTTAAATTTTCAATTCATCAAAATATCCACCATTAGCAGCTATCTGACCTAAACTGGGTTCTAATTGGTTCATTGTATTCTAAACTTAAATGGCAATCAATTGTTGAAGCTATTAAGGTGTGCTGACCCAAAAATCTTTTACAAACCTGGGCCAAGTTTAAACCAGTAACCAGGCATCACAGCTGGCAAAGGGGCATGTCTGACTTTGACATGTATATATTGCCATTATTATGTAATCAAAATGAAAATTATTATTGCTGGTCTTCAATGATAATGTCAAATTACTGTATTATGTATTTGCACAAAAAAAATGATAAGGATTTATGCTGATATCGTCCAAAACCACACTTTGCCAGGGGTGGTTCCAAACTTTTGGAGGGCAGTGTATATTAGAGTGCAACAGTGAACGTCCACTTTTTCTGCAGCGTCTGAAAGTGTTTTTTTTTGTTTTGTTTTGTTTTTTCAGCTACAAGGTGAATCATAACATTACAAACTAGGGCTGCATGATATATCGCGATTTATCGCCAATTTTATTGCACACGATTTGGCAAAGGCTGCAATTATTTTCTTGCGCAGCTTGTCAGAGCTGTACGGCTCTTGTGATCAGTAGTAAATGCTTCTCTATCTGAAAGCCAGAGGGTGCTCTTGCGCAGAAACTCCAAATACGCCCTGCCGCAGAAGTAGATAACATGCGTCATTCCAGGAAATCCCTCTGGGCATCATATAGCTGAATAAACAGAAGATTGAAACGCTTTGATTGATTAAACATGACTAATAAACACACTTCTGCCTTACTTTATTGATAAGCTGCGCATAAAAAATAATCACAGCCTTTGCTATTTCATAATTGCACTAAGAATCGCGTTTAAGCGTGATTTCAATGTTGTTTTTTGTACTGTGCGATGCATTGCATAGCCCTATTCCAAACTTTGATTTGGAGCAAAAATTGGACAAAAACGAATTCGCTGTTAAACATGATTATTTTAAAACTAAGTTGTAATAATGCGGGCTAACGGCTTCAACAGAAGCAGTGTCAATTAACAACCTCATAGCTCAGAGAAGTAAAAATCAATTTCCCTGAGGAGAAAATGAATGGAGTTTTTGCTTCCGGAACCCGACTGTTGCGCTCAGTTTTAATGCTATGATTCTTTTGCTTTTGTACATATTTTTAGACTTATCACTTGTGAATATTGTGAATAATCTTTTTTTTTTTTTTTTTTTTTTTGTGTGTTTATTAAGTTGCAAATAATAATAATACTAATCAAATAAAATGAAATGCTTGTCATTTGAAGAGTATTTAATTCATTGGATTATCCAAAACTAAAGGTTAATTTCCTCTCAATATTAAGCACCATCTTCCTCTTAAAATAAAAAAAAATGAAATAACTAAAAGCAAGATACTGATCACAGCCACTGCTTTAATTTTAACAGTGTGAGAATCCACAGCATGGCCTAATTTCTACTGCAGAAGCCTTTAGTCAATGGCATTAACAAAGGGATTCTATTAAGAAAGTGGCAGTGTCAGGCAGCCGGCTCTGTTTGGCACCACATACAATCCACTCCTCACCGTTTCAATCTTTTCATAATGATTTATCAGCCTCCACAAACCTTCCGCATTTGAATGTAGCAAACAAGCCCAGGTCTAATATGCTTAGTTCAGTAGCTTAAACGGTCACGATAATTGCCATCACAGAAATCACCTGCTGTCATAAGACTGGAATACTGAGTGCAGTAGAAAGGAAAATGGCCGCCAAGGCCCAATTATTATCTTCCCTTTCATTTACAGACCCAGCGGCAGACTTCTGTCTCCACTGAGATGGTTTCCTACTCTGGCGGTGTCACTTGTGCCTCTATTTTATGGCTTGCCTTGAGAACAGACTTGTGTGCTTTGCATATTGATGAAAACGAGACAGGTTTGGTTGAGTCAGAGGAGAGAATGTGCACATTTGATCCTTCAGGCGATAAAGTACTTTTTTGTGCAGTTCCTCCGACTTCATGTTGCACTTTACACTGTTGATTGTTCCAGAAACTGTTGCTCTTCTGCATTTTCTTTGAGTGGGTTTGATAGATATTCCTTAGACAAGTGAGTCTTAAAATTTGTCAAAAACATTTCCAGGTCATATTTCACACCAAAAATGAAAAGATTATAAGATTTTGTAATTATATAATATATATATATATATATATATATATATATATATAGTAAAAATACAGCTGATGTTAGTATCATTAGTGATATTAGTCATTTTATTATTAAATTAGCATAAATTAAAGGTAGTATAAATATCACATGATATACTGTAAATATTTTACAATTTAAAGAAAATAAAATGTGGTCCCAAAGTCTGAAAACACTTGTAATTTTTTTTTTCTTTTTTTTTTCATTTTTTCCAATTGTTTTTTTCTACTGTATTAAATGTACTTATAAAAGTAATGTCACAATGACAAAAAATCATAATGTAAAATAATATGTTGTTGTTTCTGTCATTTCAATTCTTTCTTTCTTTTTTTCCTTTGATGGAGATCATTAGGGCTTCATATGACCTATCCCTGTTTTTGACTTTGCTTTGTTTATTGGTTCCATTACTGCTAGGTTCCTGCTAGAAAGGACACTAATGAAAACCTTTTACCACTGACAACAATATCATTATAGTCATGCTACATGATCAGCAAATGTCTGCGCTCTGACCACAAGCCATGCAGGAATGGACTTGGGACATTAGAGTTTTTCTCTTGACAAGATTTGATATTTCCAGCCCAGCACCTTTGGCTCCACAGACCTTTGATGTGGCAGACTGCAGCGTCCCTACAGATGCCTCTGCCTAGGTCCCTTCACCAGGGCACCTCTGATCCTCCAGCTTTGGTTGCCACCTCCCTGGCTGTGATAAAGGCTTGGCTTGAATCTCCCAGGATGCACCTGGCCTTGTGTTGATAATGGCCCAAGCAGGATTTCCCAGTGTGCAGCATGATCACAGCCGGAAAAGGGGGCGGGCAGAGCTGAGTAAACACATCTGGTCTGTCTGGCCAGGACGCAGCCTTGATGTGTCCCATCAACTCTGTCCCCTTCTTTAAAGGATGGGTCTCGGCTAACCCCCTGTGTGTGGCTCCAAAATTAGATCGGGATGATTGATTACACGCTCTTTTGAGTCCAACCAGGAGGAGAGGGGCAAGACTTATCGAATCCTTCAAGCCCATGCTTCGAACTGTCACGGATGTTTCATCAAAGTCATTCGCCAAGCCTCTTGATTTGTTTCATCAACTTAGCTCTCCAATGCCGCTGTAGAAACGATATTGCAGGAGTTACCTCTCATCGATTCCCTTTCAATCTCCTCCACCCATTTTTATCCTCCAGTTGCGCTGTAGCTTTAAAGACCTCATGTAGATCTGGCAGCGAGAGTGCTTCTTTCACTCTAACCAACGTTTATCATGTTTACTATGTTTAAAAACAGAAATTTTTACATGTGAATTTTCTTTGGGATGTAAGCAATAAACTATCACACACAGCACACTGCTTTTTAAGGGTGGGAAGCACAGATGTCACTCATCAATAGTTGCGTTAGCAATAATCAGTTTGTAATTGGACTAATAGCAAAGTCATAATAAAGTCTAGTGGAGGACGAAATACAAAACTCAAGTACTTGAGTAAAAGTATTGATACCCTAATAAAATATTACTCAAGTTTTAAGTACTCTTTATTTTACTTGAGTAAAAGTACAGAAGTACTTGATTTTTAATGTACTTAAGTATTAAAAGTACTTATCAATGAATGTTTGTTTTGTAATTTTATATAGCCTACTTTTAAATAAATTTTATATTATATATTTTATCTAATTCTACTGCTCAAAATACCTAGGGGAGGGGGAATTGCTGGATCTAACATATGAATAATTAAGTAGCCAGCACAAGTCAGTAAGGAAAATTAGTGGATGCTGATACATGTAATATGTGTTGACAATCAATAAAAGCATACGTCACATGCAAACGTATGCAAACATACTAGTTTTATATCATTTGAAACCACTACGGGGAAGAATGCAAGTGCAATAATTTGCGTTATTTTAATGTTATGTTGTGTTTTTTAACTTAGAAACTACACCGTTGAGATGGTGATATGGACATGCCTGCATTCAAGCATTAAAGCTCACCCTTTAACAGCAGATTTAATTCACAAAAAACTCACAGTTGTGACATAAAGATGAGTTTCATTTACAATAATCAATAATAATCTATATAATAATAATCTCTTCGATTTCTTCTTCTTTTGATTTGATTGGCAACCAACGTTTTAGGTGCATTACCACCACCTACTAGACTGGAGTGTGGATCAGATGATTGGCAGATTGTTAAATTTGAAAGAAAAAAAAGTCCTGTCTCTTTCAGATATTTAATGTTGGGATATTTCCGATGCTTTATCCCCAAGGAGGTTCTCTACTGTGAACTTGCGCTTAGCTTTATCTACATCTTCTGCTAATTTCTTCCTCTCCACCACGTATCCCCTACATTCAATCAGCACATGTTGGACTGTCTCTGCACCATTACATCTTGTACATTGTCCATTTGGGTGTTTACCTATTTTTTGAAGTGAATAATTATGCCCTATTCTTAGACGGGAAATGACTTTCTCTGTCTTTCAGCTCCTGGCCAGCTTTTTTCCCAAACCAACATTTTTCTGTATATTATAGAGATGTCTTCCAGTTTCATTTAATTCCCAGTATTCTTGCCATTTATTTTTATTTTTTGCATTTGTTCTTGAATGATTTACCTTCAGCTTTACTTAATGGGATTTGCATGTCAACTGACTTTACTTTGAGCGCTTGTTTTGCCAATATCCACATTTTCATTTCCTACTACCCCTACATGAGCAGGAATCCAAACAAAGCAGACAGTCAATCCCTTTTGGTACATTCTATACAGATAATGATGGATACTATATATCAAATCTAGGATACATTTCGAGGATATCCCGGTTCTTGGCTCATTTTGAGTCAGACTAGTAAATTCAGTTAAGGGACTCGCTCTGAATGGATCGGCTGCAATCGGATCAGTAGGATCACAAATGAATCATTCGGTGCGATTTGCAAACCGGTTTAACAGGTTCATTCAAAAGAATCGGACACTGTGCTATTGATGCTCTGAGCACGTGATGATTGTTTCAGTTCAAAATAACAAATAGGACATGTTTTTATGAAATGTAGTGGAGTAAAAAGTACAATATTATGCTTTAGAATGTAGTAAAGAAAAAGTAAAAATTTCTCAAAATAAAAATGGTGTAGTAAAGTACAGTGTTAGTACACCCAAAAATGAAAATTCTGTCGTTTATTAGGCTACTCACGTCATGTCGTTCCACATCTGTAAGACCTTCGTTCATCTTCAGAACACAAATTAAGATCTTTTTGATGAAGTCTAAGAGGTTTCTGTCTCTCCATAGAGATCTAATGCAACTACCACTTCAAGGTCCAGAATGGTAGGAAAAAGACATCATTTAAAGTACTCCATGTGACTCCAGTGGCTTAAACTCAATTTGAAGCGAACATGAGTGCTTTGTTAGTGCAAAAAAAAAAAAAAAAACATAATTTACCACTTTATTTTTGTAAGTAAAGTGGTAAATTGTTTTTTTGTGCAAACAAAGCACTTGCGTTGCTTCATAAAATTGAAGTTAAATCACTGGAGTCACATGGAGTACTTTAATTATGTCTTTTTATTACCTTTGGAGTGGTAGTTGCATTGGATCTCTATGGAGAGACAGAAACCTCTCAGACTTTATCAAAAAGGTCTTAATTTGTGTCCCGAAGATGAACAAAGGTCTTATGGTTGTGGAACGACACGAGGGTGAGAAATAAATTATAGAATTTTCCTTTTTTTGATAAATATAAGCAGCATGGCACAAAGCTTAATTTGCTCACTTTCTCCTAATTAGGACCCGAAATAGATAAATATTACTCAACTCAACTCAACTCAACTCAATTTTTATTTGTAAAGCACTTACAAAACCATAAAAATGGGCCAAAGTGCTGTCCATAAATAGTGGATAATTTATAAAATTAATACAAGCATAAAAAGAACCAAGAAAAACATGCAATCAATTACTCACAGTTGGCCTAATCAAACTCCAAAAGCTTGATGAAATAAAAAAGTCTTCAAGTTCTTTTTAAAAATGTCTATGCTATATTAAGTCTGCTTTTTAAAACAAAGAAAAGAATAATAGTATGGTGAGTATGTGCAAACAGTGGGAAACTCTGTATATCCATGCAATGTGCGCATGTCATTCCGATTTGAGGCTTGTGAAAACAAGTAAACGCGCAAATCGATCACTTCAAAATACGTACATGTAAACAATTTGGATTCATCAATCGTAATGATTTCATTCTGAATGAAACAAAAGGTGTCCATGTAAACATAGCTAATGACAAAATGTAGACACTCAATTATGGAGTCAAATTAATGCCTTAAAGTTTTGCACAAAAATAAAGTTTTGCAAAACAAAAAAAATAATTGAGCAATAAAAAAATGTTTTGCAAACAAAAATAAAGAATTGCAAAGGAAAAATAAAGTATTGAGCAGAAAAAAATAAGTTTTGCAAGCAAAATTAATAAATTGCAAAATAAAATAACGTAGTGCAAAAATTAAAATATAATCAATTACAAAAATCAATGACAGCTGTAATCCTATTTTATCTTTGCCACATATTTTTCATGCTCAAACCTACTAAATCATTTGCAACGCTCATTTTATTCTGCGTTTCAGTCAAGCGTGCGCTCACGATACCGGCTTTCGTTTGCGCTGCACTGTTCTGTGCGGTTCTCTTTATGGCACTGGTTTGACGTGTGGGTGGAGTCAAGAAACGGGGGCACGCCCCCGCGAAACACGTCATCGACAGGAGACGCAGATCGCAACAGAACAGATCAAGCATAGAGACAGAGCGCATTTATTATAATCTGAAAACCATGCCCACCGGGGGAAAAACAATCCAACCGGGGGAAAAATCAATCCAACCGTCTCCATTGACTTTGTAATGCATGAGGCTGCCTCCTTGTCTTTTCTGACTCATTACAAAAAACAGAACAATGCCTAAAAGCTGCTGTGTGACAAGGTGTACAGCTAACAAGCTAAAAAACCCAGAAATAAGTTTTTATAAGCTGTCGACCCCAAAAAACGAATGTTTAAGGACACAAAAGTGGATACAGGCAGTGAGACAGAGCACAACGGGTCATATTACTATAAGAAATGCATTGGAGGGGGTCGTAATTGGCGACAACATATGCTAAACAAACCAACAAAAACAAACCATTCATTATTTTTAACCATGTCAAAGAATTATTTCACCTGTCGCTGATTACGTTCCCCTCCAATGCATTTCGCGGGGGCGTGCCCCCATTTCTTGACTCCACCCCCACGTCAAACCAGTGCCATAAAGAGATCCGCACAGAAAAGTGCAGCGCAAAAGAAAACCAGTATCGTGAGCGCACGCTTGACTGAAACGCAGAATAAAATGAGTGTTGCAAATGATTTAGTAGGTTTGAGCATGAAAAATATGTGGCAAAGATAAAATAGGATTACAGCTGTCATTGATTTTTGTAATTGATTATATTTTATTTTTGCACTACTTTATTTTATTTTGCAATTTATTATTTTTGTTTGCAAAACTTATTTTTTTCTGCTCAATACTTTATTTTTCCTTTGCAATTCTTTATTTTTGTTTGCAAAACATTTTTTTATTGCTCAATTCTTTTTTGTGTTTTGCAAAACTTTATTTTTGTGCAAAACTTTAAGGCATTAATTTGACTCCATACTCAATGCATTGTTGCATCTAAAAGATGCCCCTTAAATTGCCACAAATTGTAATATTACAAAAAAATAATTAGCCAAATGCATTTTTACAATATTTATAAATGGTAATGCCCATCAAACAAGATTATTCATGTTAAACTAAATGCATTTAAACAGACCACAATTTAATTTAATTGTATGCATCCCCAAGCACTCTGTGTACAGCAGGGTTTTGAAATTATAAACATGATCAGTCATGTATTACTATTTCAATTAGCTGTTTGTTTCCCAGCAAGTGAGAAGTTTGCAAGTCATCGTATAAAGAAGTTGGTCTTCAACTCGGAATAAAAAGGCAGTGATTGAAAGTGAACAGTCTTTTTTTCCCCCAATGTAAATAACTCTCATAGACTTCCAGTAAGACACAGCTATATGCAGCACTCCTATCAAATATGTCTTGAAAATAAAACTTCTCTAAAATGCATAACAATACTGCAAATTTAGTGCAAAAAAAAAAAAAGCTAGTCACTCAATCAGTTCTTACAACATAGAACATCCATTCTATGAAAACGTGTGCACTTGTCCTGATTTGATTCTCAGTTGGTTTTACTAAGATCATGAATCATCTACTATTTCGCCCTGGGAAAATGTAGCTAGAGATCATTATTTTATACCATGCTGGGCGTCCCATTGCCAGGCATAAAATGCACTTCACAATATTAGGAAGGTGTAGACTGCAGATAGAGTACACACTTTGCCTGTGCAGTGTTTCCCAGACAACAGGAACACCCATCATGTCCTTGACCCACTAAGAAATGATTATCAGAAAAAAGCATTCCAGGCATCGATGAGTAAATATGACATATGTGTTTAGACTTTCACTGCTGCTGCAAGAAAACGGTTGCAATTGAAGGACAATTTTGGACCATTTCCTATTCTTAAAATGGGTAAGCTTCAAACTGTAAACTTGTGTTGTAAATCCAGTGGTAATCTATTTGCCAGAGGCACTTGGAGAGCTTCAGATTCTCCAAAGCAACAAATAAGATCTGATACATTGTCTCCTGCACACTTTAAAGAAAAATACAGCAAATGTCCTGATGCATTTGGCCATGAGTAATGGCAGTTTGGTCTCATTATTTTCCCTTGTCCACGAATTAGGATCCGCAAACAAGCTCAGCTGTGGGCCGCATATATGCAAAATTCCCTCTTGGAATGTATTTGTGTGTGTGAATGAATTTTGTTCACCGGGGCCCATTGGGCCTCACGTCTACGAGAGGATGTCTTATCAGAGGCACTCCAGCGAGGGCCTGACAACTTAAACTGAGGGCCACATGTTTATTGAGTAATTGAAACTGAGCAATGCGGGTATGAATTCAGCGTGCCTGTCAATCAGTCGGCTCAGGGGATGGAGTCGCTGACAGCCCGTGGCCTGACTAATGTCATACCGAAATTACAAAATCAACAGCATGTTATCCACCGCATATAAACAGCATGCCGTACACTTCTTTGCAATAAAGCAGCCAGTATTCTTTTCTTCTTTGGTTTGACTCCATTATCATCCTACCAACATTCTGCAAATGTTCAAGGGCAGTTTTACCTAATTTTCCCTTTTTAGTCTTGTAGCTTGAAGATTTAATTTTACACTTTAGCACACATTCCTAGGTAATTTCAGTCCAATTTAGAATCTGTACCGTTCTCTGAAAGTTATGTAGATTTCCACAAAATGGAATGGCAGTCATTCACAACTTTGCACACCCTTGTCCCTTAAAGGAACACTCCACTTTTTTTGAAAATAGGCTCATTTTCCATCTCCCCTAGAGTTAAACAATTGAGTTTTACCATTTTCAAATCCATTCAGCCGATCTCCTGGTCTGGCAGTACCACTTTTAGCTTGGTTTAGCATAGTTTATTGAATCTGATTAGACCATTAGCATCTCGCTCAAAAATGACCAAACTTGACTCTTCTGTAGTTACATCGTGTACTAAGACTGATGTAAAATGAAAAGTTGCACTTTTCTAGGCTGATATGGCTAGGAACTATACTCTCATTCCTGCATAATAATCAAGGATATTATGCAGCGCCTGTGACCCCCTGTTTGCACAGGGAGCGTGCCTTGCAACCATGGAGACATTTGTGAGAGACGCTACGTAATATCATTGCGCCTGCTGCACCCATGGTACGGCAGCAAAATTCCTTGATTATTACGCCGGAATGAGAGTATAGTTCCTAGCCATATCGGCCTAGAAAATCGCAATTTTTCATTTCCCGTCGGTCTTAGTACACAATGTAACTACAGAAGAGTCAAGTTTTAAATAGGAAAAATATTGAAACTCTTTGGTCATTTTTGATCGAGATGCTAACGGTCTAATCAGATTCAATGAACTATGCTAAGCTATGCTAAAAGTGCTACTGCCAGACAGAATGGATTTGAAAACGGAAAAAAAGTGGAGTGTTCCTTTAAGTGTTTATTTATAGACATAGTCAAATTAATGTACAGACATATCAACATACAAATAGCTCACTTACAGTGTCTCAAGACGAGAAATCGGAGCACCGTGCCGCCCTGACCTTTTATTCCTGTATCATAATCCAATGTAGCTTCTTGCGGGTTTCCTGACTCTTTCAAAGTGAAATATCTTGTGAGTGACGTTAAAAGCACATTCAGTTTTATCCAAAACAGATGGCATAAATTTGGCAATGCTTTGTTACATTGGTTGGTGTATATATTGTGGCAGTTTGGAAATGTCTGGGGAGTTAGGGCTAGTGTGCGCTAATGCTCTATTGCCAAACCCTACCCTAAGCCTATCCCAAAAGTGTTAACAAAAGAGAGGCCATTGTTTCAGGTAGTTCAGCTACCAATAAAGGCCCCAATATACTTCAAGGGAAATCAAAGAACAAATTGGTGTGATGTAATTTCAAACATAATCAAGTCATAATGAAGTTCATGTGGAGTTCATTTCAGGAGTTTGAGGACAGCTTGTCAAATTGAACTTTCTTGAAAAATTTGTTCCAGCTGTTTAAAGAGTTAGTTCAAAAAGAAATTTCTGTCATTAAGTACTCACCCTCTTGTCGTTCCAAACCCATAAGACCTTTTGATGAAATCCAAGAGATTTTTTATCCCCATAGAAAGCAACACAATTACCATCATTCAAGGCCACTTGGATTTCATCAAAAATATTTTAATTTGTGTTCCGAAGATGAACGAAGGTCTTACAGGTTTGGAACGACATGAGGGCGAGTAATTAATGACAGAAATTTAATTTTAGGGTGAACTAACCCTTTAAAACCTTCAAACTACCATTGGTTTGTGGTGATTACGTAATAGGTAGGTGTGCACTGAGGCTCCGCCTTCTTTGATGTGAAAATCTTCTCTGGTTCATTCCTTCTGTTCAGTCTGTCGAGGTTAAACATCCATGAGTTAAAACATGAACACACTCTCCAGTGCTTTATAGTAGAACATAAAGTTGTAATTCTAATCCAAAGTGACATTGTCACTTGTTTTTCATGCTTAATACTGTAATGCTGCTGCTTCAAAGTAACTATTGTATAAAGTGTCATATAAATAAACATGAAGTGTGTTGACTGGAGCATTGAATTGCAGAGCTGGTGCAAACATATCCACAGATGCTTTCTTAAAGGTGGGATATGTATTTTTTCAACAACATTGTTTGGAAGTTACTCGGGCCGACACCAAAAACAAACGTCTATCCAATCAGCATTAGGGGGCGTATGACGGTCGAGGAGAGAGAACAAACAAGTGGGAGATTTGAGAAAAGAAAAAAAAACAGAAAGAGAGATGATGAGACAATACAAAACAGCTAAAAAGAATATCACTGGAATGAAGGTTTACGACTGGGCAAGCGCTTTAGGACCAGCGTTAATATTAGAAAAGCTTTCCGGTGCTGGAGAGAGCTAAGCGGGAAGGCCTGAAAACAGACACGGAGACTGCTTTGATTCCGCTTCACACATTTGTAACACTGGGTTTGAGTGTCATTGATTTTCTGGAGCTGCTGTGCTGTTGGCGACTAACAACGAACAATTGTTTGTACTTACTCTTGTGTACTGTACGTTAATTTTTTGTGCTTCCTTGTCACTCGTTCATCATCTGCTCTTTATTTTCTGTGAAGCATTATTTTGTTGTGCGTCAGCTGTGATAAACAGACATCCACTCGCATTGCGTGTGTAACAGTGGCCAGATAGTGAGAGTTGTACAGGTAAACCACTGTGCAGAATGCAGTGCTAGAGAATGCAGGTGTTTAGCATCAGTGCACTCGCCTCGCCTGCCAGCAGCGATCAGGCTGGGTTCGAGACTGATTTGGAGCAGGGTGGTTAGGACTGAAGGGTGAGTTTTGGAGGCGGAGTTTTGGGTTGACTTCAAATATCAACAATGTCCAACAGTGTTGTTGAAAAAATACATACCCCACCTTTAACTGCCATTTCCTCACCGCTGTCATTTTTGTTTGTTTATTTTGTTATTGAGAGGAAAGTGCGCAGCACATAATTTACATATTCTCTCTCATCAGTGTGGGTCACGTTGGGATGTTCGCTAACAGTATACCACTCATCGAAATTTGAATTTCTTTTATCCCTAAGTGAAGAAGGAGAAAGAACTTTGCAGTAAGTGTATCAGGGCCTTAAAGGATTAGTTCACTTTCAAATAAAATTTTTCCTGATAATTTACTCACCATGTCATCCAACATGTTCATTTCTTTCTTTTTTCAGTCAAAAACAAAATTAAGGTTTTTGATGAAAACATTCCAGGATTATTCTCCTTATAGTGGACTTCATTGGCTTCCAAATGGTTGAAGGTCAAAATGACAGTTTTAGTGCAGCTTCAAAGGGCTTTAAACAAAACCAGACAACGAATAAGGGTCTTATCTAGCTAAACGATTGGTCGATTACAGTATATGCTTTATAAACACAAATGATCACCTTGTACGTGCTTCCACTTTCTGCATTCTTCAACAAAACTCCCGCTGTATGTCCTATGCCTTCCCTATTCTACTTACGGAAAAAAAAAAACGAAACTGGCGCCGCGTTCGTTCCGTATGTCGGAGGCCATTGAAGTCCATTATAAGGCGAATAATCCTGGAATGTTTTCATCAAAAACCTTAATTTCTTTTCGACTGATGAAAGAAAGACATGAACATCTTGGATGACATGGGGGTGAGTAAATTATCAGGAAAATTTTATTTGAAAGTGAACTAATCCTTTAAGAGTGTTTTTAATCTCAGCACTGCTTACCGAAATTGTCACCTTTTAAATCCATTCTGAAATTCAAAATCAACAATAGCTTGTTGTCATGGTCCAGTTAGCCCCTGCTGGTAGATGAAAGTGAAAGTGACATGAAGGCCAAGTATGGTAACCCATACTTGGAATTTGTCCTCTGCATTTAACCCATCCAAGTTAGTGCACACTCATGAGGATGCATGAGTAGTGAACACATACACTGCAGACCGTGGACTCATCCGGAGCATTTCTGCTGCGGTGCCCAAGGGTTAGGTCCCTTGCTTCAAGTCTCTAACCATTAGGCCACATTGTCTTCATTGATGGTTAATGGATATTATATTATATTATATTATATTATATTATATTATATTATATTATATTATATTATATTATATTATATTATATTATATTATTACAGTAAAAAATGGATATTGAAAAAAAGTGCTTTACATTTAAAATTGAATTGACTATTATTTTGATAATTATATATTTTTTTGCAAGTTAACATGTAAATTGTAAATATTTAATTACAGTATAGCAGATGCTTTAGCTGTGTGTGATTTGTATTTGGCAGGCTTTCAAAAGTGTGACCTTGAAATGGACATGACTTCAACTTTCTGCAGCTCTGGAGTGATTATTCACAAGACCTTTATAGTGCAGATAACTGTCTCAAAAAACCCTGTAGGTGGAACTGAGGGCCCATGAACAAAGATGACAGATTTTAAATCATATACTGGCAGATTGTCAGTCAAGAAACTGACAATGAGATGAATTGTAATGCACATCTCCCTCCTGGCATTATGCTCTTTGGATTCATCTCACGCCACCATTAATTAAACATTTATTTTTATGTTTTCAGTTTCATCTTTATCCTCTTGAGGTAAACAATCTCTACCATCTGCAGAGGAGATAAGGGCATGTTATCATGCATATCAATGCATTTTCGTTTTCAGATATTCTAATTTAGTTTGCATGATGATATTGTAGCTCTTTGTCCTCGATAAATGCACCCTCATTGCTCTGTCCCTTTATTATGTGCAGTGTTAACAGTATAGAGTATAGATTTCCTCTTCTTTGCCTGCCTCAGTGTTTTTGTCCAGGGTTGTTGACATGCACTGAAATTCAGTTCTGAGAGTCCTGGATTGGCCTATGAATGCATGATAACACAACCTGAGAGATATGGGACATAGATGCAACAACTATTCAAACAACATGCCCTTTAAACACTCGTGGGATAATTTACAAGCATACAAAAAAATAATAATTAAATCAAACCCCAAAATTTGGAGCAACTTTGTATGTAAGAGTGACTTTTAACACACATTTCACACAACCAAAAAATCAAAAACACATTTCACACACACACACACACATGCGGTTTCCATATTAAGGGATATAGACTTTTTAGGCAAAATGCTGGCAAAATTGCACAGCTCCACTCCACTTCAGCTCTCCAGTGCTCACAAGTGGAGTACAGTGAACATTTCAGGTCTTGTTATACTATATGTGTCTTTTGAACCACGAATGGAACTAACTGTTGTATAATTAATTGCACATATATTAATTAGATGTGTGTGTGTGTGTGTGTGTGTGTGAGAGAGAGAGAGAGAGAGAGAGAGCGTTTTTGTGACATATCAGGACACAAATTTGTATAATGACATGGGTATGACATAAGTATTACGAGGAGAGGGTGACTTATGAGGACATTACCCCATGTCCCCATTTTTCAAAAGGCTTATAAATCATACAGAATGAGTTTTTTTTGAGAAAGTAAAAATGTGCACAGTTTCCTGTGATGGGTAGGTTTAGGTGTAGGGCAATAGAAAATACAGTATAAAAACCATTACACCTATGGAATGTCCCCGCAATTCACAAAAACAAACGTGTGTGTGTGTGTGTGTGTGTGTGTGTGTGTGTGTGTGTGTGTGTGTGTGTGTGTGTGTGTGTCTAAAAGTCAACACTGTAAAAAAAAATCCCCTTGTTTCTACGGAAAAATACCGGCAGCTGTGGTTACCAGAACAATACTGTAAAAATGACATCAAACCGTAAACATACTTACGGAGTTACATGTGAATTTTACATTTTAAATCTGTTAAATTTACGGTAAAATAATGTATTTCATTAACTGATATAATGTTAATTTACTAACCTAATGAAGTACTAATATCTGTTTTGTACCTTTATAATACACTGACAGTCACCAAACACAGTGGTGATAAGAGTCACATGATGAATCAAAGTTCATCACAAGCTGAGGAGGACAATACTAATATATAGAAGGTGCACACAGTGTCATTCACACACACACTAAACACCATCATGGTAACATGCATGAAATTTTAAAAATGCAATAAACATTAATTTAACAACATTAGATGTAACATAAAACCCTAATGTACATAACTGATTAGAAAAAAATGAGAAAAACTAAAAGAAACAGAGTTATTTCAACGAAAATATATCAAATGTGAAGTATCACGCAGGGAATTGTGGGAATGTCAATATACGGTTTTTCACTGTAAATTTTACAATGAATTGTTATTTTTCACTTCCAAAAACTGTGAATTTAACGGTATTTTACCGTAAAATTACATTAAATGTACCATTAGATCTATTACAGTTATTCACCGTATATAGTACGGAAACTTTCTGTAAACCAATCAACAGTTTTTCACCGCAGCATTTTTACAGTCTTTTACTGTTAAAATCACGGTCATTTTTTACAGTGAATTTATAATGGGCAATTAAACTTTGAAATGAAAATTTTGAAACATATGACACATTTACAGGTGTGCTATTAGCAATTAATTGTAATCTGAATCCATACTGTGGGTTAAAATATTAAAACCAATAAATATTCTGGGACTCTGCTAGTGAGAGAACAGATCAAGCAGCATTTTTTTTTTTTTCTTTAATTAGACACACAGAGCTCACTGCATTGCTAATGAATGTTGCTTTGGTTTGGGTGAAATAAGGACAAGCAGTAAGTTAAGTTATGGGCTAATTCCCAGATTGTAGAAATCTATGAGTATTTACACTTACATTATGAGATGCATTAAATTAACAGCTTCAAAGTTGAAGAATGATGCAACAACAAGGCCACACAAAGAAAAGAAAAGAAAAGGAAAAAAAAGCTAATTTCTGCAGCTGCTAACTGCTAACCTTGGATAATAAATTTAGATACTGAGATAATTTGAACTGATTTACAGATGAGCAGGAACTGACAAATGACAACTCCTTTTTTTTTTAATCATTATGTCTTATAATGAATTTTTTAGATCTCATTTTGTCTGTGTTGGTCTATTAGGCACTAACATATTTTCAAAAGTTCTTTCTCTCCACAAAATATCTTATTATTTCTTTTCTCAGATAACTATTGCAGAAAACAAGCATTTAAAGTTTTTTGTTCACGGCCATCTGTCATGCTTTGCTTTTCTCTCTAATTTAAAAGATAAACAGCCCTTCTCTAACTAACTTTTTATTGCTGAAAGCACAAAGCAATTTGAAATAATCTCAGTAGACATTTAAAAAAAAAAGAGTTTTTATAACATTGTAGCAGAACTGAATTTCAGTTCATTTACAAGAAGTAGTCAAATGACACTTATTAAAATAATTCAATAATATTTTCTCTGATACTTAACATATGTTTTCTACAACCTGAGTGTTTTGGATTTGTGATTTACAGTAAATCATCTTCATGTTTGATGCAGATTTGAAGAGATTGTTTTTCATCAGTGCTGATTGAACAACGTCAGTCTTCTTTGTCTATTTTTAAGCCAGGCAATTCGGTCTTTACACAGAAGTTATTTGAGCAGTTAATGAGCTGTCGACAGACTGAGCGTTTAAGAGGCTAATGAATATTCATCAGGCAGTGTGCAGAAGCGTGGAACACAAACACTGATTCACTCATGTATGACAGCATGAAAACTGGTGACAAATGGGATGAGAACAGGTGAGATCTTTGTCTCGCCAGTGAAATGGAAATGATGGATGCGACCAGAGAGGTGTGCGGTAAAGTACTTGGGGGGTTTGTTCTGTTGGGAGTTATGTGCCTCGCACAACTCTTAACCTGCTAAACAGTTCAGCACACTTTAAGTATTTCAGTGAAAATTAAGAAGAAATCTTTTTTTTTTTTTTTTTTTCATTGCTGCCTTTTCCCTTTTTCCTTGTAATTAAGAAGCAGCCAATTACATGTACAGTATTGAGTCCTTGGCTATTAAAGTTTGATCTTGATTAATATTTTAAAATGCATTATGTTGTTTTCTTATTTAGAATAGTGGTATTTGTGCAAAAAAAAAATGTCATGATTTGTTATCACAACATTTTTTCTTTTGTCAAATCAACTTCAATAATTAATGTGGTTCAGATAACATAATATTTAGAATTTCTGCTGATTAAACCAATTGCCTTCATTGTATTAATGCAAATTTTTTATTTCATCAAACTCAAAATTTTAAGGCAACCAGGTAACTTACTTTTTTAAGTTAAACCAACAATTCAATTCAATTTACAGTGTGTATTTAGGATATATAAAAGCAGATATATGCTTATTTTTTATTATCATAGTGTAAAAAGCACTGGTATGGCATCTATATACCCCATTAGAACCGGAGCAAATTTTTAATTTCATCAAACTCAAAATTTTAAGGCAACCAGGTAACTTACTTTTTTAAGTTAAACCAACAATTCAATTCAATTTACAGTGTGTATTTAGGATATATAAAAGCAGATATATGCTTAATTTTTATTATCATAGAGTAAAAAGCACTGGTATGGCATCTATATACCCCATTAGAACCGGAGCTGCTTAAATCTGATTAAAAAGCTAAAAACTGAGTTGAAAACATAACTGAGCTTGATAAATGTATGGAAATAAATCTGCAGGGAGTGGTACTATTATTCAGGAAGAATAATATGATACTGACTGAACATGTTTGTGTTTCTGGCTTATAAGAAAACATCCACAAAACTGCTTGTAAAGCAGCAAGCTGTTTTCTTTCAAATCAGTGCTGTTCCCCTGTTTCCATGGTTGAGCTTAGTTTGGGAATTGAGTGGTTTATAGACTATTCTGTTTTCTTGGGGGTCTGCTGGCTCACAGTGATTACCTTCCCTTGTATATGTCACAAGCACACTCGATTGTTAAAAAAATAGTTGTTAGGTTACTCTGATTGGTTGGTCATTGATCAGGATTGACTGATAATCATCTCCTAGACTCTGTAATTTTTCAGCTTAGCTGATCACATAAGCCTTTTTCAAGACTTCAGCATCACTCTTACAGTATGTCATCATTGCTGAGATCATTTCAAATGTGTCAAGAACAAAATGAAAAATGTGTGCTCCAAAATAAAAACAGCATGGGGGAACATCGGCCAAACAAATCTGAATCAGCAGTTAGAGAAGATACCAAGAAAAAAAGGTTTATTGTGGAACATTTTTCTTGTTTAACGAAAAGTAAATTGTTTTTGCAGTTGTTGTCACATTTCGAGTATGATATATTGTTTGAAACAAGACATTTTTATTTACGTGCATGATATACTTATAATTTATTTTTTAGATTTTAAAGAAGTGTTCACCGTGGATGAAATACATCAGCTGTAAATACCCTGGCCTAATAGAACTAATAGAACTGGCCCCTACCTTTCTTTTTTATTTACTTTGATTTTACTAAAATATTCAGTAAATACTAAATATGAACAACATTTCTGTCTGAAAATTTAGTCTTAACCCTATACCCTAACCCATAACTTATCCCTAAAATTAGAGGGAAATGATAGATGAATAACACTGATGTAAAAACACCTAACCCTTGTTGTAAGCCTAAATTTGACATAAACTGTTAACTTGTCCCTCAAATCTGATTGGTTGGTTGTAATGTTGTTCCAGGATCAACAAAGACGTTGATCCAGGAACATGTTGTACTTGGTGAAATCGCGTTCACCCCTGGGGTCAAGAGGCGCAACTGGTGTTAGAGGCTTGCATCCTTGTTAGCGTGCCTGACTCCCATGCATGCCAGTGGTGCTGGTTTGAATCCCGCTCAGAGCGGTGCGAGTAGGACCAATTACATTGGTGCCATGACCCGGATAGAAGTGAGGTTTAGGGGGGTAAGTGTAACGGAGGCAAGATACTAAGAGCTGTGCAGGTAAACCTCATTCTTCTGGACTCAAGAGGCACACCAGTGACTGACGTTATGCAGTCTTTAGCATCTATGTTAGCACGCCTGCCTCTATTGCCTGGAACGGTGGTTCGAATCCCGCTCGGAGCGGTGCGAGTAGAACTGGAGTAGTACAAAAATAAATAAATAATAAAATTTAGGGCTGCCCCCAACTAAAGATTTTTCTAGTCAACTATTAGTCGTTCATGCCATTATTTGACTAATCGCACGTTTATATTCATTTTAACTACTTAAATATATACTGAGGAGAATACTAAACCATAATGAGTGTTTAATATATACACTGCCCTCCAAAAGTTTGGAAACACCCTAGAAAAGTGGGGTTTTGGACAATATTGGCATGAATCCTTTTTAATTTCTTATAATTTTGCACTGATAAGGGACAACACAAACTACGCAAATATATTTTACTACATAAACAGTTTATACATAGAAAAAACGTAAATTTTTGATTCCTCAAAATATCAACCATTAGCAGCTATCTGACCTAAACTGGGTTCTAATTGGTTCATTGTGTTCTAAACTTAATTGGCAGTCAATTGTTGAAGCTATTAAGGTGTGCTGACCCAAAATCTTTTACAAACCTGGGCCAAGTTTAAACCAGTAACCAGGCATCACAGCTGGCAAAGGGGCGTGTCTGACTTTGACATGTATGTATTGCCATTATTATGTAATCAAAATGAAAATTATTATTGCTGGTCTTCAATGATAATGTCAAATTACTTTAATGTATTTGCACCAAAAAAATGATTTATGCTGATATCGTCCAAAACCACATTTTGCCAGGGGTGTTTCCAAACTTTTGGAGGGCAGTATATATATATATATACTGCCCTCCAAATCCTGCATCCTGTTTCTTTATTTTACAAAGGCACAATGTTTTCTTATTATTGTGAGTTAACACAAAGTAGACACTTTACAGTTTACAATGATGTATTACTCATTTCTGTATGACCAAAAATGACCATGTCATGCAGTAAGCATGCTATACTTCAGCTTCAATAGCCTACAAGCAACACTGTGTGAGAGTGAAATCGGAAATACATTTTATTAGGCCTAATAGTTGACTGAACTTTAGTCGACTAGAAGAGACTTAGTTGACAAGAAATTGTATTAGTTGGTTAGTTGCTGAAAAAAGAAAAGAAAAGAAAAACAATGTCTGTGTCTGTGAAGTACACATCGATAATGGTGGGTCTATGTGGTAATTATAATATGTCAGGCAGAAAATCCAAATCCATTGACCTGAAATATGTCTTATCTTTTGAAACATGTAAGTAGTAGCAACTTTACATGGCCGCTCGCTCTAACATTACCCTAGATAAATGTGCTCTATTATTAGACACATATATCCATGTTTTTGTGGAGTGTTACATTTTCTGTTGTTTAATGAATGTTTATTGCATTATGTAAGTGTTGTGTGTTACGATGATGGTGTTTTGCATTTGCGTGAATGCCTCTGTGCACCTTCTTTATATTAGTATATACTTTAGCTTGTGGAAAAGCTACTTGTGATGAACCCTGATTCTTCATGTGGCTTTCTCTTTTACAGTGGCATGAAAAAGTATGTGAACCCCTTGCAGAATCTGTGAAAATGAGAATTATTTTAATAAAATAAGAGGGATAATAAAAAAGAAAAAGAAACATGATGCAGTAAGAGCTGAGGGGTGAAAACTTTTGAATTCAAATATCAAGGTAAATTGTACTTAATTTTTCTGCCGAGAAACATGCAAGTATCTTCTGTTGGTTCCGAAGAGCAGTACTAAATGAAAAACAATGATATTTTAAACAAAATAAGAAAAATTGTGAGATCTTCATCCTGTTCAAAAGTTTTCACCCCCAACTCTTAATGCATCGTGTTTCCTTCTGGAGCATCAGTGAATGTTTGAACCTTTTTTAATAGTTGAGTTTGAGTCCCTCAGTTGTCCTCAGTGTGAAAAGATGAATCTCAAAATCCTACAGTCACTGCTGGAAAGGGTTCAAATATGCAAAAATGCTTGAAAACTGATGAATCTGCAGGAGCTGGAGGATTTTTCTGAAGAACAGAGCTCAGTTTAACTGCTCAGGACAAACAAGAGACTCATGAACAACCATCACAAAACAAAATTCACATACTTATGAATGGGGTTATTTTAATAAATTCAGCTATTGTTTTGTCTTGTGAACTAAATGCAAACATCTTTTATGTAAAATATCTTACTCAGGACAGTACTAAACAAAAAATAACATTCATTTTTTATTATCCCTCTTATTTTATTAAAATAATTCTCATTTTCACAGATTCTGCAAGGGGTTCACATACTTTTTCATGCCACTGTACCACCTGCATTATTATGGTGGTTGTCAGTATATGTTAAAGGTACAAAACAGATTTTAGTAGTAGTGTGCATTGTTGAATTTCTTTTTTATAAATTCCAGTTTTATACTGTAAAATTTACAGTTTGTTCTGTAAATTTGTTTACAGTTTTTTACAGAATTATTCTGGCAACCACAGCTGTCAAAATTATTTTGTAAAAACTAAATTTTTTTTTTTACAGTGTATAACATATTGTAGAAATAAATTATATTTACTCTTATAGACTCTAAATGCTATGAAATCTATGTTGCAGAAGTTTCCTCACTAACAAATGTGAATCATAATTTTAATGGGTGAAAAATCAATAAAACTTTCTAAGGGCAGTTCTCCAGAGCAAAAATGTGCATCCAGCACACAGTGCACCATGCCAGAAAGAGATTTTTAAAAGTGCCAGCTTTGTGAACAAACAACCTCTTAAATTCAGCTCTCATCTTTGTGGCCATCTCGGACCCTTTGACCACTCCCAAAGGCACGCTTGTGCTGAAACAGCAGAAGCGTGTCAATATAAGTGACAGGTGCTCTTTGAGTAAAGCGACCAAGGACTGTTCATTGGCAATGTGTATGTCATCATCATCCTTAAGGTGATGCACCTGTTCTGCTTGCTTCATGCAGTCACTCATGGACAGATCTCCTTTAATTGCCATCCAGCTGATTGATGGATCACAATGGGAGAGTGTGTTACAGGCACTGCAGAGAAATTAAAAATGGACGCCCCCATTGTAAACACTGGCAAATGCTGATAATTGGCTTCAAATTAGCTGCTCAGACAGCAGTATTGACAACACTGAGATTCTGATGCATCACTGTTGTGAAAAGACACATAATGCAACTCTACCAACTTCCTAGAGTCTTCCTTCTCACTGTATATTTCTAGTTTAGGATTCCCATTAATGTTGTAAATCACAGCCTTGAGATCATCATAAAGTTACATGCTGAGTTCCAATATTTGGAAAACACTAATTCTAGTTTTAAGTTCTATTTAGGATGGATAGTGTGCGAATTGGGATTGTGACCTGTTTCCAAAGCTTGGATGTAGATGTTCATTGTTTAAATGCATTGTTGCATCATGCTGTCAGAACCAAACTTGCAGATTTATTTATTTACTTTTGGAAACTGTTGTCACATATTTATGTGAAATTATTATTGCTGTAATTGCAGTAAAATACGAATGTACTGCAATTAGTTAGGCCTACATTTTATCTTATTGTTGAGTAAATTCATGCATGTACAGATACAGATTTTTTTTTTACATCTGCAGAAATCAAAATGCATTAATATCATTAAGTGCTCCTTTGTCTTTGAGAAATTGTGAAAGCAAGGGGAAAGATCTGTTTAGACTGCAAGCAATGGACTTGTGAGTGGTCCAAGGCTCTTGTTATGAATTTATGAATGTTTTTTATGTAGTGCTTAATAGTGATTATTTGGGAAATGTAGCAAGTAACAGGTGGCCAGTCTATCACAGGGATAACAGAAACAGACAGACACACATTTACACATTTATGGGCAATTTTAAAAGTCTCTAATTCACATAACCGGCATGTCTGGGCTGTCGGTGAAACCAAAGTAGGCTGGAGGAAACCCCCACCAACATGGGGAGAACATTCAAACGGCACTTAGAAAGGCCTCCCAGGTCAGCTAGAAATCGAATGAGGAACTTTCTTGCTGTGAGTGTTTTATATATACATTACACACTGTAAAAAAATATTTCATGATTTGTTATCACAACATTTTTTCTTTTGTCAAATTTATTTCAATAATTAATGTGGTCAATAATTAATATTTAGAGTTTCTGTTGATTAAACCAATTGCCTTCATTGTATAAACACTATTTTTTTTTTTTTTCATTTAAATCAACTCAACATTTTAAGGCAACCAGGTAACTTACATTTTTTAATTTAAACCAACAATTCCTTTTTACAATATATATATATATATAATATGATACTATATATAATATGATTGAAAATGATAGTAAAAATGAAAAATAAATATAATAAATATTTATCATAACAATGATTTAAAACGGGGGAATGGGGAAAATTTATAACATATTTTTTTTTTTTAAAAAAAATAATAATTTAAAACGTTATTGTCTTAAAATATAATTTGCATTACACAATAAACAGAGCCAAATATATGCCCAGGAGAAAGTACACTTAGTGCTCTATTTTCACACACTAATTTTGTTCTTAATATAGCCTACTAAAAATTCTTCTTTAGTACTTCTTAAGATAATCTAAAGAACATGAATATGAACTAAAATGTGCTTTTAACATACTATCTCTGTATTAAAAAATGTATTTAGTTACCACTTGTAGTACACTTGAACCCAATAGTGTACTACAAGTGGTAACTAATTTTTTTAATACAGAGATAGTATGTTAAAAGCACATTTTAGTTCATATTCATAATGCATAATGCAATAATGCGATAAAGGTGTATCCTGTTAAATGTTAATAGTAGGCTAAGTCATGGGGACACGCAGTACAGGAACGGCGCATTTTCTTGAGAATGTGACCACTAACCGATACCGATGCCCTCAAAAGACTCTATAAGCCACGAAACTACAAGTTTGATTTCATGATGTCTTTAAATCCTGCGGCGCAGAAAGCATACTTTACACAAAGGACACAATCACAATGATTGAACTTAAGACTTAAACTCTGACGTCAGACTACAGGAACATGCGCTGTGACGCATCCACCGGCGAGCGCTTCTCAAACGCGAGTGTGAGGAGGCGATGTATGCGTCAGAGGGAGAGAAAGTGCGCTCGTTAAGAGAAGAATCAAACCCTGGTAACTGCACAGAAGGAAGAGGAGATACAGACTCGACATATCACCACCGTGCACATGCGTCGCGTTTGGGACATGTTTAAATGATCACTCGAATTAATGCGGGAATTACGACTGACTTATTTCTCCTGATGCACAGCAAGGACCAACACAGAGAAGAGTGACAGTTCTAGCGCAGTTCTCCAAGTGCGTAAAACAGAGATGTTGGAGAGGATGGTCGCGCATCACTCGACTTAGATCCACGCAACAGCCACAGACAAACTGGAAAATTCTACATTTTTTGCAATGGGCGGTGAAAACTCCAAAATATCAAACATATTATTTTCCTAAAGTTGCCATCTCTTGAAAAAGAACGGATTCTTTTCTTCTGAATCTGTGAAAGAAAAGCGCAAGAAAAGGTGTTGGTTGTTGCATGGGAATAGAATGGAGATGTGGTGTGGATGCTGAAGGCAGTCAGGATGCTGATGCTGAGAGTTGCGTGGGCTCTAGCGGGAGCGGCGATCTGCTGTTTTCTCATCATTCTCATCCACTCTCGATTCCTACGAGACGGTAAATGTGTGTTAATTAATAATATGCCGAATGTTTTATTTACCTATACTCGTAAACCGCACCTGTGGGGTCACTTTAGTCTGTTGCCTGATGATTTCATAGAGGAATATTGCAGATTTAATTTCTGTATTTATTGTTGTTTCGGTGCGCATGTGAATATAGAGGGTGCGTTTACTGAGGAAAAAAAAAAAAAAAAAAAAAAATGTTTTGTTTTGGACCCATACAGGCTATTATTTTCCAGATAATATTAATGCAAAACTGACCTTGCTTTATTTGATTGATGGATTTTTTATGAACTCATCTTCAAAAGAGGTAAAATGTGATAAGGATCGCATCAGATAGTGCTGGTTTTTATGAGTTAAGTGATTTATAGTAATGTTTTTCAATAGATGGCACTACAGTCTATCTTAAGGGTAAAGCTGAGGTCAAAAAGTAATTATTGTCTCCCACTGGTTATCTGAGATTTATCTTCTACGCATCTAAATTCAACTTTTTTTAAAAGTTCATTATAAAGTATTCATAATGCCACAAAGTAATGCATTATACGTCATTAATAATTATAACCAAAGTAATGCATTATACGTCATAAATAATTATAACCAAAGTTATAATGCATTATGTATTTGTGGTTACCTCTAAAGCGTGTAGTACATTTAAACACACAATAGCACATGAAATTGGGAGTTAACCATATATGTTGTATTGCATTTTAAACAATGTAAAGGTACCTATAAGATAACTACAGAGTAAATAAAAAAAAAAAAGTTCTCAAGGAATCTAAAATTATATTCCACACAGTAACATTTCAATTCACATCAAAAATATTATGTAACATGATTTAATTGACTGGTTTATATTAGAATTGCACCAACAAAAGTAATTTTTAACATTCAAACAGACTGAGATAGCTTATTAATGTAACAGCTGCACATTTTCCCTTTTTATAGTGTGCTTTTGAATATGTATGAATATGTAAATAATATTATAAATACATTATAAAGTAAATAAAATCATACATTTTATAAAATATTAAAGTATAACTGCGGTTACAATTACTCACCAGAACTGATTATAATATGTAATACAAGGCATTACGAAGGCATCATAATCATTTAAGAGTACTTACACTATAGAGGTTTAAAGTAAAGTGTTAAACTGAAGTATTTTCTTGCATTATTTGAATTTTTGGTAACACTTTACAATAAAGGCTCATTGGTTTACTACATTAGTTAACATGAACTAATAATGAACTACACTTCTTTCATACAGCATTTATTAATCTTTGTTAATGTTAAATTCAGCATTTACTAATACATTACTAAAAATCAATAGTTGTATTTGTTAACATTAGTTAAAGGATTAGTTCACTTTTGAATGAAAATTTCCTGATAATTTACTCACCCCCATGTCATCCAAGATGACTTTCTTTCTTCAGCCGAAAAGAAATTAAGGTTTTTGAGGAAAACATTCCAGGATTTTTCTCCATATACTGGACTTCAGTGGGGTTCACCGGGTTGAAGGCAGTTTCAGCGCAGCTTCAAAGGGCTGTACGTGATCCCAGATGAGAAATAAGGGTCTTATCTAGCGAAACGATTAATCGTTTTCTATCAAAAAATAAAAGTTTATATACTTTTTAACCACAAATGCTCATCTTGCACTGCTCTGCGATGCGCCTCACGCAAATGTGATGTGGTCATGCGTGACATAGCCAGAAGTATAGGGTGAAAAACTTGATCTAATTTTATCCTCCAACTTCAAAATCATCCAATATTGTAGGCACTGGATCGGTACTTCCGCTTATGTGACGCATGACTTTTGTAACCTGATTATGTCATGCGTGCGGATCGCAGAGCTAGTGCAAGACAAGCATTTGTGGTTAAAAAGTATATAAATGTTTATTTTTTTTTAGAAAATGACAGATCGTTTCTCTAGATAGTTTCTCTAGCCCTTTGAAGCTGCACTGAAACTGCAGTTGGACCTTCAACCCGTTGGTCCCCGTTGAAGTCCACTATATGGAGAAAAATCCTGGAATGTTTCCCTCAAAAACCTTAATTTCTTTTCGACTGAAGAATGAACATCTTAGATGACCTTTCAAAAGTAACTAATCCTTTAAAGGTCCCGTTCTTCGTGATCCCATGTTTCAAACTTTAGTTAGTGTGTAATGTTGTTGTTAGAGTATAAATAAAATCTGTAAAATTTTAAAGCTCAAAGTTCAAGCGAGATATTTTATTTAACAGAAGTCGTCTACATCGAACGGGCAGTTTGGACTACATCCCTCTACTTCCTTCTTTAATGACGTCACTAAAACAGTTTTTTGACTAACCTCCGCCCACAGGAATACACAAGAGTTGCGTTTGTAGAGTGTGTTTGTCGCCATGTCGTCGAAACGCTGTTATTTTCACCGGGTCTGATTCCGGCTCAAATTGATAGGGTAAAATTAAAGACATGTTTACAATAACACTGAGCGCGTGCATCTCCACGTTATGGTAAAGAGGCGTGACCTTTCCGGGCAAGGAGCGCTCAGCTGCTGTCGAATCACAACACAGGAACCGCTGGCACAATCAGAACTTGTTACGTATTTCTGAAGGAGGGACTTCATAGAACAAGGAATCAGCCCGTTTTTATGACAGTGGAAACAGCGGTATACAGATAAGTAAATTATGTGAAAAATACTGTGTTTTTTTACACGCGAAACATGAACACATGTTATATTGCACACTATAAACACAATCAAAGCTTCAAAAAACCACGAAAAACGGGACCTTTAAAGCACTGTGAACTAACACGAACAAACAATGAACAACTGTATTTATATTAACTAAAGTTAACAAAGATTAACAAATACAGTAACAAATGTATTGCTCATGGTTAGTTCATGTTAGTTAATACATTAACTATTGTTAACACATTATTGTTAATTTATTAACTAAAATTATTGTAAACCTTATTGTAAAGTGTTACCGAAATTTTAATGGCAATAATCTGATTCAAAGCAGACCACTTTAAAATAAAAGCAGTAATGGACTGCTTTGTACTGCATGCATTTGAAGGGGTAACGTGTCAACATGAATGCTGAAAGGTGAGAAATGGGAGCCATATAGACAAGTCAGCTAGATACTGCTGCTTCACCTTTTTCCACACTGACACAATAGATATAGGATGTCCTTTTCAAGAGACATCTATCCTTGCTTCTGCATGTGCCTTAAGGGAAGACAAGAGCAGTTTGTTTATAGATGAGACAGAAGGTCAGCTGGTTTCTCTGCTTAGCTGTGGGGATTGGAGCGTGTTTTCAACCTGCCCCTGTATTCCTGATGTAAATATAAAGATCAATCTGAGAGGAAAAACACATTCAGGTGAAGCAAAAGTTAACCATTCTAATAATAATAATAATAATAATAATAGAGACAAAGAAATTACTTTACAAACAAACAAACAAACAAACAAAATTAATCAATAATAATAATAATAAAAAAAAGAATTATAAAAACTTTACATGAGATTTTGAAACACATTATTTTTTGGTTTTGACATCAAAGCAGGAACAGACACACCAAATAAGCTGTCATAATGTTATGATTATATACTTAGTAAATTAAGGGTAATCTACGTGCTGGTCAAATTTTGCTGAAACCGCTTATGCGCTCAACCCAATGCAAGAACAGTGTGTTATGACCTTGCATTGTACGGTGTACGATTGTGCATGAAAACACACATGCACTGAGATAGTGGCATATCTGAAGAAAACAAACTGCCATTTTTTGGTATTGCTGCTCTTTTGTGAAATAAGGACTTGAGTGTTCTTAGTTCTGTTGCATTCCAGACTGATGCATGCAGGAACCAATGGCAAATTGGCGAAAATGATGTCAAAACTGACGTTATTTTATTTATTTTTTTAAGATTTTAGAGTTTGCATGGAGAGATTATCATTGAATAATGATTTAAATTTAGGTTATTATTGCATTATAAAAACTTAGAACAACATGAGAGAGTGAATAATGAATTTCTGTTTGTGTGTAAACTATTATTTTACCACACAAGATGAAATTAAAAAAGTAAATAATGATTTAAATTTAGGTGTGTTCCTCAAAAAGTTTAGAATTTAGCATTTGAGTTTTAGAGCTTAACAGAAGTGATTGGTATAACTGTGGTTATTATATATCAGCACTTCTCAAAGTCCGGACTCCGGTCCGGATCCGGACCCGGAGGGGATTCATTCCGGACCCGCCTCCATTTCGTATTTCAACAGCAGTAATTGTGTGTAAGGGATTAAAAGTCTGGATTTCCTACTTTGATAAACGCATGTCAAAATCATTTGTTTAGTGTTTCATGTCTTTTTGGAGATGGTCCGAAATTAAAGCGAAGGCGAGATATTTAAAGTTTTCCTCCGTGATTCAGTTGCCATGACATCCAGTGAGCATAGGCTACTTTTGATGTAATTGGGCGCGAGTTGCGCGACGCGACACTTCACGTGCAGTAAGCGTTTGAATGGGTGTGGAGCAGTGGTTCTCAACCTGCGGCCCGTCACAAATGTAAATGCGGCCCGCGATATGCCGACCACAATAATAATAATAATAAAAAAAAAAAATTAGCATACAATTTATTTTTGTTTTAAAATTTAAATTAAAGTGAATTAAAAAAATATAAATGAGCTATAATTCTTTATTTGTCATATAAAATAATTTTGGTGAGCATTTATTATTTTCAGACATCAGCCAATGTAGGCTAATGACGCAATCACTCAGTTAACGAAACAAACACAAGTGCGCGCTTAGGAAGAGTTCAAACAGTAGCCATTAATTTTGTAAATTTAAGCCTCAAAATGGTCAAATTTGTTATTAAAGGAGAAAAACTAAATGTGGAAGATAAAATGAAGGAACACAAGCAAACAAGAAGAGTCGCAGCATCAGCAGTAAAGGTAAGAAGAATGGAAGAATCAGTTTTCTGTTAATGAGCGAGATGGGCAGCCTTCCTGTTTGCTCTGTAGTAAAGTAGCCTACTTGATAAGCAAAACCTACAATTTCAAAAGAATGAACTGTAAATTCGATGTGTTTGATTGATGTATTTTAAATCAGTAAAAATAACCGCATCAGCGCACCCGCGGCTGGATGAGCCCAACTCGGCCGCGCGCTAGCGGATCCGATGCTGCGCGAGGGATTGCGACATGACAGAAAGTGTTGATATCGTCAGAGATTGTAATTAGCCTACAGTGTACTCATTGTTGTTTGTACAAAGAGCTGAGTAATATTTGCTTATTAAGGCGTTTATATGATTGTTTGGTGACTATTGCGATGATGTTGAAGAGAGTCATAAAGTCATACAGAATTAAATAGCAACTTAAAGTGATTGTATATACAGTTTGTGTGTTCATTGAGCATTACTGATTATTATTGTAAAGCTAATGTCAGTAAGTTAGTTTTTATTTGTTATTTATTGTGTGCAACATCTAAGTATAATAATAGTATTATCTGCTAATACCATAACATTAAATCTGATTGGTTTGCATTGGTGACGTCATATGTAAATTATATGCGGACCGTGAGACTTGCACTTGGACCATTGTGCGGCCCACTGGGAAAAAAGTTTGAGAACCACTGTTATATATTATGGAGCTTCATAAAAGTTATTCAAAATGTCTCCTTTTATGTTCCGCAATCAATCAATCAATCAATCAAATCAATCAATCAATCAATCAATCAATCAATCAATCAATCAATCAATCAATCAACCAATCAACCAATTAATCAATCAATCAATTAAGATTTAGAACAACATTACTTAATTAATGGGTGAACCAAAATTACCACTCAAGACAAGCATTCAGATCTTCATATCTGGTTCATTTCCCTTTAATCAACAGACAAAAATACGTGTGGTACAGAAATCATGACCCATGACTGGGCCCTGTGCATTATGTTTTAACATATATAATATGACAGTATGTGTCTGATTAGTATTTTACATTTGAGCATTCTTGTCAATTCATTGCAATGGCATATTTTGAGCTGGGGAATCAAAAGGATGTGCTTATTGAAAGCTCTGTAGAAGTAAATGAGGCACAGAGGTGAAGAGTGCATTTGCTTTGGCTGCAAGGTCGTTGCTCAGAACAGAAGGCGAGGTAATTTATACTAAGAGGACTGAATAAACTCCACTGACCACAGAAATAATGCAGATGAACTCAGGGAGTCATTTATTGGACAGTCTTTTGAAATGAAGTTGAAGTGGTCTTCAAAGGCACTACTTTTTCTTCCGTTTCTTTTTTTTTATTTGTAGAGAAAACCCTTTAAAAAGCATCAGCAGCATTAGTATCAATGTTGTATTGTGTTTCACAGTGGTGGACAGGAATTTTTGGTATGTCTTATGTGAAATATGAAGTATGATAATATACAACTCTTCTCGGATTGGTATCTCACTCAGACATTTAGTTAATCAACTATACTTTCTATAGTCACTATTATGAATTTTATACATTACTATTTTTGTAATCATAATGGTACTCTCTGCAATACTTGATTCTGTTTGGTCAATCACAACATTCAGTAGTCAGATGTTACCTATAATGTTCATGCATGGAAAAATTGTATTTGAGGCCACTTATCGAGGGTTACTGAAATGATATACTTTTATTTCTCTGGTCTGACACTGCAGACCTCTCTCTTGAATCGAATTTATGTTGTATTGTTAGAGTTTTCACCTTGTTTTGTAAGACTATTAGACTATTACACATTTTTTTTGTTTCTTTGTTAAAGCTTTGAGATAATACAGGTAAAGTTACAACATAATTTATAAAATATTTATATAACATATGTAATAATATAAGAATATAATTATAACATAATTTCAACTCAAATCAATATTTCATGTCCACATATTTATTTATTTAGTAAGTAGCTGGGTAATAAGTAGGATAATGCACAGTCAGCCTGTCATTATGGCATAAAACCAAACAGGATGATCTGAATGTTGCTGATTCAACTCCCATAAGGAACTGTAAACCATTGTCCATAGCCCTTAGCTCTAGGATGACTGTTTCTTTTGCAAGTTATTCAAAATGAGCTGCTTTAAATAAATCCTTTATACACTGTAAAAAGTGAACATGTGCAGTTGTTGCTTTAAGGAAGTATTTCTGTCTGATTCTACCTATAAATTCTAATTGTTGTAACTTCAAGCAGGTTTATGTAACATAAAATAAGGGAATGCTGTTTTAAAGGGTTAGTTCACCCAAAAATGAAAATTCTGTCATTAATTACTCACCCTCATGTCGTTCCACACCTGTAAGACCTTCATTCATCTTCGGAACACAAATTAAGATATTTTTCATAAAATCCAATGGCTAAGTGAGGCCTGCATTGCCAGCAAGACAATTAACACTTTCATGCCCAGAAAGGTAAGATGTATTTAATACATTTCATGTGACTACAGTGGTTCAACCTTAATGTTATAAAGTGACGATAATACTTTTTGTGCGCCAAAAAACCCCCACTAAATAACGACTTTATTTAACAATATCTAGTGATGAGCGATTTCAAAACACTGCTTCATGAAACTTCGAAGCTTTACAAATCTTTTGTTTCGAATCAGTGGTTTGGAGCACGTATCAAACTGCCAAAATCACGCCCCCCCCAGTGGTGAACCATTGAAATTTCAAAACACTTATCACACAACAAAGCCTCGTTTACTGAAATCACGTAACTTTGGCAGTTTGATACGCGCTCCGAACCACTGATTCGAAACAAAAGATTTGTAAAGCTTCAAAGCTTCATGATGGTTTTGAAATCGTCCATCACTAGTAGATATTGTTGAAAAAAGTTGTTATTTGTTTTTTTAGGTGCACAAAAAGTATTCTCATCACTTCATAACATTAAGGTTGAACCACTGTAGTCACACGAACTGTTTTAAATATGTCTTTAGTAGTTTTTTGGGCCATTGAAAGTGTTAATTGTCCTGCTGGCAATGCAGGCTTCACTGAGCCATCGGATTTTATGAAAAATATCTTAATTTGTGTTCTGAAGACAAATGAAGGTCTTACTGGTGTGGAATGACATGAGGGTGAGTAATTAATGTCAGAATTTTCATTTTTGGGTGAACAAACCCTTTTCCAATAAAGTTCAGGATGGACACATTCAACACATGCGCACCTGCTCCTTGCTGACCGGCGAATTTGTTTCAATGAAAAATTGTGATTTGGTGTTATTATACACATTATGCTTGCATCAAAGTGAAAATCGCTATTGACAGTGCTACTGAAACTTGGTAGCCACAAACATGCCACGAAAGTGGAGTAAGATCACCCATATTCTTTTTTTCTACCTTTGTTTTTCTTCACATAAAACAAAACTCACGCCAGGAGAACCAGCTGACGGCGTCAGTCATTCTCCATTTGTTTTTTTCTTCTCAAGTCATGTTTGATATCGTTGTTACTACAATAGACAGGTGTGTGGTCTCACGGTCTGGATGAATTTTAGTGTGTGCCTTTGGAGGATTATTATGCTAAAAATCGGATAGTTCCAGCCCTTGATTCTGATTGGTTGAGCCACGTTCAAAGCCATTGTAAATTACTCTATAAACATACACCCGTGACCTCATTAAATCAGTGTTACTGCACCACTGTTTCTGTGTGTTGCTGCAATTCCATGTATTGTTTATCTCACTAAAAGTAACTGTTGTTTATTATTTATAAAACAATTAGTTCCAGATTAGTCAATAGCTGTGTTTTATTCACAATAAAACACTGCTATGACCGCTTCACCCGGTTCTGTGTAGCACTTCACAACACCCTTAGCAACCACTCTTAGCAACATAAAACAAATGTTTGTGCTCAATTGGTATTGTTCATTGAAGCTTATTATGTAGAAGAGTATTGTGAGAGAGATATCAAGTGACCGAGTGTATTACCTGCATTCAGATTTAGCATTTTCCTTCAGGTCCATCCTATGTTCATAATAAAAAAATCAGTTTGAATGTCTGCTGCGATCTTGTCCTTTTAAGAGTTAATGGGTTTTCCCATGCCCTGCTGACACTGGCAGTGCTAGTCAAAGCATTTGCCATTTGAGTCTTGTTCCATGTTCACACAAGTTTCAATATAAAATCAGCAGCGTGTTTACCCACCATGCAAAGCACGCAATTGCGTGGGGTCCTGCGGGCTTGGTGAGCCTCCACGATTTATCCCACTTGCAATTACTACTGCGGGGGTACTGGAACACGAGCGCGATTACTACCGCGGGGGGAACCGGAACGCACTTGCGATTATGACTCCAATCTGCATCGTGCCTAACAACTCCCCTTAGCTGTTATAAATTCACTGTAAACCACTGCTTCTTGGGGCTTATTGATTTAATGCAGTGCTGCCAATTTAGCGATTTTGTCGCTAGATTTAGCGACTTTTAGCACCCCTTTTGAGACTTTTTTCAAAAGCCTAGCGACAAATCTACCAACTTCTTGGAAAAACATTATCTAGATTCTGTGACTTGCCCATTATCTATATTTATATTAATATAGATCAGTGGACTCACCATTATGACGTCATCTAGCAACATTTAGCGACCAGTTTTAGCTACTTTCAACTGAAAGCAATTGGCAACACTGCTCTTATGTTTGTGGTCTCCCACAGTTTTAAAATCGGTTAAGATTTGAAAATCATCTAGTGTGTCCAAGGTCTTAGGCTTACAATGCTTTTGGGAAATGCAGTGGATCTGTAGTTCCCAGCATGCTTTGCAAGAGACTGCATTAGGGGAGTAAATTTAGGGATTAAAGGTGCAATATGTAAGATTTCTGTCTGCTAGAGGTCGTTAGAGGCCTATTCAAAACAAAGACGTAGTTTGATGACGGCAAGTTTGAACACAGAATCTTGGGACATGTGGTTTTCACATCACAGCCGGTGAAAAAATCAGAATAGAAATCATGTTCATGGATGCGATTATTAACGTTACTGTAGTATTAAGCAGAGCAGGGCCGAGTGTTGTGGGAGCTGAACGAGGCCGCTGGAACGATTGCGCGACACACACCTCACGAGCAGCGGGACTTTTATTATGCCACAGTGGCCGGCACTGCTTCCGCTTTTCCAGTCATGAGTATGAGGTAACTCAGCTCTGTTTATCATATTAGATACATTTGAGTGTGTTGAAAATGTTATAACATTACTCTGTGCGTTCACTCGGCGGCTGCTGTGAGACACTTCTTGCTCAGTGCAGTAAGCTAGATCAATTTTAGAATATCATATTAAATGCTGCATGGCTTGTGTTGATAAATGGTATGCAATTAATTTTAAAACATATTGTATGATGGAGAAAAATGCAATTTTCTCACAATTTACAAATAGTTGGAAACATTTGGGATATTGTAAGTACTCAAGTGAACAAAATATATAACACTGGCCTAGTGGTTTGGGGATATTTTACTGCAAAAATATTACATATTGCACCTTTAAGTGTTATATTATGTGTTTTTGAGTAAAGGGAAAGATGTTGGTAGTTCATGTTAATGTTTAATGTTCAATTATGTTGGACATTTAAAGGAGTTTCTATTACTGAATTTTGCGGTTACCATTGTGCTGAAGAGTACCGCTTGTTCTTAGGCACTCAGTGTTCTAAGCTAATGTCAGTACTGACGCCAGTCTTTTCTTAGTGGTTCATTATATACATTGTGCATAATGATGAACAGCAATGTTGACCCGACTAAACTGATTTATTTTGAATAAACACAATTAAGTTGTATGTAAAAATGTCTTCAGTTAAATTACCCTTATTTTGAATTACTTTTTGAGTGTATTTATATCAAGGTGGAAAAGGATGTTCTTCATAAAACAAAAAAAGATTAAACGTAAGTAATTTTACGTAGCTGGAGAAATCAGGTTATATCTACTTCAGCAAAACATTGTTTTTTTTTTCAGGTTGGTTGAATTCAGTTATAATCAGCAATCTTATATCATTTATTTCATTTAAAAAGGAAAAAAAAATTGTACATGTTACCACATATATTTTCTAAGTTATACTGACTAAACATTTGTTTCAGCATATAATTGACCCTTCGCAAAGACCCGCCCCCCCTTAGTTACTGTTGTCTGTGCGCTGTCACACCACACAGAGTGAAAAATACGTAGCGGAGCAAAGAGGACACTGACAACACGTCGACAGACAAGACAGAGGTTACTTATGATATTAAGTCCCAGCTTTCAAACTGTGTAATTGTTTAAGAAATTTGTTCTGTGGCTCTTTAATGTGTCGTGACAGATCGCTGTAGTGCCTCAGCTCAAGCAGCTCGTGAACTGATCATCTCTTCTTACTAGTTAATTTATAGCATCAAATAAGCATGAATGTACATGAGAAGGAATGTTGCTTCAAACACGGAAAGACGTCGGTACACACCATCTTTCAAGTACAAGTCCACCGAGGTTTATCTTCTAACTCCTGACTGCTTTGTCGGACAAAATGGCGGATTCGGCGTTATGATTGGTTAGATCGCTTGTCAATCAAACTCCCGGCGAAGGGTCAATTGCGCTTTATTTTACAGTCCGGTTCCCCATGTACATACTATGCACTTATTATAGTAAATACAATAACTGGGTGATAACTATGTACTAACCCTGAACCTACCCCTAAACCTAACCTTAACCTTATTACCCAGTACTTTCTTAGGATAAGTACACTTTAAGTACACGTAAGTGCATGTAATGTAAAAACAAGTGCAACCAACATTTTTGCTAAATGGTTGTTTGCTTGCAATGTATTTAATTACAAATTTCAGCTACAAAGATACCAATGCCTTCCAATACTTTTGAGCCATCTTTTAAAATACATCCTCATGAGCTTCACTTCATTCATGGTATATATATCTATATATATGTGTGTGTGTGTGTGTGTGTGTGTGTGTGTGTGTGTGTGTGTGTGTGTGTGTGTAAATTCAGAAATTTAACAGTTAAATATTTCAAATCCAAAACTGAAATTCTGGATAACATTCTGATCATCAAACCAAGCCTAGCACCAGGATCCCCAAAAGCAACAGTTTAGGAGTATTTGGTGATCTGGAATCCCCTGTGCTGTTTGTTTGCTGTGATGATGCACTGATTGCATAATTGTAGTGAACATACTGGTGAACAGTAGTGTAATTAGCAAGTGTCGGTTTCCTGGCTGGCAGATGGCAGGCTTATTCATCTAGCTGCCTTTTCCGAAGGTGCTTAAACTGATAGTGTGGAAAGATTTGGCAATTTTGCCCTGGAGTGGCACGTCAGTCTGAAGTGGCACTTCAGTACTACTCAACACTTAACATGCTGGAATTACCCTGAAGTGAGAACTTATGAATAGAGTCATCATCATTGTGGTGTGAAAATCCCCCCTTTTGTCAAACCCCAAAACAAGCTGAGAGACATGATCTCTTTCTCAAGGACTGCCAGAACATAGCTCAGAAGTGGTGCCATAGAAATGTGCCAAACAAGAAAGATTTTACAAATTTACTAAGGGTACAACCTGGTTGATTCAATGGCCAATGTCTGGCCATAAATAATGAAAATGTAACCTTAAAAAAATCAGCTCTCACAAGTGCTTTTCAAGCACTTCATTCCATAATCTGCATTAGTAGGCTTGCCGGCAAGTGCTATCTTCAATGTTAGAATGATAGTTAAGAAGTTAGTGCACTTAAACGCTACTAATTAATTACAGTTTACAGTAGTTTGTACAGTTTAGTTTGTACATTTTGTGTACTGTTGATGAAAACTAGAAATAAACTTTGCTACATTAATAAGCATGCGATAAAACTACATTTGTGCCAGAACTTCCATCACTTGACCAAAATCACTTGAACACGCATTACATTGTAATTACGACTCCTGAACTTGTTCATAGGAGTTTCCAGGAGGACCGATAGGCAGCATAACCTCCTATACTTCACGGCAGGGCTGGTTGTACAGGGGTGCTTGAGTGTGCTAAGCACCCTCTAGTCTCAACCTCAGACGTCATGCCTGCGGACTGCCCTCACTCAATTCAATGATTGTTGCATATGGCACACAAAACACTTTTGCAAAGGCAAAAGCCAACATGTTCTCCTAACTCATCACATATGGACCCTTGGTCAGGAACCCTTGGTGTCACTTTTTAATGCAGAGGGTACTACTTCAGTGTCATTTTTCAATGTGCAAAGTACTTCATTGCTTTCAGTTGTTTGCCTTAATCGTCAGATCAAGACGCATTTAATTCTTTGTATGAATTTTTAAAAGTAGAAATGATTTTTAGTAATATTTATAAATATTTATACTTTCATATTTTGGAGCACCTAACCCCACCCTTAACCTAAACCTAACCACTTCTCAACAATATAAAACACATAACAGGCAAATAAAATTACAGTCACAGGTATTTATTGCACAAACTGACCCCCAAAAAATGTTTAAAAGTTTTAAAAACATCTTGTGTTGCCAGGTCTTCTGAAGCCATACAATATCTTTATGTGAAAAACAAAGTGGATCTCAATGTTTTAATGGCTGGAAATTATCCCGATCCGTGAATGCACACAGTCGTTTCTCATTCAAAAGATACACTCGTACTTTAGCATGACGCAATCAGTCACGAGACACACGAGAGCCAATGCCATTTCACAAAGATGACATTACGCTTCTTCTGGTGGCAATTTTTGAATGTGTGCACAGGATCTGAGATTTGGAGATAAAGATGGTGATTGCTTTTAGACCTGTTCCTCACACAAATCAATCATTTTTCCTTGGAATATTTGTAGTTTTTGAATAAATTGTGACTGTAGTTGTATCTGCCTGTTATATCCTGTGTTTTATATTGTATAATCTACAAATGGTTGGTTTAGGGTAAGGGCTGGGATACATGCTCAAAAGTGTCTAAATAGTGTAACATATTGTGTTGATGCTAAATGTTTCTCATTGAAAGCAATGGAGTACCCTGCATGTAGAAAATTGACGCTAAAGGGGTACCCTGTGAGCATAAAAGTGATGCCAAGGGGTCCTGACCAAGCGTCCATATGTGACCAGTTGAGAGTGAGAATGTGTTGCAAAAGTCTGATCGTGTTGAAATCTGATTGGCTGACTTCTACAGGTTTTCCGAAAAGCCTATGTAATGGTCCACCAGGAAACAAAGCAAAACAAAGAGGAGCAACTAAACACTGGATTTAAAAGTTTGTGAAGTTCACGGCATAGAAACTTAAAGATATCAAACGTTTTGTTTCAGCCACTTGGCTGAATTTAAAAGAGATGTGTTCACATGTTTACCAACAGGATATGGGAGAAGTATTATTTTCTGAGTTTGGCCAACCCTTTAATTTCCCAAGTGAGTCCCATGTCCTCTCACATCTATAATGGAAGAGCAGGTGAAGTACTTTAATGAGAAGGGAATATCTGTAAAAAGCAGAAAAAAAAGTCAGCACTCCAAAGTTCCAAAAATAAGCGAAAGATTTTAATATAAGACTCACATGAGTTACATTTCAAGCATGAAGAGCCTGCGTGAAAGTTTCAATAGTCCATAATAGCATGCCGGTCTGTTATTGTCAAGCTGGTCTCATAGGAAAGACGTACCTGTTGGAACGTTTTCGCAAGTCGCCAAAATACATACCAATGCATACATATCACTGCAGTTTCCAACAGAAATGAACGCTAGAGGCAGTAAAACAGCAAGCGATCTTAATCGTTTTCATACACAGTTACGATTACAGGGTCAGATTATGGATTAATAAAGACGCTTTTTTACCAGAGTGCGCGATTTGTAAACAAATATATTTTGGACTTTGCATCACTTAACCAGCTCCATGCTTCGCTTTTCTGACATAACAAGCTTGCTGATATGGAGTTGTACTTAAGACGAGGTTACGAATCCCGTGAAAGGCGAGTCATGGTAAAAGAGCTCAAAGAGAGATCTAAACAAGCTAAAACGGTACAATTACGGATGCTTTTTAATGTCACATTTGCTTTTGTTAACACTGTCGGGTAGGTTTAGGTGTAGTGTTGATGGTACGTTATTTTAAAACGCAATGGAGTGCAAATTTCAAATCAGAACTGCGGTGATTCGTATAAAAACCATCGTCATAAAAACGTACCATATTCACATTTATCTGTTCTGGCAAAAAAAAAAAAGCGCCACTCAGTGGACATTTCATATCGAAACTGCAGTGATATGTATGTATTGGTACGTATTTTGCGACTCGCGAAAACGTTCCCACAGGTATGTTTTTCTAATGAGACTGGGTTGGTTATTGTAGTGACATCCTAAACATGGTGTTGAACAAAACTGTGACTGGTCACTTTGCATGTCAGTCAGACCTCATCTTCCTGACTAAGTGGGCAGTCCTTGACCAAATGCAGTGGCTATAGACCCCAGACCTTCTGGAGCTAAGAAAAGGTTTGGCCACGCAAGACTAAGCACCCTCAAACAAAGTAAGAGTGCCCTCAGTTGAAACTGTAATAGCAATTATTTACAGAGCAGATTTTCAGAGCAGAACTGTATCCCAGCAACACATGCACAAAATCCCTAATCAACACTAGTAATTGAGCCTGATCTTGCAAATCAGTCTATTAATTTACATGAATTATGAGTATTCTCCTTTCATGCATCAAATATACGCTTAGCTTTTGATTTATAACCTCCTCTCGCTCATGGAGAATTTGTGGTGGAATTATATCACTCAGTCCACTACTGGTACTGCTTCCCGACATTGGCATAAGGCTGGCCAGTTTTCCATAGTTAAATGTAAACCTTATTGGTATGTGAAAAGCTGACTCTAGATAAGAAGCTGAACAACTTCTTCAATACAATGCTTGATGTGCATGCACAGACAAATCTTTAATTTATTGAAAATATTATATATTTTTCTAACATCATTTCATTAAAAGTTACAATTCACGAAATAATTTAAAAAACAGTTTATATTGTAATTTTTAATTACATCCATATTAGATTTGAAGTATACTGTATAAGTTTGATGCTTCCTACTAGAAGTATTTGCAATTTTCCTTACATGCTCAACAATACTCAATTCATATGGAAAAATCTACCTTCATGTTGTTGCCTACATACTATTTGCCTACATATTATGTCTGCACTTTACCTACCTTGAGCACTTTGTGTAATTTCAGAAACTCAGTAATGTTGTTCTGGAACTGGGACTGCTTCATGGCGACTTGTGTCTTATATTGCCTTCAAGTTCACCTGGGAAACTGCTACTTCCCAGTTTGTAGTTGTTATTACAACCTGCCATGAATTCAAATCAGAAACAAAATAAAGACGTTACCAATCTGAACCAGAAAATACTAATTGTACTAATGTAGTGACACCACTTTCTTACAGGGTTTTGCTCCAATCCTTATTAAACCAGCTAATCACGGTTATAATTTCTAGGGCATTGACCCTCAAGAGCAGGGTTGGACAGCCCTGTGCTAGTGGATACACATTACTGAATACACCTATACTTCTACACAACCTATATCTTACAAACAACAGTTTCTTGTGTCCCTAGGACAAACGTTTTGGAAATTGGGTGGATGGATAACAGCAAGTTGGGTGGCACTGTGGCTCAGTGGGTAGAACTGTTGCCTTACAGCAAGAAGGTACAAGGTTTGAGTACAAAGAGGTTCATTGTGCATTTTAGTCTATCCGGTTTGCTTGTTGAAGCCATTACTTCCCTTGAGAATCAAAAATCTATAAGTTCATGCCCCAACTGCCGAGTAAACATATTTGTTACACATAAAGTTGTTTGTGCAAGCAGTACCTGATGAGACACTTCCTGCTGATTCATTGATTAATGCATGGATAAGTTTCAGATGTTGATATATGTGCTAATTGACATACATTGAAAATATCACATTTTTATTCATGCTATGTTAATTTTATAACAGTTTATATAGTTTAGTTTTCTCAATGGAAATACAGAATTTGTGCCTCTAATGCTTAAAAAAGCAGGGAAAAAAGGGAAGCCAAAGTGTGCACTATTCACAAAAAATGTCAGATGTCTTCCTGATGTTTCCTCAAATGTTGCCATATATACAGTAAGTGCCATAAAGCTTTTTTTTTTCTCAGTTTTTCTCTTCCTCTCAGTATAATAATAGAGGCATTATTCATTGTAACGTCGACTGTCTTAGTCATTGTCGTTGTGTGTCGAAAAGCAATCATGGAGTTATTACTATCGCCGACTCGTACCAAAACAACATCCACTTTGTCTTCCATCGCACCATGATTGGTATTCTTATTTTCAATTGAAAATGGAATTAAAGGCATTGCGGTTTAATGAATACCTTATAATGCAGAATGTCACATTCCTTTAGCCTTGCATCCTTGAATAAATTGCATGCAACTAACAACACCATGGCAAAATATTTTTTGTGAGCCATGAATAAAAAACAGGAAAAGCAATAAGGCTTTCTCTGGACAATGTATTCATTTACCCTTATATTTCATTGCAAGTAATGATGGTCTTGGATGCTGTTGTCCCTACAAATTTTAATGATAGAGGACGGCTGTAAACCTTCATTGCATGATCAAACACTCGAATGAGACTCTAATCAGTATCCTTCTAACAAATAAAAGCAAACTTAAATGAGATCATGTTCCTTGTAATTTGCTCACTAGAGAATCTTGGTCCTCACTCTTAGTCTGTCTTACTTGTAGACAATGAAGCACAGTCCTACCATAAATACTCAGTAGGCAGGTGAACATTTAGGCCCCGTCCCTAGTGCAAATCCTAGGGATGCAGCATTGGCTGATTCTGCCTGAAAATTAAGACAGGGGCGGAGCCTACCCCGATGGATGGACAGGGCCAACCTGGTGGTTATTATGTCAAGCAGTGTCTCTGCACATTATGTTATGCTAAAAAGGGAGATTGTCCTCCAAAAAAAGCACCTTATTACGACCTATATTTACGCTTTAAAGTCATGCGCCCTCTAGCTGGCATAAAAATAATGACAGTGTCGTGTTACGTCTGTCGTCATGAAATGACGCATGACCGTCGTTACCAATCAAAATGTGTGTTCATTTAAATGCAATGTGTGGACTTTTTACACCATTTCTCCTATTTCCATTTAGCAAAACTCATTTTTTTTTATTAACGACTACACCCACCCCATCCCTAAACCTAACCTTAGTGATTTATAGTGCATATACACTTTATGAGTACATGCGTTCCCTGGGATCGAACCCACGATTACATGATTGCATATTGTTATTGCAATGCTCTGCCAATTGAGCTACACGAAACCTGAAATATGACGCAGATAAAAGGGAACAATGCATTAAAATGAAAGAGTCCTGTTGTCGATAGGGGCGCAACTTTAGCAAACGCTCCTATGGGTCGTATTTCAGGGAAGTGACAAACGACCTATATGGTCGTATTGGATGGAGAACATGTTGTAAAAAGGACACATTTGAGCTTTAATTAAGAGTTCTGTCATGCATAATATATAGCTAAGTAATTTTGAAGCTACTTTAGTAGTGCCAAGACACAGGCTACCACAAAGAATACTATATCTTACAGGTAAATGCCTTTTTTATTGCAAATTCATCCTTCAATATATGTCAAGCTCATCAAGAGATGATAAACATAAAACTATCCCATACCTAAATGTCATTCAGAAAATAAGTGGGTGAAGCCTCCATAAAACTAGCTTGCCGCTGGCAAGCATTCAGTGAATTGATAGCAGTAAACTTCCTCACTGGAATTGCTGGATCTGAGGGAAGAGACAGATTTTCCAATGGCACGAGGCCAATTAAACTTTCTCGCAAACAGCTTTCGTTTATAGGAACACTTCATAACTCCCTTTATAATCAGTTACATATAATTTTATGTTACTGATTATGACTGTCAATGGAAGACAAATCCATGAATGCTTAAAGGATTAGTTCACTTTCAAATAAAATTTTCCTGATCATTTATTCACCCCCCATGTCATCCGAGATGTCCATGTCCTTCTTTCTTCAGAAAGATGAAAACATTCCAGGATTACATAAACAAATGATCACCTTTCAAGTGCTTCCGCCAAAACCGCACTTCTGTATTCTTCAAAAAGCTTACGCTGTATGTCCTACGCCTTCCCTATTCTACTTATGGAACAAACTCAGCGCCAGTTCCATTTTTTCTGTAAGTAGAATAGCGTACTACAGCGTAAACTTTTTGGAATACGAAAGTGCGGTTTTGGTGGAAGCACTTGGAAGGCGATCATTTGTTTATATAAAGCATATACATTTAATTTTTTTTTTTCGAAAATGACAGATCGTTTCACTAGATAAGACCCTTATTCCTTGTATGGAATCGTTTAAAGCCCTTAGAAGCTGCACTGAAACTGTAAACTTTGAAGCTGTAAACTCTGAAGCTGTAAACACTGAAACTGTAAACTCTGCACTGAAACTGAAACTTTGAAGCTCGACTGAAGAAAGAAGGACATTGATATCTTGGATGACATGGGGGTGAGTAAATTATCAGGAAAATTTTATTTGAAAGTGAACTAATCCTTTAAGTATAGCAGTAGTAAACTTTAAGTGCATTTGGGTATTAAGTTTTTTATATTTTAAATATGCCTTTGACGGTACTCTTTCCAGATATAATATAAGTAAGATAGGATTTACGACAGATCTGAGAATATTTTTCAAAGGTCAGTGGTCACTTATTTAAAGTGGACAGCTGTCAAACAATGGTGGAGTGCTATTACAATGTTAGCTAATTTTAGATTTTATGGTTTGGAATGGAATATTAGTGTAATGCATAAAGCACAGAGTGTATACTTAAAAAATAATATATATATATATGTCTAGTTCAGTCATGAAACTCTAGAGGGCACAGGCTGATAGGTCCTTTACATGTAATCTGCAAGCATTGACTTGTTAATTCACTGAGTTGCGTCCAGTTAACTTGCTTTTATCCAGTTTTTATGGTAGTATGATCATATAAAGATTCATGAGGAAGCTAATAAAACTTGATTTTTTTTCCCTTCTTTTTTGTGAAGCATGTTGCATTGTGGGATACTTCTGTGCAGTATGCATTGATTGTAATGTTGTTCCAGGATCAACATGGATGTTATATATATATATATATATATATATATATATATATATATATATATATATATATATACATAATAAATAAACATAAAGTCGATGCAGAAACAGTATTGTAGAAAGGTGATGTGTGATTCTGAAAATAGCATATGAACTTGTAATGTTCTTGGAAAGAAATGAAAAATGTAGCTGGCCAGGATTTTGACTTTTAATGGCTGTTTCAGATTTTTTTTTTTTTTTTTTTTTGTAAAATATTAAATGTTCATTTATTTTGCATGGACGCACATTAGAAAGTTCCTAAAATAACATTATATTTAAATTTTATTCAGTCCCTTAGTCCACTTATTCACAGTACATATATTTTTAATGATAATTAAATTCTTTTTCGCACACTATCACAATTGGGATATGAATCACAGAAATATGTTGTATCACAGGCGAAAAGAGAAAGAGGATATTTATTCAGCAAATGAATTTGCCAGGCTTGCAAAAATTTTGCCTGCTGAACAGACAATAAATTATACCTTTGGTGGCTTCATAAGCCCAAGGATAATATTACAACCAATGAGATGTGAGAAAATGCTAGAGTTACCCTGCTGAATCGCTCATGTTTGCATTAGAATGGGCGCTGGGGAGGAGAGATACATGGAGGTCCTGTCAGAAAACTTTGATTTAAACATACATTACACCACACACACCCACAGCAGACACACACCTGTATCTCAGCATTCCAATGTATCAGTGTTAGTTTCCACATCTTACATTCACAGAGGGATAGATACTGCAGTGATGCCCAGAGGAAAATTCCAGAAATTCATCTGCACTATGCTGACACACACATTTATTTCACTCAAACACATGCACATTTGTACAAACTATGACACAGGGGTCTGTCAAGCTAGGTGAGATACTGAGATACTCTATCGCCCCATATTTAAAGATTGCATTAGTAAAGGCATGAGTTACTGATACTATTTAATAATAATAATGATAATAATAAATGTTGGGGTGAGTAATACAATTACTATTACTATAGATAAGAATCTTTCTTTTCTGAACCAATACTAGGACAATGGATTGATGAATCTTATGATGTTGAGTTTCACTCCAGATTGCATTCCAAATCAAAAAAATAAAAAAGGACATTGTGACATTTTCATGAGAATGAATATTCCCCCCAAACCCTCATCATCGTATTTCAAAAATCTCATTACTGTAATGTAAAAACAATGATGTATTATTTAAACAATGAAGTATAATGGCTGCATTTGTTTAAATTATAGATTTAAATTATGCGTCCGGACAGTAACATGATACATGAATGAGAATCTCATTATTGGAATAATTATAGGGGATAATGAGAATCTCATTATCTAGAAACATAGGGATAATAATGACAATGTTTGCATTTTTATTTTTTATTTATTTTTTTTGCTTTGCATTACATTGCATGTCGTAAAGTGACAAGTTATTCGTCTATGTACAGTGAACGTGAAACACTTGCGCAAGCATGACACGATCACAATCAACCAGAATATGTTTGAAGTTTAATGTAGTTATGAAGACTTTTGGATATATGAGTTTTCACAGCAGGCGGGGATATGAGTTTTTTTGCATTGTGATAATGAAAATCTAGGGGGAAAATGTGCCACTATATAAAAAAAATTAAAATAAATAAACTTTTACTTGATTTAGGGGTGAAATACGACCCGGACATGTTCTTTGTAAGATGGAAAAAGCACAAGCTTGTAGTGGGCACATTAATTGTGGAGACTAATTGATGAAACAAAAGCCTATCACTGTGTGCTGCAGCGTGTAAAACTGTGAGGGCTGCGGCTGGTGACGAGCTGTCCAGACGGTAATGAAATAATTGGCATCATTGGATACACATGGCTTGAATACACTGAGAAGCTTCACTCTCTCATCAGTACTATAACTGCTGGCTGAACAGACAAACTGATGCAAAAATGGACACTAAGTTTGTGTGCAATGGAGCTCTGGTGCTAGTAGCGTGAAAAGAACATTTGGATATTTCTTCAGCGGTTGCATTTTATAGAAAATGAACTCCCTTCCTTCAGTGGATACACATGCATCATTGGAGAATCCTGTCTTTTTTTCTGAATCAACAAATATCATTTCCACCACATCTCAAATTATGTGTTATTTCTGCTTGATATATTCTGTGGTGGAAATCATGGTGGTGGAATACGTTTACAATAAAATGGCAACCTTTTCTTTTTTAAAGGCAAATGTAATAACTATCATTTTATGTATCATAAAAACACAATTGAAAATATTTCTCACACATTAACCTTGAATTTTCATTGTTTTCTTTTTCTTTTCTTTTTTTGCACTTGATTGAGGCAAAATTGTTCTGTAAATATGTATATAAATAGTTTTCACATAATAAATATTAATGTATGGTTTTTTAGGTTTTAATCAACCCCTGGGACATTAAAAGTGCCTTTCGTCTTTTTTTAAAGACGAATATTGCTTGCTGTTTCTTTTTGGGAAGTTGCCATGGAGACAGTAACCCATGAAAAGGTAATTGAAGGAGAGCATGGGTCGTGCTCTACCCTGTGTGAAAAGGGCAACAGAAAGAGAGAGAGAGGGGGGTACAGTGACAGAGATAAAAGATTTAGACAAAGGAAAATGAAAAAAACAAGTTGAGGTTTTCTCACAGGTTTCTCCGTCGCTCTCAGAGGGAATGTTGGGTAGTTTCATGTGAAAACAGTCTTTAATTACTGACCGCACAGTGTCATTACTAACAGCGGGGGACCAGTATCCAGTTATTTGTGGATGCGAGTTTCGAAATAATTAACTGTCTTCCTGTTTACTAAGGGGCAATGCTAGTCAAACAGACAAGCTTCTGGGAGCACGGCACAATGGAGAGACTGTTAATTATGGAGCAGACATGATCTGGGTGTAGCAGAACAGTGTGAATTTGAGTACTGCAAAACCTGACAAAGTGTCTTTAGTGGAATGTCCTATATATATATAGGGCAGAGCTATATACACTACCGCTCAAAAGTTTGGGATCGGTAAAATTTTTAATGTTTTTAAAAGAAGTTTTGTCTGCTCACCAAGGCTTAATTTATTTAATTAAAAATACAGTAAAAACAGTAATATTGTGCAAAATTATTACAATTTAAAATAAAATGTTCTATTTGAATATATTTTACAAAGTAATTTATTCTCGTGTTGGCAAAGCTGAATTTTCAGCATCGTTACTCCAGTCTTCAGTGTCACATGATCCTTCAGAAATCATTCTAATATGATGATTAGTTCCTCAAGAAATATTTGTTATTATTATCAATGTTGAAAACAGTTGTGTACTTTTTTTTCAGGATTCTTTGATTAATAGAAAGTTCAAAAGAACAGCATTTATCTAAAATACAAAGCTTTTGTAACATTTTACACTACCGTTCAAAAGTTTGGGGTCAGTAAGAATTTTAATTTTATTTTTTTGAAAAGAAATTAAAGAAATTAATACTTTTATTCAGCAAGGATGCATTAAATCAATCAAAAGTGACAGTAAAGACATTTATAATGTTACAAAAGATTAGATTTCACATAAACACTGTTCTTTTGAACTTTCTATTCATCAAAGAATCCTGAAAAAAAATATTGTACACAAATATTTTGTACAATTGTAAACAATAAATGTTTCTTGAGCAGCAAATTGACATATTAGAATGATTTCTGAAGGAGCATGTGACACTGAAGACTGGATTAACGATGCTGAAAATTCAGCTTTGCCAACACAAGAATAAATTACATTTTAAAATATTTTCAAATAGAAAACAGTCATTTTAAATTGTAATAATATTTCACAATATTAATGTTTTTACTGTATTTTTAATTAAGTAAATGCACCCTTGGTGAGCAGACGAAACTTCTTTTAAAAACATTAAAAATCTTGAAAAAAAATCTAAAATCTAAAATCTTAAAAATCTAAAAATGGTCCCCAAAAGATAATTTAAAGTCATTATTGTGTTAAATGAGAAAAGCATCAATTAGACATTACAAAAAGTAGATTTAGAAAAAAAAAAAAAAAACTTTTAGGCTTCAACAGCCATGAGGGTGATTAAATGATGACAGACTTTTAATTTTTGGGTCAACTATACCTCTTTTGGGTTTTTAGTTATATGGAAAAATAATGAAATGATTTAATGAAATGATACTCTAAATAAGAAACTAAAACTGCCAGTAGGTGGCGGTAAATGTATAAATAAGTCATTAAGTCATTCATTCATTCATTCGTTCATTCATTCATTCATTCATTCATTCATTCAAACAGTTGATTCATTCAGGAATGAAGTAAGTGTCTGCGTCTCAATGTGCATACTATCCATCCTAAATATTATGTGACATTAGTAATATTCAATACTATTTAGGGCAGATAGGTGGATAGTGTGCATGCTGGGATGCAGGGATGGCTCTCTTTATGAATGGGCCATTAAATCATCGGTTCACCCAAGTGAATCCCTCAAAACACGGATTTATTTGAAATTAAACACCGCTGTATATTGCTTGGAGACGCACAACAGGTTTGCTTGGGCTTTTTAGGTAATATTTTCATATTAATATAGCAGACAATAATGTGTCTAAAGTATAACACAGTATTAACTTTTCATTTATTGAACTGTTGTATAAAATCAATATCACATTTGCACTCGCGCTATTCAGGACAAAAACAGCAATTTAATGCATTAAAGGTGCCGTAGAATGTCTTTTCAAAAGATGTAATATAAGTCTAAGGTGTCCCCTGATTGTGTCTGTGAAGTTTCAGCTCAAAATACCCCATAGATTTTTTTTAAATACATTTTTTTAACTGCCTATTTTGGGGCATCATTAACTATGCGCCGATTCAGGCTGCGTGGCCCCTTTAAATCTCTCGCTCTCTGCCCTCCCGAGCTCTCGACTATAAGTGCAGTTATACAGTGCATAAACAAAGTGAACACAGCTAATATAACCCTCAAATGGATCTTTACAAGATGTTCGTCATTCATACTGCATGCATGCATCGTGTCCTGTGAGTATAGTATTTATTTGGATGTTTACATTTGATTCTGAATGAGTTTGAGGCTACACTGTTGGAGAGACTTACAAAGAATGAAGTTGTGTTTATGAATTATACAGACTGAAATTGTTTAAAAATAAAAATAGCGACGGCTCTTGTCACCGCGAATACAGTAATAAACTATGGTAAATTTTAACTGCATTTAACAGTACATTAGCAACATGCTAACGAAACATTTAGAAAGACAATTTACAAATATCACTAAAAATATCATGTAATCATGGATCATGTCAGTTATTATCGCTCCATCTGCCATTTTTCGCTATTGTTCTTGCTTGCTTACCTAGTCTGATGATTCGGCTGTGCTGCTCCAGACGTTTATACTGGCTGCCCTTGTCTAATGCCTTGAACATGGGCTGGAATATGCAAATATTGGGGTCATACATATTAATGATCCCGACTGCTATGTAACAGTCGGTGTTATGTTGAGATTTTCCTGTTTTCCGGAGGTCTTTTAAACAAATGAGATTTATATTGTTATATTTGTCAAGAAGGAGGAAGCAATGGAGATTGAAACTCACTATATGTCATTTCCATGTACTGAACTCTTGTTATTCAACTATGCCGAGGTAAATTCAATTTTTGATTCTAGGGCACCTTTAAATCGACAGCCCTAATATATATAATGATGGGCCAAAGTAATAAGAAAATAAAGGACTAATAATTATTGGTGGTGTTTTCTCTAGCTATTGGTCATAGATGTGTATTTATTTAACAAAACTCTAACCGTTTATTATACTTATGCATGCAACTCATTGTGTTACTGACTTTCTTTTGGATTTTTTTTGAGTATTGCAATTGGAATTTGCATATTTGCATCCAATTAGAATGTGGTGATAGAGTCAGGGGAAACATGGAGAGAAAGTGTTAAAATGCCAAAAAAAAAAAAAAAAAATGCCATATAGACAGGAAGAGAGAGATAGATGAGAACGATTGATAGTCTGACCTTCTTCATCGATTACTTTATAAATACAGACATGTTCCCGCTGTTTGTCTTATAATAACATCTGCATTATATTATATATGGCACCAATTGATCTAGCTGATTGAGTCATTTAAACTTCATATTGTGTTGCAGCATTTATTAATCCAGGGTAATATTAATTTCTACATACAGTTTTAACATTTTAGGTTGAATAAATTAACATTTGTTAATGTATTATAAATAAACAAGTTTATTATTTATTTATTAACATTAACTTAGATTAAAAATGCTTCAAAAACTAATGTTAACTCATTATTGCAAAGAAAGCATAACCTTATGAAGTGTTAACAGTGTACTAGTTTACCAAAGGGACAGCAGCGTCCATAAAGAGCATGCTTGAATCAAGCTGTCCCTGAAAGCTAAGACAGCTGCCTTGCCGCATCACAGTGACAGACAGTTGTTTTTGCATACAGGTACGTCCTAAGGACTTACAAGGCACCATAACATCATGTCTCATCACCTAGAACAAATTCAACACAATGCTCAGTTGATACATACATACATGCATACATTTTCTTTTAACATTATTAAGAATATACTTTCCACAGAAATCAGACAAAGTACAAAGTGAGATTTGAGAAATGTCATTTGATTATGACAATTCTCATTTTGATGTATAACCACTCCTGGCCACTCATGGATAAAAGTCATTTTAAGAGAACCTACATTTCCCCATGTCCCCTGGCCCAAAAGAGCCCATAAGTGAATGAACACTCAGCTGTGGCTGAGAACAGTTTTGAGAACTAACTTACTTCACACTATATATTTTTATATCTGTTTTCTTCTCACCTGCAGTATCAGCACAGACAAAATCGGTCTCTAAATGTTCGTTTCAGTCACTCTTGTCTTCACATACTTAAGAAAACAGGTGATAAAGTGTTGATGTAGTGTTTTGAAAGCCTATTTTGGTGAGAGAATAGATGGGGGGTGACACAGCAACTCGTAAGCCGTCAAACTCCACAATGCCTCAAAAGTGAAGTAGAGAAAGTTAAAGTGCTAGTGTTGTACTCAACTGAAGGAGAAAAACAATGTCAGGCGGTATGCGTTTTTGAGGAGTATGACAGGCCTTGTATAACCTTGGAGTACAAAAGAGTTGCATTGAAATCACAAGTAATGTGCTTTAAGCTTCATGGGATTGAACTATTGATCTTATGTTTTTATTTTTCTATTTGATTATATTTACATAATGGCTTTCTTGTAAAAATCCAACTTTATTATTTGCAGGTTGTGAATATAAGATCAATGATCATTGTACAAGAGTAAAGAGCTTTGCATCATAATAATCATAATAATGATCATTGTATTTTAAAGCCATTTTATGCTTTGGTTATTTTACTAACAAACTTGATTTTTTTTTTTGCTTGCCTGTGCAAAAGTCACTAGCACAATGCTGTTGTGAGTGGTTGCCAGTGGACAGAGGTCGAGCCCTGCACGGGCCTCAAATTTAGGCCCTAGCCTGGCCCTGGCCTGAGACGCTCAGGCCCTAGCCAGGCCCATGTCCGACAGCTTATCAGAATTCCCGAGTCCAACTCAAGCCCATGTTTTTTGTTGTTGTTGTTGTTGTTTTTATCCTCCCCATGACACACTAGGCTGCCATTAAAATAGTTCTGTTTTGTTTTTTAATGGCAAAAAATTAGAAAAAAATTTGGAGAATTTTTTTTCACGTTTGATCAATTTAGCCTCTCAAATCAACACCTGACTTGCCTACAATAAAATCCATAGATATGAAACACTTTAAGCATATCACAATGTTAGTTTAAACATTTATCATATTATCACCACCTCAGTAAAAAGGCATTTTTGACAAGCTGAGGCAGGCTGCTCTGCTGCTCGCAACGGCACTGGTGCTCCAACTCGATCACATGAGAATGCATATCAATAGTTCGTGTGTGTAATCTCGTGGAATATATACGCCAAAATGCGTTTTGGCGTGCATATGATACTCACTTTATGGCGTGTAGCAACATATGAGCTGCATTTTGTTTGTCATCAGCTAATTTCAAGATCAAAGACCGCAATAGGAGAGAGCGCGGCATAAGCACTGGTAAGATAAGTCTCATTACTTTTAATGAAGATGATTGTGTTTTGAGCTTCTGCGACTTACTTTCAGTTTTACTTGCTGTAGTTTGCACGTTGGATTGCTTAAAAGATACTCAGCTATCTCATACAGTAGCCTATGTGCACTCTGCGCGTATATATGGGCACAATGAAAGGAGAGAAGCTAAATGAGCCCGAGTCCAACCCAAGCCCAATCTGTAAAAAAAAAAAAGAAAAAGACTGGCCCGAATGGACTTGCAGACCTCTAGAATGAGGTGTTCTGAGTGCATTTCTATATGGAAGCTATGGAGTTCTGGGTGTTTTCTAAGTGGTTCCTTGCTGGCCCAAGTCAAAAGACACTATACCTAAGTCACCCCCATGTAATAGCAACACAGCAAGCTCACTAACTGTCACAGTTCATTTTGGACTTTGTTTTCATTTGCACCTTTTCTCCCTGCCTTGTTTGTTGTCATTGTCACTCATTTGGTTCGTCATTCAGTTCAGGTGTGTGTTATGAATTATCCTTGTTTGCATGTGTATTTAAGATCCCTTGGTTCTATTCATTGTTGTTGGGTCTCGTCAGTGTATGGATGTGTTACACTTCTCTCTTTATGTGGATTATCAGTGTGGATTTATTAAAGACTTTCTATTTACCTTCATCTTCGTGTTCGTATGTGATCTAGCTACACAACCCTTGACAGAAGATCCGACCCAGAAGTAATTACGCCATGCGTTATATTTAGTATTTCTCGTGTTTTGTCTGTGCATTTTTCCCTTTTTTTTTCCTTTTTTCCCACCATGGACAATCCTTCCATTCTGATACTGTGCCTTGAGCAGGGAAATCACTCCCTCATGGAACATGTGGAGGATTTCCTGTTTTTAGCCCATCTTACCAACTATCCGGACAACTGCTTATGCTCATGCTGAACTGAACACCACCACCAAGGAGCCATTTTCTGGGCAGGGACCTCAATTGAGCTTCACTTACATGGAGTGGATGCTGGTATCCTGTGGATCATCTCTGACCGTTGAAACAGCTAATCAGATGATGATGACACCAGCGCCACTCCTAGCCCAGTGCCCAGCCAGAGACAACCCACTGCAAAGGGCAACAACAAGAGCCCACCGCAGACCAAGAGCCCATCTCTGCTGCGATGTTTGAGTGCACACCAAGAGGAGCGATCGAGCAGGATATCACCCCGGAGCCTGAGCTAGCCGTGTCTGACCAGGTGTGTGAGCCAGCTGCCCCATCCATAGCTGTGGGAGCCCTCGTGGAGTACGAGGGAATGGAAGTGAGTGCTGACCGCCCACCAGCCACTGAGAGTGAGTGTTTGGCTGTCTCAATTTATGACTGTTTGTTTGGAGAAGTAATTAACCCTTTAAACCTGCCTGAATATATTTTATCTTCATCTGACCCACTGATCCCACCCAGCCTCCCTCTCCCACCACCTCTCCAGACTGCTATTATGGACGCATTGGTTTTCGTTTGTTTCTGTGCTTTTTTTCATTCTCCTCCTCAGTCCTCAGCCACTCCTGCCACCCTGTCATCACCGTCCCCCATCAGTCCCTCAGTTTATCCTCTATACTGAGGCTATACCTTGTGCATGCTGTAAGCTACCTTCTTCTGGGCATGGGGATTCTGTGGCTCAGCTTTCGGCCTCAGAATACTCTAGTCCACCTTGACCCCTCATCCTGGCTCCTGCACCTTCCTCTCTTGACTCCAGCAAGGATCACTGGTCATTCAGCCTCGTTGGGCTCCCTCAGATCCATTCTTCCATTTCAGGTGGTCGTCGCTGCACTCCGTCATGGCCCCCAAGGTCTTCGGTGTTCCTTCACTAGATCGGCTGCTCACTGGGCTCTACCCCCTACGTTGTCATTACTTCTGGTCATCCCCAGGGTACCATCTGGACTCCATCCTTCATGGCTCCTCCCTCCAGCGAACACCACCGTGGAGTGCAGTCCTGGCTATGTCCTGCGTCATCACCTGCCCATCCCTGTTCAAGGCCATTCATTGGATCACAACACCTGCAATACCCTGGACTTTCTATTCTATCCCTCTCCCGGGCTTCTCATCCTCCACCTGAGCCACCTCCTCCTTTGATCTGCCGGCACAAGGTCGCACCTTTCCGGGAGGGAGTGTAATGTCACAGTTTCATTCAGTTTGGACTTTTCATTTGCTTCTTTTCTCCTTGCCTTGTTTGTTGTCATGGTCACTTATTTGGTTCGTCATTCAGTTCAGGTGTGTGTAATTAATTATCCTTGTTTGCATGTATAATTAAGTTTCCCTGGTTCTGTTTATTGTTGTTGGGTCTGGTCAGTGTATGGATGTGTTACGCTGCTCTCTTTATGTGGATTATCAGTGTGGATTTATAAAAGACTTCCTCTTTATCTTCATCTTCATGTTTGTGTGTGATCTAGCTACACAACCTGTGACACGAACTGAAAACTAAAAATTGACATTTAATTAAAATTGAAGACGCAGCGTAGTTTGAAAACAAAAAAATTCTGCACTGCAGCTGTTAATTAATTACGTGGTTGTAATCAAACAAACAAAAATGGCACAATTAGCAGGCACAATTCGTTCTTAGACTGTATCCGAAAATTCATAATTTCCTACAATATAGTAGGCTGGAAAAGAGTATGTCAGGAATCACAGTATTCATAAAACAGTTGGTAAAAAATGTACTCGGATGACTTACTGCTTCCAGCGAAATTCTGATCCAGCTTTACTATGCCATGAGGCAGAGGAGTTGTGAATGGCAGTGAAATGATGCAACTGACGCTGGTCTCATGACAATGACAACATGACAAATGTAGTACATCCGGATTGCATTCATACTATAAAGAATGTACTTTTTTTAACAGTCACAAAATCATTACTTATTCAAAAGAAGTGCCTACTCAGAGAGTATGTGATTTCAGATGCAGCCAAAGGGCATTTCACACAGAACACATTTTTGCATTTCACTGCGCTACTTTTCCATTGTTTTTCAATGTAAACACACACTAGATGGATGTCTTAAACCTTTGCTTCATGTCTTGTGTCTTTTGAAGCATCTCATGGATGACATGCTATTCTAAAAGCAAGGCACTCAAGTTAAAATTTCTTCAACTTTTAAAAAACGTGTCTCTAGACATTGTGCTTTTTTTTTCATCCCACTGACCTGCGTTCTTGTGTTTTTAACAGCATTAACAGTGTTTTTTAACAGGAATTTGTTAAATTATAACTATGGAGCAAGTCCCACATTGCATTACAGTAGCATGAGTTTTTGACATGTACCTTGTCCATGGTATTTTTGCAGCAGAATATTAATACTCCATGTACCTTGGAGTACAAATACCATGGTATGCTTTATCAGCATTAGTCTGGGTCAGATGTTAAAATGCTGTTGTTTTCATTCATAGGGGTATTATATAAGAGTACATGTCTAGTTCAATTACTCATTTCAGACATAAATAGATTAACTGACACAGTTAATCACCATAATCCATCATTTGCTAGCATGCTTTTGAGGAACTTGTTTCAAAGTAGACAACCCACTCCACCTGAGGTCTGGAACATTGTGTGTAACTTGTTTTCATGGTTCTGGCAGCTTGCATTCTACCTTTTAATTATGTCCCATGCACAACCATAAATCTACATCAACAGAGCCACTTCACCATCTCAATGCATATTCATGATGAGGGCTAAATATTCATGAGCAAATGGCTGTCTGAACCTGTGCATAAGCATAATTATGAAATACAATCACATGCCAAAGTAATATAGATATGAATTATATGACTCCACCCCACAGCTGTCTCACTTTTCTCAAAAAATACAGTCACTAAAGAATGAGCTGTCTTTCAATAATATGGTTGTATGCTTTTACATTTATTCATTCAGCAGGCGCTTTTATGCAAATCTACTTAAAAATGTATAATAATAGCTTCTATTTAGTATACTTATCCATGCAGTATTGGCTGAATATTTGTGGGTTTCCTATTGCCACTGTTTTGTATATAATTGTTTGAGGTGACATCCCTTACGAAAAAGAAGTTTATTCAAATGTACTATTAGTATACTTCTTTTAAACTAAAAATAAGAAAGTATACTTTTTATGTACTTCTCAGAAATATACTTTATATACTTCTCATAAATATACTTTAAATTGCACTTAAATTGCACATTCAAGTGTTGATAAAAAAAAGATGCATGAAGCTAGAATAGAAGGTTTTTAAAATGGAAAGAGAACCGTCAAAGGTATATTTAAAGTATAAAAAAATTAATACCCAAATGCACTTAAAGTTTACTACTGCTATACTTATACTTAAAGGATTAGTCCACTTTCAAATAAAATTTTCCTGATAATTTACTCACCCCCATGTCATTCAAGATGTTCATGTCTTTCTTTCTTCAGTCGAAAAGAAATTAAGGTTTTTGATGAAAACATTCCAGGATCATTCTCCTTATAGTGGACTTCAATGGCCTCCAAACGGTCAAAATTACAGTTTCAGTGCAGCTTCAAAGGGCTTTAAATGATACCAGATGAGGAATAAGGTCATTTTTGAAAAAAAAAAAAAAAAACCACAAATGTATATGCTTTATAAACACAAATGATCGCCTTTGCAAGTGCTTCCGCTTTCCGTATTCTTCAAAAATATTGTATGTCCTCTTGTATGTCCTACGCCTTCCCTATTCTACTTACGGATAAAAATCGAAACTGGCGCCGTGTTCGTTCCGTAACATTACATTACATTACATTACATTAACTCCACCTACCAATGTCTGGTTGAGCCAGACAAAATTACAGAAGAAACCCATCTGACAACAAGAACAGTGGTGTGGAGAGTAAGGTGGGTGTGTTAGCAATTTTCATGCAACTGACCTGGTGCAAATAGGATATGCTAGTATTTGCACTAAGTATAATAGCATCTACTGGGTTTGGTCAAAATAATGTGAACACCTTAGGAAATGGGCAATATGTTGTGTTCATTAGGGAATTGTATTATTAACTACTATTTTAAAATGTTGTGTAATGACGTACTGTAAGTGTGTTGAGAATGGAAGTGAAAGAAGATGGGTGAAGTTCGCTATTCCTGTCTCATGTGTTTTATTTCTTGATAACTTTTAATACAGCTTCCAGCCTTATTAGAATAGATTAATACAAGTTTTGAATAGTCCAGATGAATGTTGTCTATCAGAACATCTGCCAGTTACTTCAAAGATGTTGAAGGAGGGAATCTGCTTCTCACTCTTCTCTCCAAAACTGCCCAAGTAGTTCCATAATATTCAAGTCAGTTCATCTTGATGCTCCAACTGTCCAGGTTTTGATTTGCCCTTTTTGGAGGTCTGTGACAAGGGCCTATTTTACACAGGGCTTGTCCAAAACAATACCACTTATGCGGCACTGATATACAAACTAAAGAATATAAACAACAGAAAGATAAATAAAAGTTCACATGTTCACATTATTTTGTCCAACCCCTGTAACTATTTAAACTTAGTGCAAAGAAAATACTGCTATTTTCACAGTATTAGTATTACTGCCTTTAAAGTATATATATATATATATATATATATATATATATATATATATATATTTTAAATGTACTAAACTGAAGCTTCATCATTATCAAATTGACATACACATTTCAACAGAAAATATATGAATGCATATTATTTGACCATTACTGCTTGTCCCTACATTCGACAGTACCACTTAACCATATTTCCAAGTCATTAGAATTATGAAATTACATATAATGATGTACTTAACATAAAGTGGATCAAAAAAGCACTCTTAAGTTTAACTTATTGCATATAATATATATATATTATATATATATATATATATTTAAATAACATGCAATTAAATATTGCATTCAGTTTGCACTTAAAGGTGCCCTAGATTCAAAAATTGAATTGACCTCGGCATAGTTAAATAACAAGAGTTCAGTACATGGAAATGACATACATTGAGTCTCAAACTCCATTGTTTCCTCCTTCTTATATAAATCTCATTTGTTTAAAAGACCTCCAAAGAACAGGCGAATCTCAACATAACACCGACTGTTACGTAACAGTCGGGGTGTACGCCCCCAATATTTGCATATGTCAGCCCATGATCGAGGCATTCCACAAGGGCAGCCAGTATTAACGTCTGGATGTGCGCAGCTGAATCATCAGACTAGGTAAGCAAGCAAGGACAATCGCGAAAAATAGCAGATGGAGCAATAATAACTGACATGATCCATGATATCATGATATTTTTAATGATATTTGTAAATTCTTTCTAAATGTTTCGTTAGCATGTTGCTAATGTACTGTTAAATGTGGTTAAAGTTACCATTGTTTCTTACTGTTTTCACAGAGACAAGACTGTCGTTATTTTCATTTTTTAAACACTTGCAGTCTGTATAATTCATAAACACAACTTCATTCTTTATAAATCTCTCCAACAGTGTAGCATTAGCCGTTAGCCACGGAGGATAGCCTCAAACTCATTCAGAATCAAATGTAAACATCCAAATAAATATTATACTTACGCGATTAGACATGTTGCATGACGAACACTTTGTAAAGATCCATTTTGAGGGTTATATTAGCTGTGTGAACTTTTTTTTATGTAGCTCTTGGGGCGTGGAGCACGAGAATTAAAGGGGCCGCACACCCTGAATCGCCGCATTTATAATGATGCCCCAAAATAGGCAGTTAAAAAAATTTATAAAAACTATGGGATATTTTGAGCTGAAACTTCACAGACACATTCAGGGGACACCTTAGACTTATATTACATCTTTTAAAAACATGTTCTTCGGCACCTTTAAGTATATTCTTTTAAAGCATATTATTTCTGTAATAAGTAACCGTTTTAAAAGTATGCTAAAGTGCACTTCTTTTTCACAAGTGTATATATGTACATAAAGCTAATCTTCTTTTCAAAATCAGCAGCTGCTGAAATATGAGAATTAGGTCTTCGGTTGCTGGCTTATGTCATAATTACACCATAAAAGAGAATTTTGAAATAGCTTCCTTCTCACTGTTTTGAATAACTACTGGGAGGCCATTTTTGTTTGTTTGAGCTCTGAATAAACAGACTGGGGGGAAAAAATGGGACAGCACAGATGGGAAGAGTTTGCAGATATTGTTGAAGTGCTAAAGAACAATCAGACAGTATGAGATGACTTGTGTCTTCAGCTCAGTGTGTGGTTCATTGTTATTTCAGTCAGCATCGTTGATGAGGGCTGCTTTGAGAAACTGATTGCTGTAGGCAAAAGGAACTGGGGTCAGTTAAGGAAATATGGTGACTGTATAAAATATGACACACACTTTTTATTAATGGAAAAGTTCACCCTGAAATTAAAATTCATTTACACACCCTCATGTCATCTCAAACCTATTATTTTCTTTCTGCATGAAACACACACACAAAAAAAGAAGATTTTCTTTTGTACTGGATTTGAAATTATTTTAATCATAAGTATCCCTTCATGGACAGTTAATGCATGGCAGGATTAGCTTTGATAAGAGTTACATTTGTTAGTATCTGCCAAATGTATAAATGTTCATGTAAATCTGAAACCTTTAGCTATTCTTTCTGGCAAAAACACTCAAGCTGCATCAAGTTGGATGGGAACCATTTTTTTTGGATGGCCGTTTTAAGTCATTCTGTAGATGTTCAATTGAATTAAGGTCTGGACTGTAACTCGACCACTCCAGGAAATGTACTTTGTTGGTTTTATAAGCCACTGTATTGAGGGTTTTGCGGTATATTTCAGGTCACTGTTGAAGATATATTGTCATTCAGTTGACTTCCAAGTCCCAGTGCTCTTGTGAATTCCAGCATATTTTCCTCCAGGATTTTTCTGTTCTTAGATCTATCCGTTTGTTGCTATGTTAGATTTGTGCCAAATACAGAGCTTACAAATAAAACCTTTTATTTTACCTTTATTTTTACCTTTATGGAGCTTTCCTCCATATAAGTCAGATAAATGTAGCCCGTGTGTGTGTGTGTGAGCATTTTTGTGACATATCAGGACACAAATTTGTATAATGACATGGGTATGACATAGTATTACAAGGAGAGGGTGACTTATGAGGACATTACCCCATGTCCCCATTTTTCAAAAGGCTTATAAATCATACAGAATGAGTTTTTGTGAGAAAGTAAAAATGTGCACAGTTTTCTGTGATGGGTAGGTTTAGGTGTAGGGTTGGTGTAGGGCAATAGAAAATACGGTTTGTACAGTATAAAAACCATTATGCCTATGGAATGACCCCACAATTCACAAAAACAAACCTGTGTGTTTGTGTGTGTGTGTGTTTTCCTCCTTCTCCAAGCACTGTTTCTCCCACATACGTGTATGTTTAAGTGAAGGATTTTAACTACTGTAGCATAGTAATTAAAAGACTTGGACAACCACTACAAAACCCAGAAGGACTAATCCATGGAATATCACTGTTTTGTGCCTTTGGGCAAGACACTTAACCTCAGGCTACTTATGGGGGACTGCACCTGTAATTATTGAATTACAAGTCACTTATTAACATGAGGATTAATTATAAATCAGTATGTGGCCCTATAATAAATTAGGAGATCCCAGCATTTTTTTCATCCTTTTTTCTTTTCACAAATTTTGTCACTTTGAGTATATTTGTGATTTTTTTTCTCATGATGGTACTGGATTGCAGTTTGCACTATATGACAAACAAATATTTAATTTCTGTCAGATTCCATGAGTATTGATTTCATAAGTTGTTATGAAAGTTGCTATGACAGTTCAGATTTTTCTGATGTGTGCAATTGGACAAAACATTTGAGATAACGCTGCCCCCTACTGCTGATCTCAGGTACGTTTCCCGTACAACGACGTAACTCGCTGCAACCAAGCTGCGTCCCAATTAAGGGGCTGCATCCTCCGGAGGTCGCATTTGAAGACTGCATACGTCATCGAGTCGGTCTCATTTAAGAAACGTTTCCTTAAAGGTGCTCTAAGTGATCTCATGCGTTTTTAGGCCAAAACATTTTTTGTCACATACAGCAAACATCTCCTCACTATTCGCTAGCTGCCTGTCCCCTGAACACACTGTAAAAAAAGGCGGTCTCTGTAGTCGCCACAAGCTCTGAAAACGGCAATAAAAACAAACTGGTGCAGCCTGGACCACGAATCATAATAAACATGCTCCAGCCAATAACCGACAAGAATGATTTTAAATGTGCGTTCATGGCTGTTTCAGGAAGCACGGAGGGGAGGGGGAGGAGGAGGAGGAGGGAGGGTCTAGCTAGCCTCTGTTTTGTTTGACAACACTTCGAACGTCAACAGGAAGTTACTCCACACAGGATCACTTAGAGCACCTTTAATAAAAGTGACTGTTATTCCACATGAGGTCTAAAATACTGTAATTTCTTTATTACTTTGCAATCTAATTGTTACTTTTCTTAAACGAGACCGACTCAATGCCATATGAAGTCTTCAAATGCAACCTCCGGAGGACACATCCCCTGAATTGGGACACAGTGATGCATCACTGAAGAAATCAACTGTGAAAAATCAAAATGTAAAATCAAATCAAAGAGAAATCAAAATGCGAGTTAACTCAACTTGAAGATAACCTTAGTTTCAACTCAAAAATAGTCAAGACAACTCATTACTTTAAGTTAAATTTTAAACTTAAAGTAATGCATTGTCTTGACTATTTGTGAAACAAAGGTTATCTTCAAGTTTAGTTAACCTATGTTTAGTTGAGTTAACTCACATTTTTAAGGCAGCAGATGAACTTTCATTTCTAAGTTTAACCAGCTGAAAATGTTTTACAGTCTCGACTGTTCCCGAAACCATATTGTCACAAACAGTTCAACCAACACATTGTTTAATGATGTAAGGCAGGTGGTCAAAATACTAGATTTTTTGCTATAACTTATGAACAAGACATCTCAGGACTAATTCTAATTTTTCTCAGCTTGCTTTATTTCCAGACTCAATCATAGGCTCGTTCTTACGTACTGAGTTCACACTTGCATATTTGGCGTGCTGTCCAAGGAGAGGGCTCCATACTCCCCTGTATCTCTGGTTAGGATAGTAACCAGATGAGTGTGAGGAGACGGAGTGGCAGAGGGATGCAGAAAAACTGTCGAGGAACATGGGTCGGCTATGTATATATGTGTGTGTGTGTATATATATATATATATATATATATATATATAAGCAATATCACACGAGTAGCCGTGCGATATGGCTGTATATCAGCACGGCTGTGATTCGTCCGTAGGCACGAGGCCGCAGGCCTTTTCAGCCAATGAAAATGAACTGCCAGATTCTGTAGTCTTAAAACCTAAAAAAAGCATCATTGACCCTTTCATTGTCTTTTGTCTTGCTATATACTATACAGCATTTTAGCACAGTGTTTCTCACCTAAACCCCTCCAAAATTCTCACACACTCCTTAGTCAAACAGACCAGTCACATTAGGATCACGAGGGATTTGAACGATGAGAATGAAGAAGTAGTGAGAGGGAAGTCTAGAGAGGACCTAGAGGAAGTGGCGGATGAGAGGATGTATGGTGTCTTTATCCTGCATCAGACCCCGCCAGCTGAGATTAAAGACAGACCATCTCAAGGCGGCATTCACGCTCTGAAGGCGAAATGTCCTCCTCACTGCATGCTGATGAAGCACAATGAATGGCCTCATGGACCCCGAACCTGCTCACAGATTATAGCCCCTCTGATCCCACACAAACTCATGCAAACCCCCCACAAGTCCCTGAGGGTTGAGACCGGGTCGTGTAATGGTTCTTTGAGCATAAAAGCACCACAAAGAGCACCATAAAAACATTCTATACGATTTGATCAATTTATGTCAGTTTATTATTTATTTAAGGTCAATATTCTTCAGTAAAAAAAAATCCTTCACATATAAACAAGATAAGTATTGAATTAAATCATTATTCAATATCATTTATAAATCTTTTTTTGTGATTAAAGAAGTGAATACCTAAAGTTAGATCATTTTCAATTCAATAACAGGAATTGTTAAACAGGGAAGATGATCATATAAGAAAATGCGTCACAAGGACAGGGATTATGATTTGATTGAAGTTGGTCTGCAATACATCTAAATTAAAAGGCGAATGATACACTTGCTCACAAAGCACACAACTCATCCAGTATCATAACTGTGAGTTGTAACAAGTTTGCAGTGCAGTAAAAGCACACCAAATTGATGAGCCTTGTTAATGAAACACAATAAGACCAAATTTCTGAGTAAATGGTTCATAAAATCATTTGTATTTGAATTTTTCCATTGAACTAAATTCTAAGGAAGTGCTATGCTGCTGCTAATGAATGATCTAAGGATTCTCAATAGCAACCTGTGCATTTTACTTTAAAGGTGCCCTAGAACCAGTTTTTACAAGATGTAATATAAGTCTAAGGTGTCCCCTGAATGTGTCTGTGAAGTTTCAGCTCAAAATACCCCATAGATTTTTTTAATTATTTTTTTTAAGTGCCTATTTTGAAGCATCATTGAATATGCTCCGATTAAGCGTGTGCGGCCCCTTTAAATCCTCGCGCTCTCTGCCCCCCAAGCTCTCGACTATAATACAGTGCATTTACAAAGTTCACACAGCTAATATAACGTTCAAATGGATCTTTACCAAATGTTCGTCATGCATACTGCATGCATGCATTGGATCATGTGAGTATTGATTTATTTGGATGTTTACATTTGATTCTGAATGAGTTTGAGGCTATGCTCCGTGGCTAACGGCTAATGCTACACTGTTGGAGAGATTTATAAAGAATGAAGTTGTGTTTATGAATTATACAGACTGCAAGTGTTTAAAAATGAAAATAGCGATGGCTCTTGTCTCCGTGAATACAGTAATAAACAAAGGTAACTTTAACCACATTTAACAGTACATTAGCAACATGCTAACAAAACATTTAGAAAGACAATTTACAAATATCACTAAAAATATCATGATATCATGGATCATGTCAGTTATTATTGCTGCCATTTTTTGCTATTGTCCTTGCTTTCTTACCTAGTCTGATGATTCAGCTGTGCACATCCAGACGTCCTGCCCTTGTGTAATGCCTTGAACATGGGCTGGCATATGCATATGCATATGTGGTGTTATGTTGAGATTCGCCTGTTCCTCTGAGGTCTTTTAAACAAATAAGATTTACATAAGAAGGAGGAAAACAATGGTGTTTTGAGACTCACTGTATGTCAAATCCATGTACTGAACTCTTGTTATTCAACTATGCCAAGGTAAATTTAATTTTTCATTTGATGGCACCTTTAAGAGAGCAACCATACGTCTGTTGTTTTATTTGCTTTGCTTTTTCAAATATTATTTAATATATATTATATAATTGTATAATCATTAGATTTAAATAATTTCATTTAAAATTTAATCATTTATTCATGAATACTTATTTCCTTTCTATTGTTGTTTAATCTTATGATCTTAATCTTAATCTTATTATTAACTAAGATTATTCAATAAACTTGATACAAGAAACAAGACTTGCTCTTGATGGGTTTTACAAGTTTTGGACACAAGACAAACCAGATATCTTTTGACAGGATCCGGCGTCCAGGGTTGGATCTAATAGCCTATAGGATTTTTTAGTTCTATATGTTTGTTTGTTTTATTTATTATTTATTTATTGTCATAATATTGGTATTAGTAATCATCTCCTAGGTTTCAGACATAGTACAGACATAGGCATGAGTAATAATGAATCACTGATCAATAATGCAGACAATACTTATTTCACATACCAAACACACTGTTTTTGAGTGGCATTTGTTATTGATATTCTGCCTGCTTTCTGCAGCAGATGCGACATTTCCTACAGCATGAGCCCCAACAGTGAAACTGAAGCCGACAAACGGATTGGCAGCAGTCGGATGTTGCTGAAATGAGGCGATGTGCTGTGTTGGGACGCTGTGCTGGGGTTCACCACTGATTACGCTTGTTAAGGGCATCGTTTAAAACTACCCTGCTGGCTAGAAGTAAGACAAGACCATCCAAGAGTCACACGTAGAGTTTGTGAAGGCTATTTGGAATCACAGCTTGCTTAATTGAGTGGCTTTACATTGATTTTAGTTCACATGAAGGTTCCAAACGATCGCAGTCACTAAAACACAGGGGAAATTGGAACTCAAGCACCAGTGTTAACTTTATTTTGATGCTCCATTTAGACATTCTACTAACTAAGTAACTTCACAACTTGTCAGCTAACTCTCATTTGAGTATTAGTAGATTGTCTGCCTAATATCTGCTAACACTTTATTTTCATGCTCCACCAACAGACTTCCTACTGACTATAAGTAACTTTGCAAGTCTACTAAGAGTCTACTACAGTCTACTAATACTCTAATGAGAGTTAGTTGACATGTTGACAAGTTACTAGTTAGTAAAATGTCTAAAATAGACCATCAAAATAAAGTGCAACACTACATTCTAAAATTGATGGCATAATCAAAGTAAGTGATATTACAGGTGATGTCATAATCAAATCAGTATGTGTTGTTGGAGGTGATATTATAATTAGGTTGGAAATGAATGTGTAACTAAGCAGTTGGAGATGATTTCGTAATCAACAGGTGTTGTAATCAATTAATATTGTTGTTTAAGATGTTGTCATTTTAGTGATGTACTTATGCTATGACTAAAGACTCTATAATAAGCTTTGATTTCAAGAGACACAATGGGAAATCATGAGAAGAACAGATCAGAAACCTGTATATATACTCAATACTAGCTTTTCCTTGTGGACAACAGTTTCTGTTTAATACCAAGGTTATAAGAGGCCATCAACAACATTTACTTGGAAGAAAAAACATTTGTTTACCAGTGCAGATCGAAACTATAAACTGAAAGGAAGTGTGTAGTAGAAATAGAAATGAATTCTTTTCTGGTTATTCTGTTGTGTTGACTCGGCAGATGAGTTGGGAAGGTCATATAGCTGACCTCTGAACCAATGAATCTTGAAAAAAAAAATCCATATTGAACAGAAGTCTCTAGAAACATCAGCTGTAAAGGGCTGTGCTGAGATCTGTGATTTGTAAAGCTAAGGCAAGCAACACTATTGCTCACATTTAGAGTGCCATTTGATGAAGAAAAAAAACATTAACATTAAAAATTAATATTTTTGATTAACATTAAAAATTCAGAACATAAAATATGATGTTGATTGTAACTAATGTGTATTTGGATGCAACACACCAAGTTTGAATCCCCTTTGAATCCCTTGTTTTGGTGTGCTTCCTCATTACACATCTCATAACAATTAGGCTACAGGTTATTTATTTGGCAGTGAGCTTTTATTCACTCCTATTCAGGACATTATAGCATTCCCACTACAAATGCAGTGTTTTCAAATGCCCTTTTTTTCTCTACCTTACACCGAAAATGTAAAATTCTAGTTTAATTTTTGTATTTTTTAGAAGAAAAGTACTGACACTTCTGGCCCGGTTCTTCCTAGCTAAAGAAAGAAGGGCTGGCAGATATCCTGGTTGGACAGTTGGTACACTCTAAAAAATGCTGGGTTAAAAACAACCCAAGTTGGGTTGAAAATGGACAAACCCAGCAATTGGGTTGTTTTAACCCAGCGGTAGGGTTAAATGTTTGCCCAACCTGCTGGGTAGTTTTATTTAACTCAACTATTGTTTAAAAATTACTGTATTGCTTAATTAAAATTAACCCAAAGTATGTTGGAAATGAACATTTATTAATGTTCAGTGAATAATTATTAAACAATAAACATTTATTAAATTGCTTATTAATAAATTTGTATTAATAAACTATTAAACTATTACATTTATATTAATAAAATATTAAAGCTTATTAATAAACATTTGCCTTTTGTCTATTATTGTTGCCTCTAATTGCATCTGGTTTTTAATTTCCCAACTATTTTGGGTTCATTTTAAGCTAGCCATATAGCAATTTTTAAACAATAGTTGGTTTAAATAAAACTACCCAGCAGGTTGGGCAAACATTTAACCCAACCGCTGGGTTAAAACAACCCAATCGCTAATTTTCAACCCAACTTGGGTTGTTTTTAACCCAGCATTTTTTAGAGTGTATTATATATATATATTTCTGTTTTTTATTTTATACCATAAAAAAACAAAAAAGTGTTGATTGATCATGATACGGACCAAATGCATGTTTAGTGTAGCTTTTTAATATTTAATCATATTTAATATTTAATAGTTAGTCTGGGACTAACAACCTTATTTTCAGTGAATCTCTGCTGTGTGAATGGAACTGTACTGGACAACTAGTTTTTTGTCACAAAATACAGTGTGAGAGAGCCACTCTGAATTGCACATTTGGATGTCTAGCATGTCTTCCGGGTTTTCATGTGTGATTCTGGTAACTTACAGAAACAGATATGAAGATGTGTATGGTATGAAGGTTTTAGATCCAGTCACTGTCTTCCACCAGAGCTGCTCCTGTCAGTTTTGCGGTCTGAGCGTCACTTAAATTCTCTACTCTTCACTCAGATACAAAAGCTTCTGTCCGATTTGATGGACTTGGTCATATTTAGTTTAGTCATTGTCACAATGGTTACAAGTGAATATAATACTGGCTTGACTTCAGTTGCAAGTTCTATTTGGCTTGTGCAAAACAGACATTTGGGTGGGCCCAGTCCTCCCCTGCTGATACCTAGATTTGGCCCAGTAGAAATTTAAAGACATGCCTACCAGCCGGGAGATTTTAAAATGTCAAATTCATCCATTTCTCTCTGCTCCCTTTTTTAGTAAATGGATGAATAACATTTTTTTTCCCCTAAGTGACTCAGCAGTTATAGAGGCATCCTCGTAATTGACTTCCAGCAATTCAACATTTCACTTTTTTTTTTAAACACTAAAGCACTCAAGTTATAAATAGAGCTCAGATTTAGCAAATGTCTGCCATTAACATGAGCTTTTAGATGTTTTAGTATCACAAGGACTGAAGGAACTACATAAATGCATTGACACTGACACCTGTACCGTCACTAACTACGAGAGCCTTCAGGCTTTGCAAAAACACCAAATTAATTACAGTTTCTCTTCAGCTGTTGAACATTTATCTAATGATAATGCACAAGAAATTGATTCTAATAAGCCTAGGGAAAAAGATGAAGCTTAAAGAAAAGTGAGAGAAATGCTATGTTTGACTAACTATAGTATGTATGACTTTTTTTTTTTTTTTTTTTTTTTTGATTGAATTGAATTGATTGATTGCTAACATGCAATGTCAAAACTGAAGTCACAATGCCAGTGAAACCGAAGTCTGTATGCACCAAACTGTGAATAATTTTTCATTGCTTTCACACAAAATGCATTTACAGTTTTTCTCAATCAATTTGACACATTTCTTAAAGCTCAGATCAGTGCTCAGAGAACAATTAACACGGTGATCTGAACACTTTGTAACTGTCTAAACAGATTGTAAGTTTTCTTTCATTTCTTGCAAATTTTATATATCAGGGGAAAACATTTGCAGCACTTTTTATTGATTTTTTTTTTCTATATTCTTTGATGAAATTCTCTGGTCAGATGTAAATTAGAGGCTTTATGAATATATTTCACTGATTGCAGTACTGTACAACAGTAAACATTCAATGCATGTTTGTGTTTGTAATATTTTATGGGTAGGGAGAAAAAAACTTTTTATACAAAACTCCTCACTGAAGAGCTTTGCGATTAAACGTATTTTCATTAGTGTATTTGTGGGTCTGTAGCTGAATGTTATAAAATCAATAGTTTTAATGATAGCATTTACTTTTAATAAATGCCTTACCAGGGACAAAATACTCTAATGACATTCAAGAACATTTGCTTCATTATGCAGTAAAGTTGAACTGTTTGGTTAATGTAAGATTGTGTTTAGTTGGCTGTGTTACAGAAATTGTTGTGAGAGCAGTAAGAAGAGTTTGGACAAATGTGTCAAGTCAATTGAGAAAAATCTTAATGACCACAACTCTTTTGTCATTCATAGTCCACTATTTGCAGCCCATTTTTCAAATGTCAAAATAGAAAAGTTGCAAATGTTGAGCATTTCTACATTAATTATACTGAAATATATAAACAATCTTTGCAGAACATTCACAGTAAAATTAAATAATATTAAAGTGGTCATGAAATCAAAATTGATTCTTTTTACTTTGTTAGTTCACATAACTAGTCTTGTGGTGAACAATTAATCCATGCAAGTTAATACATAGTGAAAAAAAAGTGTTTGTGGTGGTAATCTTCCGCTCTGGAACGGCGTTCCTTCTCAGTTTGACGGCTTAGGTTGAACACTCCCCTCCAACTGTTAGGGTGTACTCACACTAGGCACGTTTGCCTTGAACTGAGCTGAGCGCAATTGCGTCATAATGATGACAGTAGTGCACACAAGAGTAGTAGCTGTTCCGTGCTCTGGCACGAGTAGTGCTCACACTGCATGCGAACCGTGCTCGAGCCCTACCGAACTGCGCTCTGGCCCACCTCTTCCAAGTGGGCCAGGGCCAGGCTAAATGAACCGTGCCCGGCCACCGAACGGAGCGATCACACCTGTCGAAACGAACCGGGCTTTGGGGGTCAAACTCGCCATAGGAACGGTTCAGAGTGCCTAGTGTGAGTACACCCTCAGTCTGCTATAAGCGAGGGATGGAAAGGAGGTGCACTAAAATAAAACCCTGCCCTCAACAACACTGAGGTAAAGTTGGTTGCAATAAGTCAATAAAGTGAAAAGGTGTTATTCACATTTTTTAATGACATACTGATGATATGCTAAAAAAAAGAAAGAAAAAAAAACATTTAAACTTCAAAGACAAAAGTTCATCATTATGTAATGCTCTCTGTTTTTAGAGTGTTTAGGTCAGTGTGTTATGGGTGACTGTATGCTAAGTGAGAATCGTTGCCAGTGTTATTGTTGAACAAGCTTTTTTTGAGGCAAATCGTTTAATGTCTTGTTTTGGCGGTTTGAGCGAGTTTTGGAGGTAATATTTACTGTTTGGTCAAGATTCATGTTGGAAATGCAGAATGCATTAAGAGTTTTGAAAAATTAGCTTCTGGCCAGTGTCGTCACTAGGTTTTCTGGGCTCCTTGTTCAGTTTTTAGCATTGGGGGGATTGCTATGGGCCCCCTGTACTCAGTCCCACCTTTCCCACGCTACTGACGCTCCTGTATTGGCCGATGCTTGTTAGCAAATGAAAAAACGGCAAGCCTTGATAGGAAATGGTCCCCAAAAAGATAGTAAAACCTGAAATCACCTACATTGTGGGACCAGCCAGCAGTCCCCATGGGGGAAATGGATTAATGAAAATGTAAAAATGCCAAAAGTTTTCTGTAATGGGTAGGTTTAGGGCAGGAGTGTCAAACTCAGTTCCTGGAGGGCCGCAGTCCTGCAGAGTTTAGTTCCAACTCTGCTCCAAACACACATACCTGTAGTTTTCAAATAGGCCTGAAGGACTCGATTAGCTAAATCAAGTGCATTTAATTATGGTTGAAGCTAAACTCTGCAGGGCTCTGGCCATCCAGGAACTAAGTTTGACACCCCTGGTTTAGGGGTAGGGTTAGTGTTTAGGGGATAGAATATACAGTTTCTACAGTATAAAAACCATAATGTCTAAGGAGAATCCCTACAAGGATAGTGAACCAGACTTGTGTGTGTAGATCAGCACCATCTATTGTATTCATCTATTGTAATTTGGTCTCCACACAAATATTCATGCTGATCTCAGAGTCATAGTTCAAGGAAACTCTTTATACGCTATATTTCCCAGAGATTTACTGAATAGTATTTTTTTTTTTTTTTTTTACCAAAAACAGTCATAATTTAGTTTTTCATTTCTACCTTCTCTCTGCTTCTGAGGAGTCTTGAAGGGACATCAGGCTCATTCCTTCAGAAGGACATGCAGAGCAATGAGTGCTGCAGAGTGAGGAGCTTCAAAATGTTTGACAGACTTGACCACATCTTATTCTTATTATTATTGCTTCTAGGGCCTCATTCATAAAAATGCTACTGACACCCCTGTATTGGACGATGCTTGTTAGCAGATGAAAAAAAAACTGAAAACCCTGTTAGGAGGAACTCAAGTGCGTACGCACAAATTTGATACACGCTAAAATCCATGGCAACGTTCATAATTATAAAAAACAGTCTTTTCATTGTGCCAGAGAGTCAGAGTACTGCAAGCAATTCTTGCCACTCCTGATTTTTAAGTAAAGGATTTGGACATTGACTGGTGCTCTTTTATATGTTAATGACATTAATTAGTGGGCAATTACAAGACGGAGATCTGAAACCATTCAGCTGCTCACAATTTCAAGATCATTTGCATTTTTTGTGCATACGTTCGTTCTCTGGATCACACGTATTTGAGAAATGACCGAATGTAGGATGGTTTCTATGCAACATTTTATAAATGAGACCCCTGGTCCTTAGAAATAATAGTATCTATCCTGTAATTGGGCGAGCCATGGTTCTGAACACCTAATAAGTATCTTAGATCTGTGAAGGTGTGTAGCATTGGCATTAATCAGGAAGAATACCTTCTAAACCTGACAAGCGCACCAGTAAAAGGTCCTTCACATTAATAATTGCATCTATCCACAGTTATTGCTTGGTTGATCCTTGCATATGATAACTAAAGACAATGGATATCTAAGAAGTATCATAACTACATTTCAATGATAGGAGTTGCAGCGAATGAAAGCTGCAGTAGGTTTCCATTGTAAGCTCTTTCACAAAAAATCGATAAAAATCTGAGCCCTTTAAAGATACATATTAGAGCGGCTCTAAAAATATGATAATGTTCAAGTAATATATTAATTCAGTGGAGCACAGGATAACAGTCTAAACTAGGACAAAAAGCAGAAGAGTGTTATTCAATGCAAGAATGCTGATAAAGGAACTGCTGACAAAAAGGAGATTTTCAAAAGGGCTTCATCTCATCTCTTAGTGTCTTACTATGCTTATAGCAATGTAAGAAGAAGGTTTTTTGCAGTTCCTGTTGGGGATTTTCAGATCTAGCAGACAAATGCAATCTCTGCAGAAATGAGTGTTAAAGAGAAAGATGGATTTCCCGCTGCTACGCACATATGACATATCATTATCCCACATCATCCAGAAGCATGGAGGAGGGGAGGAATATAAATGAAAAGAGACTTGATGCAAAGTGAAATAAAGAAATGGCTTTTATCATATAAGGAGAGAAAGGATATCTAGAAAGGAGAGAACATTTAAATATTTTATTATTATTATTATTATTATTATTATTATTATTTATTTTTCATCATAGGTCACGTTTATTCTAGAGATTTTTGTTATAAAGTGTTTCGATTTCTTTTTTTAATGGTTTGAGGGAAATGGAAATCAGGGGAAGGAAGGAAATGTACCCAATTGCAAATTTGTGTTTCACACAGCTCACTTGCTCACAGAAGGGTCTGCAATTAACCGAGGAAATAAATAAATAACATTGATGTTTGTTCAAAGTTCAAGTTTCAGACTTCTAATTGGCTCTGTTTATTTTAATTTTAAAGCAATCTGAAAGGAAAAACATGGGGGAAATTATTTTTAAAGAAGTTGTGAAACCCACCTATCAGAATGTATGGGCTTTATGAACAGAGCAGCAGCCAAATTGTGAAATATCAGGACGTTGTTTTTCTCATCACCTGCAGAGCTTAACAAGTCTCATCTAGACAGCAAACACATTAACAAATGGATTTTTTCATAATCCAACTTACACACTTTGCAATCTTAAGGCTAAAGGTTATATAAATTCCATGAAAACACAAACATCTTGTTAAGCTTGATGTTGTTTAACCTTTGCCCACACACACACATTTGGTGCGTTAGTACGGCTGTGTATCTTAAGATTCTCCATTAGCCTGAATGTGACCTGTGCGTTAAGTTAATTAACCCTGCTGTACCTCAGCACGCTGACTCTGGGTCAGTTTAAATCACAGTTCTGACTCACTGCCAATCAGAATGCTCAGGTCTGGAGCAGGAAGCAGATTCCCTGTAGACCAGCTTCACATACAGGTTAATCTGAGGGCTGCATAGAGGGGCGAAGGTGACAAAGGGCCCTAACTGAAGCTTTTAAATTCCTTGAAGTTGTGTTGATTTCGATTATTTTACTTGAATTATAGGCAATAAATGTATAAATGTTTTTGATGAAGCGTTTACATTTTTAAAGTGTTCAGGCTTGGTTGAAATTGCTTAAATTAAGCAAAAATGTCAGAGATGCCATGCTATATCCTGATATAGCCAGCCAATCGCCAACTTCATGACACAAGTGCTGTACTTGTATTTTCATCTCCAGAGCACACTGACAGAGAAAAGGAAAGTCAATAAAAATGAACAATTTTTTCGTAGACAACAAGATTGTTGTCTCCTCTTTTTACTGAGAAAATGAGAACTGTCTTCTTTAGAGTTACTGAAGAAATCTCAACAATTTCTTGTTTTAACATTTTAATATGAAATCAAACATTTCTCATAAAATTCAAATTATTCAAGCTATGCTGTCCACATTACATTACTGTTACTGCATGTCTACTCATTTTTTTATTTAGGAATTTTAAGATCATTTTAAGATAAAAGTTGATACCTAAACAAAGCATAACTGCGAGCTCCATTCTAACTATAAAAAAGCAAACTGAATAAGCCAGAAACCTGACTTCTATGGTAATTTTTCACAGCGTTCCCCTCTGAACTCCTCTACTCTCTTTGGTTATGTCTTGCAGGTCAACTGGCTGCAGGCACCTGTGAGATTGTTACTCTAGACAGAGACAGCAGTCAGCCACGCAGGACGATTGCCAGACAGACGGCCCGCTGTGCATGTAAGAAAGGACAGATTGCTGGGACAACGAGAGCCAGGCCGGCCTGCGTGGACGGTAAGATCATATTTGGGGGACTATCAATCAAAACATTTAACTACCCTTAACAGTCTTTTTTTTATGAAACCTCTAATAGTTGGTGTGGAAATTGGTGTGTATAGTAGACTATAATTGCTGTCAGATATTCTCTTATTTAGTATAATCCAGGGGTCTTTTTAGGGCACGGACCCCTTAGGCGACAGAGACATGGAGTGAGGACTCCCGATATAAAATGTGTCAAACAGAGCTACATATTAAGCACTGATATTAGTAGAAACTAACCATATAATGATTAGAATAAGTTAGATCAGAACTATACACATTATTGTTGTTGCACAGGCATCACTATATCACTTTCATAAATTGACATTTAGCCTATGCATCAAATTAACACGTTGCAATAAAAATGCAACAAACGTTGCAATAAAAATCACAATTCATTAGCTGTTTGTAATTGTTGTAAATTATTTTAATGGATTTGCAGAGTCATACATTTTAATCTTAAGCCTCATTTACACTGTACTCGTGTGCGGCGCGTTACGGCTGCGACGCGGCTACCGGAGCTGATACGCGGCCACTCTAGTCAATGCTCGTGTTTACACCAGCCGCGCCGCGGTGCGTTTGAGAAGTGTCCCAGAAGCGGCTCGACGTGCCACTTCGCTAAAGATAGGCGCCTCGCCTATTTTTGACGGACACCGCGTCCAATACGCGCAGCTCAAATCCAAAAATAAAGTCAAAATAATCACCCTGAGTAAACTCTCGCTCATATTTCACATTACTAGGAGGCCAGAAACTGAAGACAAAAGATTCGAAGTTGAAAAACTTGAAATTTCTTTGTTTTTGTTGTCCATAACTGGAATTTTAAGTGTATTAACTTAATCTGTAGGGCTACAGCAAAATAAAATATGGCATAGCAATAAACACAATTAAACCAGGCAAAATATAATCATTTAGCCATTAAAAACATGAAAAAAAGCAACGAAAACAACGTTGGACAGGCAAATCTCGTGGTCTCGCGAATCCAGCCGCTTTGCTTCTGAAACGCTTCTGGTGTGAGTTGACACCGCTCAGGACGGAACAAAACCTTGCCGGAGCCGTAACGTGCCGCACACACGTGCAGTGTAAACGAGGCTGTACAATCAGATGGACAATTTTACATTTTTTAACTTTTTAATTTTTCTGTTAGATGGACAATTAAAAATCAGATCACTGAGTATCTGAAATTAGTGCAGTTTCTCTAGTAAAGTGCAGATGTAATGTGTAAGCACCACTCCACCATAATAAGAATAATGTACAGTGGGACATTTAAGATTATTTACAAGTCATTACCTTAACAAATAACTGGAATGGAATTTAAATATTGTATTGATACGAATATTTTTTTAGTAATAGTCTGCATTTAAATTGCGCACATCAATTTTGACATGCCATATTTTTGTCCTGTGCTAGTTTGAACTAGGCCTGTGCAATTTTGATAGTGAATCACGCATTTATATGTACATGTCACTTCTGAAACTTTGTAGTGTCTAACTGGCCATCTGTCCTCTTCAAGTTGCATGAAAAATAATACTTTTATTCAATGGACTATAGCTATATAGCACAGAAAGCGCCAAAGACCGCTCCCCCCTTAATATACTTTGATTGACACGCGGACGCGACTGCGCGCGAGATGCGGAAAGTGAAGTATACCCGGGGCTTTACAGTTACTAGTCACTCATTTCAGTTTGCCATCTCACAACGTTACCTTAAAATCAATAAAGTTCTCTACACTGCACAATGAATATCTTACTTACATCGTGTCTTTGTTTGTTAATGAGAGGATTCAGTGAGCAGAACTCAGCAAACTCCAGCATTTTAAAGCAGAACTAAGTAACTTTTTTTACCTTCATAAATAGTTTTCTAAGTCCTTACGATGGTTAATTGACTTGTAGTGGTGTGTTTGAGGCGTGCACTAACCCCCTCTGGCATGTCTTTGCCAAAAAACAGCACTTGCAAGTTGAGCTTCGCCGACCCGACACAATCTCGCCTCATGTTCACGATCACGCGAGAGTGACAAAATGCTTTACGGTTATTCAAAAACAATGTATATATTATGACTTTATAAGACAATTTCGAAAATTACCCACCTCCATCGAGATTTCTTGTACTGTATTTGCAAAACTACTGCGCTGGTGAGCGTTGTAGTCCAGAGCTGCGCTTGGAGTATTTACGACAGTGTGATTCACTGAAGGAACCTGTAGGGGGAGCTTCGCAAATCTTACCAAGTTCCGCTTCCGGTGAGTGCATTATGACTTAAACACTCCTGATTGGCCAATATTGCGTTCAAGACGTCAACAAACTTGTCTGTGATTGGCTACTATTTCTCACCGCTGCAAAAATATGCTGTAAATCGGACCATTTCACGTTCTCGAGAGTGCAAACTCAAAATGCAGATAATTGGAATTAGACTTTGGAATTTTTTTTTTACTCATGCTTTAATTTTTTTAACAAAAAAATGGTGATCAAACGTTAATTGACGGACCCCCTGCAGTACCGCTTCAGACCCCCTAGGGGTTGAAGACCCTTGGTATAATCATATACAATATAATATCAGATGATTGTTTAATAAATGTTTCTAATAACTTTCTTGTAAAAGACAAAAGTTTCTTTGCATAAATGCAAAGCCATCCCAATGCAGATGAAACAGCCTCAGATATTATAAAGGCATTGGATAAAACTGCCTTAGACATAAACAGATAGGATGAAACTGCATCAGACAAAACTTAAAGCTGCAGTCCATAAGTTTTGCCTTTTTGTCGCTATCTCTGTTTGAAACCTATTTGTGCATTTCTCAGCACGGATGAATCTAATGTTTTCTGTCAGTCACCACACTGATGCGGATACTGTACTTTCAAAATTATAAGTTTTATTATTGCATGCAGCTACTGTGAGAAAAGGCTATAAAAGATCTGCCATCCTCAAATGTGATTTAGCCTACTAGCTGGGACTTGTTCTTTAAGTAAACAGACGTGAGGTAATGACACAAAGACGAATGGCTGCATGCTCGAATTTCTTGCGGAAACACACGAGTACCACCCGAATTAGAAATCATTATTTCAAGCTTACCGTTGTGAATAGGGCTAAGATAAGGAGATATTTTTGAACACTGGCTTGTTACGTACTACTATCATTTTTAACCATAAAAAGTTGTGGAGTGCAGCTTTAAGAAATGTGTCATTCATTATCCATCCAGGGTGTTTCCGTGCCTGCAGCCTGAAATGCTGGGATAAGCTCCAGCATCCCTGTGACCCTACATAGGAAAAACGGTTTGGAAAATGAATGGATGGAGGAAGTTTCATTTAAAATTATGCTTTTACTGAGTTTACAAGAAAATATGGTACACTGCTATAATTACCCAAAGTGCCTAAAATGTGTCTTAAAAAAAAAAAAAAATTGTAATTAACTATAATTTAAAGAATACTGGCAAAGGCGGCACATGAAGCACTGTATATTATTATTACCAAAGGATAGATGTGTTTTGGAGGTGGGAGAGTGCTTTTTTGTGATATTATTATTTACGGTAATATAAGAAAAAGAAGAGGCATTCAAAAATTAAATTAATAAAGGAAAACATCATATGCTGTTGACACAAGAAGCACTGCACATGTAACTTTTACTGAACCAAGAAAAAATGCTACTTTATAATATCTGTGGATGTATGTCAGAAATTGAGGCTCATTTGTTTGCATTTTATATCGGTATTCTGCTGGAATGGAGAGCTACTGTAGCTGTGTATCGTTCATTTGGGAGATAATGCATCCTGTGAGAACAGTACTGTTATAGATGAAAGTGTTGCTTCTAGGTTCTTCCACAGACTGGGGAAGGCTGCTTAATTGTTAACTTACAGTAATCATTAACTTTTTAATGAATACACAATGTGCTTATGTATGTAGAACTGTATTAAGACTCAGAAAACTTACCTAAATGTATTATGCCATGGTATGCAAAATATAAATCATATTTTAAATACAGTTTTTTACAATCGCTAGGACACATTTCTCAATACTTAGTCACTCTTCACACAGTTCTCCTAACCAACTTTTAGCTTGGCACAGCAGTTAATTTCACATTCAAAATGCACTTAAACTGCCAAAACACTTCATACTTGTCTCAAATCAAGTCATTCTTGCATAACACTAGCAAAGTTTGTCAACCAAACATACTTTGTCACTTATAAAACAATGACCTAAAAACATGTAGCATTATACAGTGTCTGCTTTTGTAAAGTTTCTTTACAAAACAAGAATGACACTCTCTACTGTTTATATATCACTGCAGTATAATTTTTTACTGTGATGTCAACATGGACTAAGTTTTCTCCTTTTAGATGGTAATGAAATTGAAAGGCTAACACTTGTATAGGTGTTCAGCTACATCTATTTGTTTTGAAAGTTTTTTTTTTAGATTCTGAATATATTTCAATATGGCATTACTGTAGAAATGTAGCAAATGTGCTCTCTTATTCATTATTTGAAAAGAGTATGTAGACATGTAAATTGGAGTTTTGGTGGTGTTTTTGTGTAAGTGAGAAAATAATCCGGGTAAATTGAAATGAATGCATTTTGTGCCAAAGCAATGATAAATGATCCACAGTTAATGATGTTCTATTAACAAAGTTCGGGAGGAGCATGTTCAGATAATCTAACTAATCAGCGCAAGAGGAGGCATACATACATACACACATATATATATATATATATATATATATAGCTGACTCACCTCTGTACCACAACAGTTTTCCAGCATCCCTCCTCCACCCCAACTCCTCACTCTCAATTATTTCTATCCCAGCTTCAAAAAATTCTGAGCTCTGATCCCTCTCCCCGGACAGCACAACAAATACGCATATTCCATACCTTATCTGATTACATGTAAGTGCAAACTAGTGAAACACTTTAAATTGCACTTTATTACGGCAGTACTACATTTAATAATTTCTCCACCTCACTATATATGGTGGTAAAGGCCCTGGATTATAGCAGTATATTTTGTGGCACCTTTTTACATGTAAACTATGTAAAAGCATCCTTTTAAATGAAGCTCGTTATGAATGACATATTTCTGAGATTTCATCTGTTACCATTTCTTCTTATGTCTTTATGTCTGAGGCTGTTTCGTCTGATTTCTTTATGTCCGAAGTCCTAATATGTACTCCGTGGCTTGTTGAGAAGACATGCTATCACTTTTTCAAAGCGATCAGACATATGATTTTCGATAAAACAAACAGAAAATTGCATAGAATACAACCCAGAAGACCCTATAGTTACATTCTAGCATCCAAGTCAAGTGTGTTTTAATGTTGTAGTGCTTTACACAATATATATATTGTTTCAAAGCAGCTGTAGAGGAGCAAATGTGCCTTACAAGTTCAATATTGTTCCAGATATAAGTGCACAAAATCGGGACACAGTTCACCAGAGGGGAAGAGAAAAGAGAGAGTGAGAGATGAGAAAAGAGAGAGATAGAAAAGAGACAAATGAAATTTCAATCAGTTTAATCTGCTGGAGACCTCAAGGTCTCAGCACAATTGTCATATGTGATGAGACATGCTGTGTCCTTCAGTCTGTAGAGGTCAGTCCACCCACAGGATAATCCACAGAGCACAGATCCAAAATGCTTTACTCCTTGGGTTGGAAATTGAGGACCATTTCTTAAGGTTTATTCATATAGAATGTGAGGCTGACCTCCACAGATGTGTAAGTGTGTGTGTTTGTGTGTATGTAGATCAGCACCATCTATTGTGTAGGGTGAATTCAGTCTCCACACAAAAATATTTGCGCTGATCCCAGAACCAGATCTGTTCCCTTTCGAGGGAACTTGCACTGTGTCGAGTTAAGACACCTTAGGGAACGCCTCCAGCATGACAGCCTCTGAAGCACATGTGAAACTAGTCCAATCCTGATTGCCATTGCATCGTAGTGTGTGACGGCACACCGCAGAAGCTACAAAGGTAAGCTGGCACACAACAGAGTCAGCTTCTGTTCTTCAGTGCTCTGTGTGTGTGAAATTGTCATTTGACATTGTCATATTTGGTGCTGTTTGTCCTGACAAAAGTGAAATAAAGAAAGAAAATAATGGCGAGTGAGATGTCTTTCAAACATTATGTGCCTCCCTGCCCCAGATATATCATAGGTTGGGGCACATGCGGAGCATGCTTGGGCTGCCTGTAATCACTGTGAGCATCTGTCACTCAGGATGCTCCGCTCCCGACTTGCTTTGCTTGAGGAGGTGGACCAGGCTTGTGTTCCTTGCGGTTCGGGACCTCAGGCGGCTCGGCATCTCAAGTCATGGGGTTTGCAAATGGGGGTCTCTGTCTTATCTGTAGGTTCCAGCTCTTGCGTTTGGGATATGGAAGCCTGCTCTGCGTCTTCTTCCATCTCGAGCGAGAGCCCGATGCTTGAGCTCTCCAGTTCTGAGGAACTGGAAGTTCTCAGCATTGAGGCGGGGGAGATTGAAGATTCGCAACCCTCCTCCCCTGCATATGAGGACCTGTTTGATGTTGTATCTTGGGAAGTGGCCAAACTAAACATCAAATGACCCAAAAAATAACAAGAAGTAAAGCGTAAAAGGAAACTGGATGAGCGCTTTCTGCTGACCCAAGCACAACCTCAGCGTCTGGGCTTACCATTCTTCTATGATCTCCATGCTGAGCTATCAAAATTGTGGAAGAAGCCATTCTCATCTTGTTTATCAAGCCCATCAGCTAATGTGTATGCTAACATCATGGGCTCGAAAGAAAATGGCTATGGGATGATGCCCCGGGTGGAAGAGACGCTAGCATCTTATCTCTCCCCCCGACACTTTGTCATTCCTGAAAGTCCCGATACTGCCCACTAAGCCATTCAGAACAATTTCCAGTTTAGTGGGCAATATATATATGGTGGCAAATTGTGCTGGTGTGTCCTTGCAGACTATGGTCATCATGCAGATGTATCAGGCAGACTTGCTTAGGGACCTTGATGAGGGCGAGAGGGTTGGGCCCAATGATATTAAAGAGTTTCGTCGGGCCACCGACTTGTATCGGCCACTCCATGGCAGCACTGGTGGCAACAGTGGGGAATTTATGGTTTAACCTCTTGGGCATCAAGGAGGAATGGTCGATCCCAAAAGCATACCATGGTTAAACCGCTGTTGCCTTCTGGCCTCTATGGCAATGCTGTACGCTTGATTGTTGAGAGGTTTCAAAAGGTGAAACTTCACTGAGCAGCATTCAAGAGGTTCATCCTTTGCTGCTCTTGGTCCAGTCATTTGACATAAAGTATTTGACATAAAGATGTCGTTCTTGCTCACATAAGGTGCTTGGGGCTGAGGCTCAATGCCAAGAAGAGTGTGCTATCTACAAACTACATTTCTCAAGGTAGTTTGGGATTCAGCTACGATGTGGGCACACGTGTCTCCAGCTCGTATATTGAGTCTATCCTGATGACAATAACCAGGATCAAGCTAGGCCAAGCCATCACTTTAAAACATTTTCAAAGATTACTGGGGCTCATGGCAGCAGCATCCAATGTAATTCCTTTTGTCCTGGTATACATGAGACCCCTGCAGTGGTGGCTCAGGATCAAGGGGTTTTCCCTGAGGGGAAACTTGTTCCGTATGACTAGGGTTACATGCAGATGCCTTTTTTCCCTGACTATATGAAAGAAACCTTGGTTCTTATCCCAAGGCCCCATGCTGGAAACGCCATGTCATCAGATAATCATGACATGAATCCCTTACAGGCTGGGGTGCGGCCAGGAAACTATACACTTTAAAGTGGAGAGTATTCACTTCATGGTACAGAGAGTGTCAGTTGGACCCAGTTGCTTCAGTGCTGGAGGTCCTTCAAGACCATTTCTCTCGGGGTCTTTCCCCGCACACAATTAAGTTTTACGTGGCAGCCATAGCTGCCTTCCATGAACTGTTCAGCGAGGGACCACTTGGTTATTTGTTTCCTTCATGGTATGCTGAGGATGTGGTCCGTGGCTCATGCCAGGGTTCCAACATGGGACCTGGCTGTCGTTCTGGAAGTGTTATCCCTGGCACCCTTCGAAGTCTGTGTTGGAGAAATTCCTTACTTTAAAGGTGTCTTTTTTGTTGTTACGTCAATTACATAAAGAGATTGTGGGACTTACATGCCCTGTCCATCTTCCTGTTTGGAGTTTGCACCCTAGACCAGGTTATGTGCCCATGGTGCTGACTAATGTGGCACAGTCTATTGTCCTTCATCCTCCACCGCAAGTGTCGGCGGATCTAGAGAAGCTAGGTGCATAGGTGCATAGATCTTCCCCATGGAGGAAGTCTGATCAGCTGTTAGGGTACTTTGGGTCTTGCAAGAAGGGGTCCCTAGCATCAAAGCAGACCATCAGCAAGTGGATTGTCGAGGCAATCTCTACAGCATATGAGGCACGCAGTATGCATTCTCCTCTGCTAATCAGAGTACACTCTACAAGAAGTGTTGTATCCTCAAAAGCTCTATTGTCAGGGATTTTCTTTCAATAGTTCTGTTATGATGCGAGTTGGGGCTCCCCACACACGTTCATGAGGTTTTATAGTCTGAACCTTGCTTCCACGCTGAGTTCTCAAATACTCTCACCCTGAGCTTTGCCCAGACAGGTTTCAAACCAGGGCAGGCATTATTCATTGTGGCACAGTGGGCATTTCATTGCCCAAAGTGTCATCATTCAATGCAGTGTGAGTTCCCTCAAAAGGGAATATCTCAGTTTACGAATGTAACCATTGTTCTCTGAGAAGGAAATGAGACGCTGCATCCCATTGCCACACCTCCTGAATGCCTGAGAGTTACTTGCTTCAGCCTATCAGAAGCTGATACTGTTGTGTGCCAGCTTACCTTTGTAGCTTCCATCTTGGAAGCTACAGCATCTTGTTCCCTTCTCAAGGAACAATTGTTACATTTGTAACCTGAGATGTTTCCATTCCTGGTTTTGAAATATAGTATTTTCATCTTAAAAAATAAATCAAATGTTCCTCAGATTAAGACACATTCAGCTGAAAACAACAATGGGAGTTTCAGAATTGAGGACGAAAATCAAGGGAACAGTTATGTATATGTATATATATATATATATATATATATATATATATATATATATATATATATATATATGTCCAGGGCTTGACATTAACTTTTTTGCTCACCAGCCACTGTGGCTAGTGGTTTTCCAAAGTTACTAGCCACTCAACATTTTCACTGGCCACAATTTTGCTGTTGGGAAAATTACATTTTATATGATTAAAGTTGACTTTGGCATTCTTAAATTACTTGATTTTGAGTCATTTTACTTGATTTACAAGATTTAAAACCCTTTTAAACTTTCAAATAAAGATTGACCACCAAAATCAAGACTACATTGTATATCAGCTGGTATGTACAGTTATTTTTGTTTGGCTATATAAAAAGAACAAAGCAAATTACAAATAGTAATTTAAAAAATCTTTTTTCAGATACATAGGTTTATTTAACATGTATACATTTAATCACAAAAGATGTTAAATAACATTAATGACAGACAGGTATTTATTTGGGGGCTGCTGAATGCATGTACGTAATATACTGACACATATTCAGTTTTTTACCCACCTGTTTACGTCCACTTAAGTCATAACCGACTATATCCACGCAAGATACTCCACACGATGGGCATTTTGACATCTCTGTGTGCGGATATTTGACTATTCAGGCGCAAGGAAAACTGAGTGCACGCGACAGAGAGAGTGCGCACGCGAGAGAGCGCTTCTGTTGCGTCAATTCAGCGCAATTCCGCCTATCCGCCTTCACTGTATGTTAATCGATAGAGAATTGTGATTGAATTGTAATTTTGTGATACGAAGAGCTTTGCTACCTTTCATTTGGCTGTAGGCTGAAATTATATTCAACCCGCCAAAGTGGCTAGTGGGAGTGGCTGTCTTACCCGCCACAGCTGAAATCTATCCCGCATTTGGCGGGTAGGCGGGTGTTAATGTCAAGCCCTGTATATGTCTCTATATTTAATTGATTTTACTAGCCTTCTCTCCTAAAAATATTAATATATTTCTTACAGAGATTCCTTGTGTTCCTTGTTTTGTGCTGCATTGTGAGCAGTCCGAAAAAAATAACATGTCAAATTACATGTCAATTTTTTGTAATCGATTCAGTGGTTATATAGTCAGAGGACATTGTCACCGTTGTTGACTTTCATGTTGCATTAATGTGGACACTGTTATCAGTAATTTCACGCCTTCTGCTTCGTCGTCATGTGGAACAATGTGTCATTCTGGAAATATTGACCTGTATAAATATGGGGAGAAAAGGAAAAAGAAAAACGCTTTTGCCACCCTGAGCAGAATGAAATATTTCCATCAAACATCACTCATTCAACTCTGGTCAAAGAAGTGTCAAATATTTGTGCAGATAAAAGTTGTGACAAGAATTGTGATAGTGTGGAGGATCCTGGGAATGAGAGTTGTTTGGCTGTGGTTTGTTGGAATGGAGACATTAAGTAATTCTGAATTACAATAACTCCAATGAACGCTAGCTCTACATTATACATGATTCCCATATAGTTGCTTTCATTAGACTGAGCACATAAAATCTGAAACACTGAAAGCATTAGATGCAATTAGAAAGCAGATGACACAATTAACCAGAGACTCTAGATGAATGAAGGTGAACAGAACTGCATTCTGGGATTGTCTTGCTGTTGAAAAAGGTGTCACATGCTGCAAATAACACAAAGCTTACTGAACAGCAGCAAGCACAAAGCATAGCAAAAAACATTGTTGTAAACTTTATTCCCCATTAAAAATTATAAATTAAAGTCCAATTCAACATCTTTGAACGTAAAAGACAGATTCCTAAATATCTGTACCTCCAAAGTACATACTGTACCTCAAGGGTTCACTTTTCAGAAATTGCCCAAAGCTACATTAATATTGTGCTTATCGAAAAAGTAGAACAGCATACAAATACTTACAAGTACTAATGAGATCTCTCTGAGGTAATACTACTTTCTAACATATTATACAGTTAATATAGTTATCTCCTGTGCTAAATTTGTAAATGAATAACTGCCAGATCAAAAACAGCAGTTAAAAGGAGCTGTGGCCAACACTGAATACATTTTCAATTTTCCCGGAACATACAACGACTTTACTACACAGTGATGGCACACCTATAAGAGCATCGTTCACAAGTTTCTGCACGGCCCTAACTACAGTTTTGTGTATTATTCTGTCACGTTTATATATTGAGACCAAATATTATTCAGTTGATCAGTTATATTCTCTCACACCGATAATGTCGTTGCCTCTTCCATTACATAGATTTCTGATCAAACACATGCTGCCCACTATCCTGATTAGTATTAGCAGGTATTAGCATCTTCTCGGGATCTCTTTTAATCAGAAACACCATCAGCTTTACTCATGAAAATAGATAAAAATATGCTTCACTTTTTGAGATTTTGGCGATATTAACTTATTTTTAAAAGAATAATTTGTAGGTAGGCCTACACGCTCACCAAATTTTATGCTCCTCACTGCCCGCAAAACAATAAACAGTAAGCACCAACCAATGAAAGTGATTTTGAACTTAAGAAAGCTCAATGGTCAAAAATATATATTTGTTGAGGGCCAATACCAAAACATAACCTCCAAATGAAGAGCTCTTTTCCAAAACGCGATAAACGGCAAATTTTTTAAAAAATGAGTTCGTCATGCCATTTTGCTGTGTACTGAACCTATTCTCTGCTCCATCAATGTTTCATGCCAAATCGCTATATTTCCTTGTTTAAAATGTACCGCAAGATGCAGTTTCTTTCCAAACCGCTATAAGCGCCGAACCTGTTTTTAGCCTAAATGCGATATGTCCTCTCAAACAATCAGAATTCAGCGAGCGTTCGATGCAATCTAACATGGCGGTTCTTTGAAGCGAGGGAGTTTTCAAAATGAGTGCTTTAAACTCTATTAACACTTTTGATGGCCTGGATGAGCCAGTGAGACCTACACCTGGGGGCCAGAGTCCGGAGCGCCCATTCGTCTCGGCTCCCGAGATGCCTCAGTGCTTTGGCTCGCCTCGCTTCGTATGTGTGTGTGTGTATGCGCAAGTGTGTGACATCATATCAGACGATCAACCTGTTCAGTAAACTGTTTAAAACATATAGTTACCTGATCAATACTGAGATTCTAGATGATTTTATATAAAAAGGCTAAGAAGAGGCGCTCAACTCACGGCTGCTTTATAAAAGGCTCACCTCGCCTTGTGTGTGTGTGTGTGTGTGCAAGTGTGTGACATTGTATTAGGCAATCAAACAGTTCAGTAAACTGTTTAAAACATATAGTCACCCTTTCAACACTGAGATTCTAGATGTTTTTATATAAAAAGGCTAAAAAAAGGATGGATTTGTAGCGTTTTGAAACAAAAAAAAAAACTTTGAATTTATAATAATATAGGTCTAGGTAAAAAAAAAAATGTCATTTTCATGAAAACTATTCAAATGGATTTATAGTGTTTTGGAAAAGAGCTCTTCAAATAGATTTGCATAAACCCACCATTTTCCAGAACAGGTTCCAGCAGGACCCGGTTCAAATTAAGCAGTGGTTTTCTCCAATTTTTAGATCCAGTTTATTCATTGGTAGGTATCTCTTTCAATCAGGAAATAGCAGGTGTTTTTTCAGATATTAAAACTTTGTCATGTTGTCCCTCTAATAGCCAAAATGCAGAGGTCGCAGAATTGCAAGAGACAGGAGGCGAAGTGATGCTTGAAAAGCTAGCAGGTTTATTGAATAAGCTTAATTTCATCTTTGTAAAAGCTCAGCCTGATTTCATCTGCAAAGATAATTAAAAAAAAAAAAAGATAAAATTACTGCTTATTAACAGTAACATTAAAGACCTTGAAATGGAGACAACACAGTATCTCTAACTTGCAAAGATGATGCTGCTGCTGCATACAACATGCTAACAATTAAATAGTAATAGAATAATATAAAATGGAAAGTACAACACTGATGCATGTCTGACCTCTTATATTTCATAAGGGTTTGTTGTTGAATTGATAAGGCTGTAAAAGGAAATTGTTGCTTACACACTTGCAGGTTGTAGTGCCTGTAGGTGAAGGGGATGATGGGAAAGCAGAATATAACATGGTTTTGGGTCACTGTCACTCTAGAGAACTGATAGGATGACTTCTCATTCAACAGTCCTTCCCCTAAGTAAAAAACAAACAAACAAACATATAAAAACAGTATATACATAAGCAAGGACAGAAATAGAGTTTAATGAGCTCAAATGCTCTACAGCAGGGGAGTCCAAACTGCGGCCCGTTATCAGTCCTGTGGCGGCCCGCGAGGGATTTATAAAAATAATACGAATCTGGCCCGTTATACGAAAAAATAGATGAAATTCACTAAATAACCATCGGGTGTCACTATAACATGCAGCCAAGGCAGTACGTAAGACGTAATCGGGCTAAAAAAAAACCCCAACAAATTATTGTTGATCACATTTTGGTAAGTCATAGCGCAACAAAGAAAACCGAAAATCGAAAGGGAATGCTGGAGATTTCAGACACGTTGGGGAAATTAATAATTCTTCACTGAGGTCAGCGGGAAATGCATCTGCTTAATTTGCCATGGAGTCCGTCGGGGTGATGAAGGAATATAATGTTAAAAGACATTATGAATCAAAACATCAGTCTTTCAAATCTTACACTAGTGCCGAGCACGATCAAAAGGTGAAACAACTGGCAGCTGCCTTGTCAGAACAACAACGTTTTTTTTTTGTTTTTTTTTCGTGCTAATAAAGCACAGGAAAATTCTACATTAGCTAGTTATGAGGTAGCTCACCTAATAGCGCGGCACGGAAAACCCTTCACTGATGGCAAATTTATAAAGGAGTGTCTGATGAAACAACGGATGAAGCACCATCCATGATCGCCGAGCGGAAAGGAATGGCTATGGTATGCAACGAAGTTGCGAAAGTGGAGGTGAGGCTGTAAAAATGCACTGTATCATACACCAGGAAGCGCTCTGTGCCAAAGCCATCCAGATGGACGATGTGATGACCACTGTGGTGAAAACTATAAACTTGATTCTTTCAAGAGCGCTCAACCACAGAGAATTCCAGGCATTTTTGTCTGATATTGATGCAGAATACGGTGACGTACTATCGCGGAGAGTCGCGGCTCTGTTCTACAGCGGTTCTATTCGCTGACGTCTGAAGTTGACCAGTTTTTGAAAGAAAAAAATCTGATACTTGATCAACTCAATGACCCTGACTGGCTGGCAGACCTTGCTTTTTAGTTGATTTGACCAGTCACCTGATTGCACTGAATAAAAGCCTGCAGGGCAAGGAACAGCTGATATCAGAAATATATGCACACTTGAAATCCTTTGCTGTGAAGCTAAAACTTTTTGAGAGACAAATCAGTGACCGCAATGCTGTTCACTTTCCTAGTTTGTCTGAAATTATCTGGAGTTTTTCAGATTCCAACATCCCTGGAAAAATGGATAAATATTCGACAGTGCTGACATCCCTAATCACAGAATTTAATCAGCGTTTTCAAGACTTTTCCGCTATTGATAATGACATCAAATTGTTCTCAACCCCTTTCTCTGTTAACATAGAAGAAGTGCAAGAGAATGTGCAGCTAGAACTCATAAAACTGCAGTGTGATGATTCTCTTTGCAGCCACCACCAGCTTCTTCCCCTGCCTGAGTTTTACAAGAGTTTGGAAACATCAAGATTCCCCTTGATCAAACGTCATGCACAAAGGATGATGAGCCTGTTTGGCTCCACATACATATGTGAGCAAACATTTTCGCTGATGAACAGGAGTCCACTGAGAGCCAGTCTGACTGACAGCCATCTCTGTGATCTGCTTCGTATCTCTACTACACGACTTACTCCTGACTTGACATCAGTTCTGAAATACAAGGCACAACATCACTGTTCACATTAATTAAAGGATTAGTTCACTTTCAAATAAATTTTTAAAAAATGAATAAAAAAACAATCTATGGGGTATTTTGAGCTGAAACTTCACAGACACATTCAGGGGACACCTTAGACTTATATTACATCTTTTAAAAAGAAGTTCTAGGGCACCTTTAATTACTGATTTAGTTACACACCTGTTCTGAGTTGCATTAATCATCCCTCTGTATTTAAAGCCTTCATTTGGATGCATTCATTGTTCATTCTCATCTACGTATGCTTGGTTTTTCTGTTCCTGTCGTTTCAAGGGTGATATTCCTGAGTATTTTGGTTCCTCTGAGTTTTGCAATGATTTATTTATTTATTTATTTTTGTAATGAATTTTTTGTATTTTTGTTTTTTTGCAACCCAGCATAACAAATATATGTATATTTTACATTTGTGCAAATAAATGTGTTGTAGGGAAATTAGCAAAATGTGCTGGAATTATGCATTTTTATATGCAGTTTCTAGCAAATGAGTGTGATAAAGAAAGTGTAATATTAATGTATGGGCAATTTCAATCAAATCTCATAACTCATAACCATCACATTTAAAACTCTCAAATGCATCTAATGTTAAACACAAGTTACATGTTGTGATTGGATGCATTTCATCTGTTTCTGTCAGTCTGAGAAAGAATGCACAAGTTCCATTCCATCTGAGCTTTTTTCTAGTCCTAGAGTACCCCCAGCAGTTCACATTTTGGATGTCTCTCTTATTTGATGCACCCATTTCAGTTCTTGAAGTCTGTAATCGCAAGCTGATGAGTTGAATCAGGTATTTTGATTAAGGAAACATACAAAATGTGTTATGGAGCTATACTCCAGATCCAGGGTAGGGAAACAGTTAATGAAGATATATTTAACAATGACTTTATTATTATAAATATAATATAATGCTATAATGATATATAATCAGGGCAGTTCCCTCAGAGGATGCAAAAGTAAAATAAAAATAAAATAAATCAAATATTACAATATATAACATTAGAAATATATAAAGAACTCATTTTTTCTGAAGTGACACTGTCCAACAGTGACACCAGCGGTTAAAGTTACAGCACAAGACTTTCTTGCCTCACCTGAGCCCATTGCATTTTAACAGGGTGCCATGGGCTTGCTGGTGTGTATTTATTGAGAATGATTGAGGGAAAAGTCACATGAGAGAAGGCAGTGCCTACATCACACTATTATTGGCTATTGCTTTGTTTGCGCAATAAATCCCAGCTCTCATTTTCGTGCGCGTTTTGCATTCGCAAATTGCTATGAATGAATAAATAATGGTGTTATTGGGAAGAGTAATTAAAAAGCAAGTAAACAACTTGATATCATCGATCACATTCAAGCTTGAAATGATTTGATCTTTGAAGGTTTTTTAGAGAGCAATCAGTTGACGAAATTACATCTCAGAGTCTGTGACCATCAATGACACCTGCAGTGTTTACTGAGCTTTGATGACCAATGATATGAAAATAGGTTGACTACTAAAAAGAACAGTTGAACAATAGTTAACAAATAAAATATGAAATGTGTTACTGTGTTCTTATAGGCTAGTTATTTTGAAATAACTGTAAAACTGTGAGAAATCTTTATGAGAAATATACTTTGTTTTAATAAATAGAACAATAATTACACTGTTAATGTTTTTTTTTTTCTTGACAATGTAAGTAATGTTTAAGGGTTAAGCTCACTTTAAAATGAAAATGAAGTCATCAAAAAAAAAAAAAAAGTTGTCCTTGCGCTCGTCCATATAATGGCAGTGAATTGTGACCAGCATCAAGCTGTGAAAAAAAGATTCAAAAGTATCACAGAATGATCCCATGCAATGTCATATAGCCCGCATGTTCTGGGGGTATACGATAGGGTTTGGTGAAAAACAAACCAAAATTTAATTAAAATCCTGACCTTGGCCATTGGTCTTCTGTGCATGGCTGTGCGCTCATGAGACTCTATTAGTGCCGCAGTTCACTCCGACTCACCCAGAAAAACCACACACGTTGTGAGAAATCAAGATTATTAAAAACGCGACATGAAATACAAATGCCCAAAAAGCATTTGTGTACTTTCTTCACTGAGTTAAATATATCCAGACTAGAACTTGACAGTGTATTGACATTGTAGAACGCTTGATTCTAATCAGTTAAGAAACTAGGAGCCAGATTTACTAACAGCTTATGCCAGCACAAACCCCCTTTTGGCATTAAAAAAAAAATACTGTCTGGATTTACTAAGGACACACAGTGAAAAATTAGCCCTGAAAAGGCATGGAGACAGTTATTTTTTAGGCTGATCTTATTTCATATGCATTTGTAGGAGTTTCAGACGCAAAAATTTATGGGAGGAGAGTATTTAAATGAATCATGATATGCAATTTAATAAGCTTTGCACTTGTCAATTTACTGGTATTTGCACCATTATTTAACACCAAAAAAAGCATGTCTTAAACCAGACGCTAATTTGCACTGCTCTTTGTAGATTGCGTTAGTTATTATGCAAATGATCTGCCTGCATCTGTGTTCTTTAAATTGTGCACTGTCAGTAAATCCCCGCAGATATTTTCACTCCCATTTTTTGAGATTGCGCTCTCACTCTAATTTGCTATATCTGGCCTTATGATCTTAAATAATTTGATGTTGACTGGCATGGCTATGAAGTAATTACATTTCTACTGTATAGCTTTCAAATTAATTTTGATGCTCATTTGAGTGTGTTGATCAGAAAGTTAGAGAAACTGAACTTTGACTATTATGCTGAAATCTTTAAATCATAGAGCCCTGGGACATTTATGAAATTCACTGCATTGTGAAAGCACCACATTGACAGTAATCTATAACAGTAAAAATGGAAATGAACTGTCAAACTTCGCTAGTCACTAAGCATCCAAATTCTACAAGCTCTTCTGGAGAGTGAATATTAATGTAGTGTTGTTAATTGTAGTGTCATTATTTTTTTAATTTATTTTTTTAAGGATTGCTTATCAGTAAGTAATGTGGTTTTGGATGGCTTTTTAGAAATTATGCACTGAACAGTGAACAGCTCTCCAAACAGACATGCAGTACAGACATTAGCATAGAAATTACAAGATTTGCATTGAAGCATTCATTTTAAAAGACTCCCGCCACCTACTACCATTCACCTACACTTCTGTTAAAAGTAATTTTTATTAGCATGAATATATGCAGTTTCAGCAGTCAGATTGTGTTGAGTGATGGATACGAATGTATGAAAGGATAACAGGGCTATGAACTAAGACGTGACTGAGGTGAGTAGTTGAATAATGTAAATGTTTTACATTGTAATGGTCCTGTGTGGAATTTTCTAAAGTATGATAAATAATATCACTTAAAAGATGTGGTGTGGTTGAAATGTGGAGGAAAGAAACTTTGTTCTGCACCCTATGAAATCAAGACAGGGCATTGCCACAAATTTCTCACAAGTTATTTCAAGGGCAAGAAAATGTACCCATTTATGTATTAGAATATTTTTTAATGAAATGAACTCAGTACAATTAGGTACAATTAATACAAGACTACTTTCTATATTATAAGTACATTATTATCTCTTTATACCAGTCCTGTCCATCGTTTAATGTTAAAGGTTTATTGCATATTTTACAAAAACACAATAAAAGCTGTCTATGTATTTTGCAGATTTTTGCAAATAAATCCACCCTGTTGTAGATAAATTAGCAGGGTGTGCTGGAGCCATGGTGTTGTGTGCAGTTCCTAGCAAATGAGTGTGGAAAAGGAAGGTACTTGCAGATGTATGACCGCACTGGCCAAATGATTTCTTCTTTAATAAATGCCGTTACCCACACAGTAGGTATAGTCTAAACCCCTCGTCTTTGCGTTATAGCAAACCAGGCCATTCTCATGATAAAGTGCTACCAGGTGTACGGAGGGTACCAAGCTGTTGATTACATCAATTGTTATTGATGTTCCATTAAGTACCATGTCATTTGTTTTTTTCTTGTAATTAATCATCAACTGCTGTTTTTTTTTCCACTTGTAGTTTTAGTGTACCGCCAGCATGGTGCTTATAGTCCTTACCTGTACTTTGATGACTGAAGCAAAAACAAAAGGCAATGAAATAATTCTTAGGAAACTGTGTGTTATGTGATAAAAAGAGGCAGAGATTTTTTTATTTTTTTTAATGAACAATATGTATTGTATATTTACAGGGTTTGGTGAAAAACAAACCAAAATTTAATTATTTAAAGAAAATCCTGACCTTGGCCGTTGGTCTTCTGTGCATGGCTGTGTACATTTGAGACTCTATTAGCACCACAGTTCACTTCGACTCACCCAGAAAAACCACACATGTTGTGAGAAATCAAGATTATTTAAAACGTGGCATGAAATACAATGCATAGAACTCCTCAAAAAGCATTTGTGTACTTTCTTCACTGAGTTGAAAATCTCCAGACTAGAACTCCAGTTGTCAGATGACAATCAGATTAACTGTATAATGCTTGATTCTAATAAGAAACTATGGGACCAGATTTACTTACAGCTTATCCCAGCACAAACCCCCTTTAGGTATTAAAAAAAATGTTGTCTGGATTTACTAAGGACATGCAGTAAAAAAAATTAGCCCTGAAAGGGCGTGGAAACAGTTATTTTTGAGGCTGATCTTATTTCATATCCATTTGTAGGTGTTTCCCTTTCAGAAGCAAAATTTATGGGTGGAGAGTATTTAAAGGTGCCCTAGAACTTTTTTTTTAAAAGATGTAATATAAGTCTAAGGTGTCCCCTGAATGTGTCTGTGAAGTTTCAGCTCAAAATACCTCATAGATTTTTTTTTTTTAATTCATTTTTTTAACTGCCTATTTTAGGGCATCATTATAAATGAGCCGATTCAGGGCTGCTGGCCCTTTAAATGCTCGTGCTCTCCGCCCACGGAGCTCGCGCTTGCCTTAAACAACATAAAAAAAGTTCAAACAGCTAATATAACCCTCAAAATGGATCTTTACAAAGTGTTCATCATGCAGCATGTCTAATCGCGTAAGTACAGTGTTTATTTTGATGTTTACATTGATTCTGAATGAATTTGAGGCTGTGCTCCGTGGCTAACGGCTAATGCTACACTGTTGGAGAGATTTATAAAGAATGAAGTTGTGTTTATGAATTATACAGACTGCAAGTGTTTAAAAATGAAAATAGCGACGGCTCTTGTCTCCGTGAATACAGTAATAAACGATGGTAACTTTAACCACATTTAACAGTACATTAGCAACATGCTAACGAAACATTTAGAAAGACAATTTACAAATATCACTAAAAATATCATGTTATCATGAATCATGTCAGTTATTATTGCTCCATCTGCCATTTTTCGCTGTTGTTATTGATTGCTTACCTAGTCTGATGATTCGGCTGTGCTGCTCCAGACGTTAATGCCTGCCCTTTTCTAATGCCTTTCACAATGTTGGGAACATGGGCTGGCATATGCAAATATTGGGGGCGTACACCGCGACTGTTACATAACAGTCGGTATTATGTTGAGATTCGCCTGTTCTTCGGAGGTCTTTTAAACAAATGAGATTTATATAAGAAGGAGGAAAAAATGGAGTTTGAGACTCACTGTATGTCTTTTCCATGTACTGAACTCTTGTTATTTAACTATGCCAAGGTAAATTCAATTTTTGAATCAAGGGCACCTTTAAATGAATCACGTGATTTACTAAGCTTTGCGCTCATCAATTCACTGGTATTTGCGCCACCCAAAAAAAGCATGTCTTAAATTAGATGCTAGTTTGCGCTGCTCTTTGTAGATTGCATTGGTTATTATGGAAATGATCTGGCTGCATCTGTGTTGTTTCATTTGCGTACTGTCAGTAAATCACCTGCAGAAATTTTCACTCCCATCGGCGCTTTTTTGGGATAACGCTCTCATGCTAATTTGTTAAATCTGGCCCTATGTTCTTAAATAATTTGATGTCGACTGGCATTTCTATGAAGTAATTACATTTCTACTGTTTAGCTTCTCAACTAATTACTTCAGTTAAAATAAGAACAAATATATATTACAAAAATGACAATTTATATCATATTCATTCTCTTTTCCTTTCTTTCTCTCTCTCTGTCTCTCTCTCTCTCACACACACACACACACACGCATACAAAAAAGTTTTGTTTTGCTATCAAAGTGAGGACATTCCATAGGTGTAATGGTTTTTATACTGTACAAACTGTACATTCTATCCCCCTACACTACCCCTACTCCTAAACCTACCCATCACAGAAAACATTCTGCATTTTTACATTTTTAATAAAACATTGTTTAGCATGTTTTTAAAGCTATTTTAAATTAAATGTCCTCATATTTCATGTTTATGTTGTAATACCAGTGTAATACCCATGTCATTATACTAATTTGTATTTCATAAATCACAAAAACGCACGCACACAGAGAATAATTGATTTGCTTTGCATTGGGTTGCTTTACTACCTCAGGGTGTGTCTTCATTTTTAATAATTCAATGGTCCATTGTAAATTATTCCACATTCAATTCAACAATGCTAAGTGTAAACTACATAAGAAACTGTGCTGAAAATGTTTTCATAAGATACAATTACTCTTAATTTTTGATTTCAAAGGTTTCTTGCCTAAGTTCTGTCAGTGCCTTCATTCTGCATGCATGCCAATACTATGTTTTAGGGTTGGTCAAAATTAAAGCAACATTGAGTAGTTAAAATATTTCTTAAGTGATAAAACTAGCACAGCTATGTACGCACTTCTTAAGACCTTTCATTTTAAAGTTGATAAAACTTCCTATGGATGTCAAAATGAAATGTTGGGAGTCTTGCAAAGTACATACAAAGTGCAGTGGTCTTTTTTTCTTTCTTTTTTTACATAACATTTAAGGGACTTATTTTTTAAATAGGGGGGGTCAGTTTGCAGTGGTCAAAATTTAATTGTAAGTGCAAAGTGCAGAGGAGAGGAAATTAAACTTTGAGAAGGAGGATTTTACTCAGCGATCTGGATATAAACAAGCATCATTAATATTGAAGTTTGTCAGACACGGACTGTTGAATGATGAAGTTGAAAAATGGAGTGTTTTCAAAATGGGAGCATGTGTCATAAATCTAATAGAGAAATAGATGAGGAGAGTCAAAGCAGGAAAGTGTTTGTTCTTCTGCTATTCGCTGAGAAAAAGAATCAAGGCGATCTTAAGTCTGGATTCGCTTGTGTACTCCTCCATGTTTACATCTATAAAGACATAAAACAATATAGGATGGTTTCAGGATTTATCCATTATTTATCTGTTTAATCTTCAATTTTGTCATCATTTGTCTACCCTCATATTGTTCCAAAACCCCTGACATTCATTCTTCTGTGGAACAGAATGGGAGCTGAATGACAAAGCTGCTTTTCCACATAAACAAGAATATAGTGACCAGTCACTGACAAGCTCCAAATATTACAACAAAGTTTCATAATAAATATAGTCCATTTGATGGAGGTAAGTTGAAATTTGGAATACTTTTGTCCAAACAAATCAATTGAGATAATGGCAATTGCGATTAAAATGGCAACTTGTTCCAATTTGGCCCACAAGAATACTGAGCCACCATCAGATCCACTTAGGAATCCACTTCATCTCTCTCTCTCTCTCTTTTTTTTTTTTTTTTTTTTTTTTTACGTTGTGTCCAGTGTTTGCCTCAAAATCTTTAGTTTATTATTTACATTAACTCTGGCAGTTCTGCCCTCTAGAGACTCCATTTAGAGTCTCTATTGCATCAAATCTGTCTCTCTTTTTTAAAATTTATTCTGAGTACTGAATTACAGAGTTCTTCATCTTCTCATAGGGTTCTAGAGTACTTCCACTGCACTTTCCTCCTTTCTGATATGTACTTAAGTGATGACGACAGTCCACTGGCCCACAGCAGCTTGTTCTACCTCCAATGTACACCTAAACGCTTGGCTGATGGTATTGCTAACATACTTCTGTTGCTATTTGTGCATGTGAAGAGTGAGTCTCTAATTGGACTGGAGAGTAATTGGACCTTTACAGTAAAAGGCTATGGGTTGTTTGGAATTACTCTGGTCCTGAAGAGAGCAGGAGTTCGTGGAGCTATGGCAAAAGTGGACTTCTCATTGCACTTGGTGCTGTGAAAGCAGCAACAGTGTTTTTCTTCTGGCTGACAGCGTCTGATTGTGCTTTACCTGTGCACTTTCCTTTGATGTAATCTGCAATTTTCTGTACCTCTAGCTTCTCATGTGTTATTTACTACTGAGCGTGGATTTGAAAGCTATGCTTGTGTAAGATGCAATCATCTGAAGCCCATTCGGCCAAAAAAGACTATATTTTTAGATTATGTCTTTTAAATTATATTATATTTATATTATATTATATTTATTTTAGATTATGTCTTTTAAAATATACGAAGTATGCATTCCCATCTGCATATCTGCATTCCACCTGTCGTTAAAGAGGAATGGATATCTATTTGGTGCCACAAGATCCCTTGTGAAAAAAAGTACACTAAAACATACTTTTTAAAAGAGTACTTATTACAGAAATAATATAAAGTTAAGTTTGAACTGAATGTAATGTTTTCGGACATTTAATTGCATGCAAATTGCAATTAAATAAAAAATATAGGCCTGCTAGTTTAAATTTATAATAGATGCAGTTAGCTGAAATTTAGAGTATGCAAACAGTCCAGGTAGAGAAACAAACTGGTTTGTCATTTGTTAGTTTTCATTTTGTTCTTGTGTTTCTGGTGAATTCATTACCCTTACTTAATGTAATTAAAGAAAGTTTGAAGACAATTTAATTTAGTTTATTAAGAATAAATTAGTTTAGTTGGGTCAACACAATTTAGTTGATTTAGGTCAAATTAATATACTCTATTATGTTTAACTAAACATTATAACATTAGTAACCTGATTTTTTTTTATTAACTTAATTTTCTTACATTCAAACAGGCAGTTTTGTTTCATAAGTTGACTGATATCAGTAGCAACATCAGTATTGATGACTGAGTGCCCACAGCCTAAGCACAAGCACCACTCTTCTGCATAATGGTAACCACAAAATTCAAAATCGTTACAGAAACTCATCGAAACGTCCAACATAACTGAACATTAAACACTAATATAAACATCTAACATCTCCATGTAAACTACAAAAAGACGAATTTGTGTTTATTTTCACAATGTTGTCATCTGTACGTGAAAAACTTTTCTGTTGTAAGTTTAGTGTTGTCGTGTAAATGTGCCCTCAGTCCCCTCCCTTGTTAGTTACCATAGTTACCCATTGTTTTCACCTGTGTTTTGTTTAGTTTACTTTGTTTGTCCCTGGTATACTGTATATAGCCCCGAGTTTTCTGTTCAGTTTGTTGGTTCTCGTTTTTGTATATATCGTGGTTTGCTTTGCTAATGCTTGTTTATAGTGAATAGATAGTGTTTGGTTTATTCATTATTGACATTATAACAAAGTGCATTGAGTGGGTTAAGAAACATTCATTAAAGTGTACTCTCTTTAAGTACATTTAAGTGGCCTTTTATTTAATATTATATTATCTGCAAGTAATTTAAAAATGTACTTTTAAGATTTGAAGTACACTACATTCAATACAATTAAGAATTTATTTTTAAATTTTCATTTAGTTTTCACAAGAGATGGGTGTTAGCTGTTGGCAGTTGCATTGTGACTTCTGTTATGACTAGTCATGCATTATTGGTGAGGGTTAGTACAGTTGCACAGGATGTTTGCCGGATGGGTGGTGGATGAAGAGGCCATTATCCTGAGAATGCTACCCTTTGATGCACTGGCAAGGTGGTATTAAACAATTCATATCTCATATGTCACCAGCACTGGGCAGGCTTAACTGGCAGGGATGTGGAAAGGAAAAATAAGGTTATGGGCAGAGATGCTCATTACTGTAATGCCCTTACCATTATGCCCTGAGAAGTATGCTTGAAAGTGACAAGAAAAAAAGTTGCAGAGGCTTGCTACTAAACACATTACACACAGAGCTTTAAAAAAAAATCTAATTGTTCTTTGCTGTGTAAAAATTGAGGTCATTCAAACCTCATGTGTTTTCTGAGGATATCACAATAACATGTCTGTTATTTAAAAAAAGAAAAGAAAAAAAAGCAGTGTTCTAGCATTGATGGTGAATGCTTTAACTGGAGAAGTAAAGCATTTCTATAAATGTTTACTACCAATGAAGTCAAGACATTTTCTTTCTTTATAATCTTTAATAATGTTGACCCTTTTGATCTGCTTAATGGACCTGGAATTACACAATTTTTGCATGAAGTATGCTTTACATGGTCATGGACTTTGGGTGTGCCATCTGAAAGTGATATTTAGAGAAAGGGGACAAATATCAGTTAACTCGGCTTTCTAAATGTAGGAAGTACATGCAATGTAAGTGCAAAGAAAACATCCAGGGCATAAAATTAGTTATCATGTGTTTATTAAAATGCATCCATGCACCAAAGAAACAAATATTGCTATACCTGAGAATCACATACATTGTTTGAATTAACCGGCCAGTTTTTAAAAGCACATTCTGCCATGTATCATTGCTGGGTGATATCAACAACAAGGTGACAAGCATATGAAAGGAGCAAAAGAAACAAATCTATGCTCCAAAAGGAGACACAAATGAATACAAATGACATCTCTTGCTGCAAGCAGAGGGTATAAATCAGGTTTGGATTAATATTGAAGGCAGACTCCCATTTTTTACATTAAGTTAGATGCTCAAAGTGGGGACCATTATAATAACAAACTCAGTGCTTAGTGTGCTAACTTAATAGTGTGCTCCGTCAGTGTCAGGTTTGAGGTGAACTTGAGGAGGAGGACAGGGTTGAGGAAGAGACGATGAACGCCCTTGTAATCCACCTCTAAAGTCCATATATGGAGCACTTAGCCTGAATACATCCACTCAGGAAGTTTCTCTCTAAATAAATGAACCACAGCATAGCTAAGGTTTATTTGACTCGCAGAACGAGGTTCCATAGACACATAGTCAGTCAAAGCTTAGCAGGTTTTTAATAGTGGCAATCTTTGTGAAAGAGAAAGTGACCGCTTTTTCTGCTTCAGTGACGGAGACTCACACACTGTCACACCACAATGTCACATCGTGGTAAACCGCACGCTGACCGAACATCAAGTAATTAGCCCTAGTTTAATACCTCTCTGCCTCTACCCAGCCAAGATATTCCCTGTACCTAAAAATAAACGTTGAGATGTCCCTATGCCGGAGATCAAGAACCCCTGTGCCATGGTGTGACGTGCTGCCGAAGGCTCCAGCTGTCTGGAGCCAGTGTACATCCCCAGTCGTCTGTAACAATTACAACCATCATTAATATTAATGAGCTTGCTTTCAGGGTCTTAGGATAATAACAATATGCAACATGGTCACAGCCGTGAAAGTCACTTTTTTACACAATTTTTTGTACAAGGCGGCCCATTTTACTGGTCATTTATTTAATGTATATAAATATGCATTATATACAATATATTGCCAAACGTATTGGGACACCCCTCCAAATTATTGAATTTGGTGTTCCAATCACTTCCATGGCCACAGGTGTATAAAATCAAGCACCTAGGCATGCAGACTGCTTCTACAAACATTTGTGAAAGAATGGGTCACTCTCAGGAGCTCAGTGAATTCAAGCGTGGTACCGTGATAGGTTGCCACCTGTGCAATAAGTCCATTCATGAAATTTCCTCACTACTAAATATTCCACGGTCAACTGTTAGTGGAATCAGAACAAAGTGGAAGCAATTGGGAACAACATCAACTCAGCCATGAAGTGGTAGCCCATGTAAAATCACAGAGCGGGGTCAGTGCATGCTGAGGCGCACAGTCCGCAGAAGTCGACAACTTTCTGCAGAGTCAATAGCTACAGACCTCCAAACTTCGTGTGGCCTTCAGATTAGCTCAAGAACAGTGCTTAGAGAGCTTCATGGAATGGGTTTCCATGGCCGAGCAGCTGCATCCAAGCCTTACATCACCAAGTGCAATGCAAAGCATTGGATGCAGTGGTGTTAAGCACGCCACCACTGGACTCTAGAGCAGTGGAGACATGTTCTCTGGAGTGACAAATAACGCTTTTCTGTCTGGCAATCCGATGGATGAGTCTGGGTTTGGCGGTTGCCAGAGGAACGGTACTTGCCTGACTGCATTGTGCCAAGTGTAATGTTTGGTGGAGGGGGATTATGGTGTGGGGTTGTTTTTCAGGGGTTGGGCTTGACCCCTTAGTTCCAGTGGAAGGAACACTTAATGCTTCAGCATACCAAGACATTTTGGACAATTTCACGCTCTCAACTTTGTGGGAACAGTTTGGGGATGGCCCCTTCCTGTTCCAACATGACTGCGCACCAGTGCACAAAACAAGGTCCATAAAGATATGGATGAGTGAGTTTGGTGTGGAGGAACTTGACTGGCCTGCAGAGAGTCCTGACATCAAACTGATAGTCAGAACATCTTTGGAATGAATTAGAGCGGAAACGGCAAGCCAGTCTTTCTCATCCCAACATGAGTGCCTGACAGAGTCCTGACCTAAACCCGATTGAACACCTTTGGGATAAATTAGAGCGGAGACTGCGAGCCAGGCCTTCTTGTCCAACATCAGTGCCTGACCTCACAAATGCGCTTCTAGAAGAATGGTCAAAAATTCCCATAAACACACTCCTAAAACACACTGAAAGCCTTCTCAGAAGAGTTGAAGCTGTTATAGCTGCAAAGGGTTGGCCAACTCCATATTAAACCCTACAGATTAAGAATGGGATGTCATTAAAGTTCATGTGCACGTAAAGGCAGCCGTCCCAAAACTTATGGCAATATAGTGTGTATATATATATATATATATATATATATATATATATATATATATATATATATATATATATATATATATATATATATATATATATATATATCGACTCCATGCCACGCCGCATTGCTGCAGTAATTCAGACAAAAGGAGCCCCAACTAAGTATTGAGTGCTGTACATGCTCATACTTTTCATGTTCATACTTTTCAGTTGGCCAAGATTTCTAAAAATCCTTTCTTTGTATTGGTCTTAACTAATATTCTAATTTTCTGAGATACTGAATTTGGGATTTTCCTTAGTTGTCAGTTATAATCATCAAAATTAAAAGAAATAAACATTTGAAATATATCAGTCTGTGTGTAATGAATGAATATAATATACAAGTTTCACTTTTTGAATGGAAATAGTGAAATAAATCAACTTTTTGATGATATTCTAATTATATGACCAGCACCTGTACACATACATACATACATATATATATTTATATATTCCAATGTAAAATATGGTTGCTGAAAAAAAAAATTGTTTAGTAATATGTTTATTACACAAATGAGCTTTTGATTAAATGAGTCTATGAATATAATGTAAATTGCTCATCTTTTTTTCAAAGCAAAAACATGCACAGCCTCTTAAAGGGTTAGTTCACCCAAAAATGAAAATTCTGTCATTTATTACTTACTCTCATGCCGTTCCACACCTGTAAGACCTTCGTTAATCTTCGGAACACAAATGAAGATATTTTAGTTTAAATCTGATTGCTCAGTGATTTCAAAACACTGCTTCAGGAAAATTCGGAGCACAAATGAATCAGTGTATTGAATCATGATTCAGATCGCGTGTCAAACTGCCAACGGCTGAAATCATGTGACTTTGGCGTTCCGAACAGCAGATTCGATACACTGATTCATAACGCTCCAAAGCTTCCTGAAGCATTGTTTTGAAATCGGCCATCACTAAATAAGTTGGGTTTTTTTAGTTTTTTTTGCCGCACCAAAATATTCTCGTTGCTTTATAATATTAATATTGAACCACTGTACTCACATGAACCGATTTAAATATGTTTTTAGTACCTTTATGGATCTTGAGAGAGGAAGTGTCATTGCTCCCTATGGAGGCCTCACTGAGCCATCGGATTTCAACTAAAATATCTTAATTTGTGTTCTGAAGATTAACGAAGGTCTTACGGGTGTGGAACGGCATGAGGGTGAGTAATCAATGACAGAATTTTCATTTTTGGGTGAACTAACCCTTTAATATCATTCCAAACTGCTGAGAAAACTAAAACTATTTAATATTACACAAAAGAGTGTATAAGAAGGCAGAGCGAAGAAGCACAAAGGCAGGACCTGAGGGAGCTCACCTCCATGGACACATTGTGAACACGGTCTCTGTGGCCCACTGGGGGTTATTTTCTAATCTTCCGTAATGTATGGGAAGCATGAAACAGTGAGTGTTGCATGTGTTTGGTTTGCAGTACTTTTAGTGGAAGAGCTCATGTCAGCTCTGCAGAAAGTACAGTTCTGTTGCCGAGGCAACCCTGAGCTACAGTAGGTCTGGTGATTGGACTTTGGGGAGCGCAGCCAGTTGTCACTGTAGCTTTAGTGAAGACATTTGTAGTGATTTCCACACTAATGATCTTTTTCACTTCACATTGTACAAGTAACAATAAAAAGGTCAGGAGTTCTGAATAAACCACTTATTTTTGCACAATAGATGCCATACACTAATACCACTCAATATTTGTGTCAGCATCAGCATTTGGAGGTAACTAACTAAAGGTAGTGATGCTTAACATTCTTCAATTTTTACAATTGCTCGGAAGCTCAGGAACAGTGTAGTTTTTACAGTAATGTGCCATTTAGAACTGTAGCTTGACAAAATGTTGTATAATATTGCATCTCAAAGTTATAATGTTTGTCTCATTGTATTGTAATCACAGCTGTACCAAGTCAGTTAAAGCAATAATCAAATCAAATTTACAGCGCTTTTGATTTGCTTCAGCAAGTCAGTATGTTAAAAAAAAAGATTCAACAATTTATTTAAGTCATCACTTATTAGTTTTCTCAGATGTCACTGAGAATTACATTTTTTGTATCGAAATATATTTTAAAAATTCTGTTTATAATTTTTTATGCAGTTATGTTTATTATTTATTACTGTTTTATTACTTGTGTTTATTTCAAGTTTGAAGCTGCTCAAACTTGTTGTGCCAGGTGCGCTTATTTAGTTTGTTAGTTAGTTAGTTAGTTAGGTACATGCTATTGTCATGTTTTCAGTTTTTATTTGGACTTTCAGTTTGTATTTTGACACATTCCTATGTTCCTTTGTTCAGTTTCCCACCACTCCTTTGTCTGTCTCAATGAGTTAATTTGTCCCAGCTGTGTTTGATTAATTGTCTTGTTTCTGTTTGCTATTTAAGATGCACACTTGCTTTCAGTCTCTGTTCGGTCACCGTCATGTTAACGTGTGTTTCCATGCCTGTTACCTAATTCTTGAGTGTTATTATTAAAGTTTTGTTTGGATTCATCTTTTGGGTCTTCGGCCTGTTCCTGAGTACACCACACTGTGACACCTATTTACTATGAAAGCTTGTTTCTGCCAAGGAATAACAAAAAAGAAGAAAAAAAGAAAAGATAATTGCAACTTTTTGTCACCATTCTAGCTTTTTTCTTACAATTGTGAGCTATAAAGTCAGAACTGCAGGATATAAACTTGCAATTGCAAGAAATAAAGTCAGAATTGTGAGTATTCTTCGCAACTGCACAATTCTGACGTTTTTCTTGTAATTTAGAGATTATATCTTACAATTCTGACTTTATAACTCACAATTATGTTATTTCTCACAATTGCGAAATAAAAATTCGCAATTACCTTTTTTATTTTTTATTCAGTGGCGGAAACAAGCTTCCATCATTTACAGTACAGTGTAAACAGTGATAGATTTTATTTGCACCAAGTATAATTAGCATTATTTATAATAAGTGCAAATAATGATAGATGCTATTCACACAGAATGTAAATAAGTAAAATGCTGTTTGTACTAAAGATAAAAAGCAATGGTGGGTGGAGTTAGTGAGAAAAAACAGTCATAAAAAACTTTGCCAAACAGTCATACTATTTAATATAATTTTTATAATAAGTTATATATTTAAAAAGAAATTTCCCCCATAAACAGTTTTTTGTCAGTTGTAGTGTATCTAACTGCTTCTCCATAAGGCTTGTGTCACTGCAGTGCAGACATGTTGACTGGGTTATAGTGCCACCATTGGTGCTTGTGTGTATTGCAAATTTAATCCATAATAAAGCAGTGCAAAATTTACATGTGGATGCTGCATCAACTGATTACAAACTACTTTAAATTGTGAGTAGCTTGTAGTTTTGCAGGCTACAGAAATAAAATAGCTACCTGAACACTGGTCACTAAGATGTCAACCACTGCAAATTCAGTTATTTTAGCTTTGGCTTTTGAGTGAAGAGCGCCATGACCTTGACTTGTGAGATTGAAAGCTTGTGGATTTAAAAAGCAGCTTCAGTCCTGAATCTCTGAGTTTGCTTTAGTGCATGTGTGTAAGGAGACTGGGGATGGACGACGTAGAAAATCAAAAAGATAAACATGCAGGTAGTTGACCTAGGGAGCTACTGCTGTGCAAGTGGCTGAGTTGCCTTTAAATTTGTCCAGGGACATTGTAGCGAGAGGTATAATACACCTGCCAGTCCCGGTAAGGGTTGGGCCTCTGACAGGAACATTCTGTTCTCCATTTAAACACAAAGTGCCATCAGAGTGGAACAGAGCCGGAAAATGCTTCCATTCTCCTCCGAGTATTTCAGAAGACCTCTCCAGAGAGAAAAGGATAGCTCTGGCATATGGAGAGAGCATTACAAATGCTTAGAGAGAGAGAGAGAGCACGACAGAATGAGAGAGAGACAGAACACAGAAAAAAAAAAAACACATCTAACTTCCATCTCTCCAAACAGGGTCTCAGTGGAAGGCAAATTGATTGTCTCATCTGGTTGGAAAAAGTAGATCTCTGAAAAACTTTTCCCTAAGACTCTATTGACAAATAAGCTATTGATTAGTTGTTTAGAATTTAGAGAGCAAATGCCAAGATGGTGCATGACAGAGCTCATGATGTCAGGTCCACCCAATAACAGATAACCATGCCTCAAACTCACACCAGTGGTTGAGCCAATGCTGCTGTTTTGGTCTAGTCAAGATGCCCAACCAAAAAAAAAAAAAGAGCAAACATTTTGAGAGTGCCACAGAACGAGAAGCAGTTGTGCCCTATGTACAAAAATGTGCCATATTAGTGTCAAAAAGAAGGTGCATTTTTTCAAACAGATTTTTTAATTAACAAATGATCACTTGTACACAAACATTGTGTGTTTAACTCCAGCTTTCCATGGCCTGTAATAGTATAAATAGGATAATTGTGTCAGGCAAACAGTGGTGATGTTTGTGAATCCAGCATATTGTAATCATTATGAGTGGTTAAAAAGGAAGAAAGAATGGTTGGCTATATATTGGTTACTGTGTACTACACAGAATTGGATTTTGTTTATTATTACGGGGACGGGGACGGGGCTAAAGGCAGCGTGGTGCAAAAGGCACCTTTGGTATTATTTTCCTCTAAACCACTAGATGACACAGAAACTTGCCGTAGCACTTTCCTAAATATCCGCTTTTCAAGATGCACGTGTAAATTTGTCTGATCCTTGACGTGATCGCGGGCAGCAACGCAAAGTTGATTCTGAGATAGTTTGATCTAATATTTGATGTTTTTTTTTAAATGTTGTTGATAAATGTTTATATTTTCAGACAAAGGTCTTCTTAATTATTTTCAAGGTCATTCAAGCAACAGATTTTCAATAACGGAAGAATATGTATAAGTATTGTATTTGGGGTAAAAAGCGCCCCTGATGTTAGGGCAAAAGACACCATATTTAACATGATAATACATAGTTTGATGACTTTTCCATTTGTTGACATGACATGGTTAGATTCAGATGGCAAATATCATATATCAAATTGGGTATCCATCTTAGAGAAAATACCCATATTTATAATGAAACAATCATATTTAAAAATATTATATTAATCATATAATAAAATATCATATTTATTGTTACTACTATAAATCTGTAATAAATACTATGGGATCTCCTTCAATGCTTTCAGAATCTTTACTTTTTAAAGTAATTTCGTTTCTGTATTTTTTAAAATATATTTTTATATTAAGATATAAGCTTATTTTAATGACAGTATATTTATTGAACAAAAATGAATACTTTTATTTATCAAAATAAACAGAAAATAGTACAAACTTTGCTAAAGTGATTCTTTTGAACAAGTATTAACCTAGACGTTATTAAAAACATATTATTTTAGCTAAAGTATTTGTATCAGCACTGTGCCTTTTACCCCATGTGTGGGCTAAAAGGTCCGCTCACCACCTCATACATTTATAAGATTTTTAAACAAAATTAACCACTTTTATGATTTATTTTCAAACAGAATCTGCCGCTCCATCAATGTTCAATAAAAACATATATATTTTTACTGTAATCATACACTTTGAGAGTAGTGTTTATTAGCATTTGATACAGACTGTACTATGCAATGATATGTAATTGTTTTAAAATAATTTAAAAATATTTGTATTTCTACGAACCCACTTATCTTGTGCAGCACTCTAGCAGCCAAATCTCTTCGAACTGTTCAAAAGTTTTTAAACTACACAAGGCTTATAATGTTTAAACTTTGAATTTTTCTTTGAACTACCTACTTATTCAAGCAACATCAAGCCTAAATAACCCTGAGCTTTCAAGGATTTTTTTCCCCCTTTCTTTTACATGTTAATGTTTTGTCAGTTTTTGTCTTGAGATCTTTCCTTTTCTAGAAGGCCCATTAAAAAGTAATTCTCAAAGAAACTTAATGCCTCGACAAATCTTACAGCACAACTACAATAACCTTTACGACTCAAACTGATTCCGTTAAAGTTTAGTTAAAATTCCTAACCGTTTCATTATCGCCTGACATTAGCTAGCTTGCTTAACACTAAGTGCCCGGATTCATTGCCATTACAGATAATTATGAAATGTCATTATGTGTGTGGGGCATATCCAATTATGGTGATTAACTTTTGATGATGGGCTATGATCCTGACAAGTCAAGTGATGTATTAATTTACTGGTTGTAGTGTTTGAGGTTGCCTCCAGCTAGCATTAGCATCCATAGCTTAAAAAATACATCTAGCCACAAATCTAACAAAATGTATTAAAATATTTTTGAATTATTGTGAATAAAACAAAAAAACAGATAAACAAAATTGTGTAAAAATTGTGCAAAATTTTGCTTCTCAAGTAAGTTTATCTTGTTTTGTTTTAAAAGATATGTAGATATTTTATGTTTGATGGTTTTAGAGTGATTCTGGGCATTTTTTAAACTGGTCAGACTGGGAGACCAAGTAGTCCAACTAGAGGCCAGCCAGGCCTGGCAAGAAGACCAGCTAAACAAGACAAGTGGCTCTAATCTTTTCAGCAGGGAAATGTCCTCCAAACCCAATGGGGAGATAAAAGGAAGCCAGGGGAATAGGGTCTGAGTTAAGGAGTAGATTCTGATCTGGAAGCTCAGCACATTTTCATGAAGTGGGAATGTGGCCTGATGCAGAAATGCAGGCATCTCACCGAACCGAGATCCGACAGAGAGGCTTAGCGAAGCATTACTCTAAATACATAAATAATGCTCTCCCTTCCCCTGCAGTCGCATGCCACGCTCATTTATTGTCTCAATAAAGCTTGTCTGTGAGTCTGAGCCCAGGTCATCAGTCACAGAACATCTTAACTGGGTCAAGACCACAGGGGCCTATGAGACCGGTTCGGTCCATTCTCCATCTTCAGAAAATCAAGGGCAGGTGGGACAGGGGCAGAGCTTGATGCCTAATAGAGATCTTTAGAAGAATGTGTGTGCCTCAGCACATTTGTGCAATGTTGTATCTTTAAATTAAGTTGAACAGCAACAGAAGTAAAATTCCAAGACACCTAAAGCATTGTTTTCACTGGAAAAAAAAAAGTGAAAAGACATGCCATTTGTTTAAAGTGCATTTTTTATATTGGTCTAATTGAAAATCATTGTTTTTTGTTTAATACTGTCTTGTTGAGTTTGACTAAAAGCAAGTAACATTCCACATAGAACCAATTAAAATAAACAACTTTGTTGTTATATAGTTTACTATTAACAATAGACACCAGATTGTTAATGTGCAGAACACACACTGGCTAGCTTTACTGACTGCAAAAGTTAATTGTGGGTTGTATTCTTTTTTTATTTCTTTTTTTGTAGTACATAATAATAAAAGATATGATGCATGTTTTTAAAAAGGTCATTTGAAGTTGAAATTTAGTGAACTAAATTCAATATTGACTATCAAAATATTATATATACATATATATATATATAATGGTACAATGGTACGTACAGGATTTGATTCGTCAAATTCATGTCAATTATTGACATTAATGATATCCGCATATGTTGGTTCTGTTCTGTTTACATAAGGGGGTTATTGCTGCTTTCCCTGCTATTATCCATGCTAGGCTGCATGGATGTGCAGAACAGAACCATACCGCCAGTGCAAACTCTATGCATTATTAATCATATTTGACAATAGTGGTCCTGAAAGAAATGTTTTTTTTGTTTTGTTTTTTTAAGTTGGTATCATTTTTTTCAGTGGACATACTATTACAATCATTTTTAGCTACATTGGTAATTTATTAATAGAAATATGAACAAAAAAGATTATAAATACTGCATTATTCACAATGAAAGACATTTATGATATTTATTTATTATGATATGACAAAGATATTTTTGTTGGGGAAATCTTGCTTGGTGTTTGCTCATATTTTGAGGTTTACATTCCTACGAGGGAAAACATCTATCATCATTTTGACAACAAGAATTTAGTTACTTTCTTTAAGAATTGGCTGCAGTAATTGGGAGTTTGCTAAAAAATGGGTTTGTCACAGATAAGTGTTAATAAACATGGATAGATAATGTTGAATTACTGATCTAAATGTTTTTTGCGAAGGTAAGTTTAATACAATTCATCTTTCATTCCAAACATATCAGGAAGTAATAAATCAAAGGAAATGTGTACTTCAGGTCTGCAGCCTGCAATACAGGAAATGTGTGAATGTGTGCTGTTTACACCTCAGTAATGTGTGAATTGAGCTGTGAAATGTGCATGGACATGGGGTCATGGGGTAGATTTAGAAATTCTCTGCCCATGGGGCAAGAAAAGAGAACACAGGATAGAGTCTAAATGTACACTAGAAAAAAACTCTTACTCCATAAAATGTTTTATTGTCGCATTATTTATTTGTGAAATCATATACTAATATTGTTTATTTTGATACTTCAGTGTGGAAATGAATAAAAGTTTACATTTTCCGTAAAGTTTAAGACAGATGGATAATATAGTGTGCAAACCTTATTCATTTTTTCAAATAATTTCTTGATTTGAATGCTGTTTTTTGTTTGTTTTTTTAGATGAAAGAAGATGAAAATGAATGGTTTCAGGGTTAAAAAGTACATTTAAAGTTAAACAATTTTTCATAACCTCTTGAATAGGATGTGCATTAATGTTTTCAGTCTATATGTGAATGAATGGGTGCATATGTAATTTTTTTCACTTTAATAACAAAAAATGTGTATGCCACAGGGAACTTCTGCGAACTAGACATTATTACTTTCCTTTAATAATAACAGACTGCTTTAAAACAATTTCGGTGCTACCAAGCCTATAACAGGGATCATATAGCTCCACTAACATTACCGCAGGGTGCTGCTATTGAATTACTACATGTAAATTGATCCAGGATATAACTGTAAAGTAGTCAGCATCTTAAGGCAGATAAGCATTAGACTGCACTGAAGGAAAAAAAGAACCACTAAGAAACCATTTAATGACTTTTTTAAAAAAGAAAACATTCTTTAAACAAGAGAAATTAAAAACGTAAGAACTATGTAAGTACTTGTTTTCAGAAATAGTATATTAAATTTTTTGTTTGTTTGTTTCTAAAAGATACATTATACAACCTTCATGAAATAACTTCAGAGTTAAATATTTATTCTCTGAAAACAAGGCGTAATATCTTACAAACATTTCTTTAACAAATATATCTTGTTTTGAAATAACCATAAAATTTGAATATTTATCCGTGCACATCACACATCTTCTCTGATGATGTGTTTACTGGTGCAAGGGCGGGACAACCTGAGACTTACATGAGATCACAGCAGTAGCAAACAATTGACAAAAATGTTCTTGTCCGAGAAGCTGTTTCACTCTGAGACTATCTAGAAAAGAATACCTCGACTTCAGTTAGACTTTGACTTGATATTTTTGGAAAACAAACCAAAAATACTAATTAAGGACATAACTTTTTCGCAGTGTGGCTTCACACTGCAGTCGCTTTCCTTGCAATGCTTTGCACTGACAGACTTTTAAATTATTTTATTCCGTGTGGCCCATGTAGGGGTTGACATTTCCACCGTTGGCTCGGAGCTACTCCTGCTGCAGGGGGGAAATGTCAGCACGCATCTGTGAGTCCATGATATCACTCAGGGTGAGGTTTGCAGATGCCGGGCTGCATGCACCGGTCCGCACGGGCCCACGGCGGAACCAAACAGACAGACAGTCTCGGCAAATAGCATCGTGCCAAATGCGCCTGCCAATTAGGGTTCAGCCTGGCATTTACCAAACAGCAGTGAGGATAAATACACTGTCCCCTCCGTACAGAACACAGGTCTGTAAACAATAATTCATTTTATCCCACAAAAAGTAACTGTGGATATGAATAGACAAGAGATGCTGCATCTCCATTTGAGATTTCAACATTTTTTTATTTTATTGTTTTTATTTGCACTTTATAGAGAATATTATTTAGCTTTGGATAGGAAGGATGGTATAGTTAACCTGCCAGACAATAAAAATGAGTGATGAAATCTAGTGGAGGGACCCAAGCCATAACTAAAGAATATCAGAGACTTGATGGTGGGCCCTTTTTTACTTGAGTCAGTAAGCAACCACCTACAACACCTACAACCCAAAAACAACCATCAGAACACCTTAATAAATGGAAAGGAACCTCAACACTCTAGCAGTGTAGTGGCGACTTTTGACAACTCACAATTTTTCTTAGCATTTTCTTAGATTTCTCAGTAACACTTTACAATAAAGTTCCAGTAGTTAACATGAACTAACAATGAAATATACTTCTAAAGCATTCATTAATCTTAGTTTGTGTTCATTTCAACACTTACTAAAAATTACTAAAATCAAAAGTTGTATCTGTTAACATTAGTTGGTGGACATCAGCTAACATTAACTAACAATGAGCAGTTGTATTTTTATTAATTAATGTTAACAAATATTAATAATTACTGTAACAAATGTATTGCTCATTGTTAATTAATGTTAGTTAATGCATTAACTAACATTATGCCAACTAATGAGACCTTATTGTAAAGTGTTACCGATTTCTCTAACTGTGAAGTTCAGTCTAGGCAGGCTTAAAATCACAACCTGGTCTCATGGAAAGACATACCTGTGGGAATGTTTTTGCAAGTCGCAAAATACGTACCAATACGTACATATCACTGCAGTTTCCAACAGAAATGAACACTAGAGGCAGTAAAACAGCAAGCACTTTTAATCGTTTTCATACGCAGTTATGATTACAGGGTCAGATTACGGATTAATAAAGACTTGTATTCACGTCTCGTTGCATAGTATTATGTTATGATCTCAAAACACTTTTTACCAAAGTGATTGAGTTGTAAACAAATACATTTTGGACTTTGCATCGCTTAACCAGCTCAATATGTTTCGCTTTTCTGACATAACAAGCTTGCTCGGTAGCTCAGCTGGTACGGAATTGTACTTAGGAAGAGGAAGCCTTGGGTACGAATTCCATGAAAGACAAGTCACGGTAAAAGAACTCAAAGAGGAGAGATCAAAAACAAGCTAAAATGGCCTGATTACGAATGCTTTTTATGTCGCATTTGCTACACTATCGGGTATGTTTAGGTGTAGTGTTGGTGGTCCGCTATTTTAAAACGTAATGGAGCATTACTCTTTTAGCACCACTTACCGGACATTTCAAATCAGAACTGCGGCGATACGTATAAAACCAACGTAATAAAAACATACAATTTTCACGTTCATCCGTTTTGGAAAAAAGCTGAACATGCTTGCAGCGACATGCAGGAAAAAAATTGTAGGCTAAATTGTGCGCATGATTTACTAATTTGTTCCCTCAATTTACTAAAACGTGCGCACAATTTACTATTTTGTTCCCTCGATTTACTAAAACGTGCGCACGATTTACTATTTCGTTCCCTCGATTTATAAATCATGCACATAGTAAATACACTCGTGCGCACGATTTAGTAAATTGAGGGAACAAATTAGTAAATCGTGCGCACAAATTAGTAAATCGAGGGAACGAATTAGTAAATCGTACGCACAATTTAATTTTTTTTCGTGCATGTCATGTGCGGGGCTCTGTATATTTCACATTGAAACTGTCATGAATTCGATCACCACCTGAGGGCTCCATCACTGGAGTACTAACTCTTTTGGACTTCATTTCCCATCACCCTGCCTGCCGCTGATTACGAGCTCACCTGATCCCCATCCGGTGGACTATAAAACACACACTCTCACATACACTTACTGCGATGACTTGTTTTGCCATGGCTGACATTTCTGAGCGTTTTTTCGTGTGTGTTGTTTCTTCATGTACAACCTTGGATTATTTATACTGTTACAATGTCTTGCTGCCTGCCCATCTGACCTTCTGCTTGTTTATCTGGATATTGTCTGTTCTGTTTGCTGCCTGCCCCGACCCTGTGCCTGTCCCTTTGTTACATTTCTGCCTTGCCTGTGATACTGCTGTTGCCGGTGATTTACCCTTGCCTGTTGTACTACGATTGTCTACAATAAAGATGCACATGGATCCCATGGCTTCTGACTCCTCGTTACAGAAACATACATGACGCTACGTATATTCGTTTTGCAAAAATGTTCCCACAGGTATATTTTTCTAATGAGACTGGGCTGTAAAATAAACATGAATCAGTATTTCTAACACATTTTCTTTGTGTGAGTGAACAGAATTTTCAATGAGAAAAATGTAGGGAATGAGTTGTATATACGAGGAACTGATTGGATTGTGAAAATCTACATTCTTCGCTTATGGTGGCTCATGGGTGTCTGCCAAGTTGTTTTAAACTAGTCACTTGAGCCTAAATGCCATATGACTAATGACTCTAGAGCCATGGGAAAATGGAGAAAGATGCTCTTTGCCACCAGATAGTGTAGTACAACATATACTAGCAGGGGGCTAACTGTGCTATTCTAACCAGAAAAAGTTGACACCAAGGATTGGACAAGGAAAAGAGAGATTAAGAGAAAAAGAAATAAAAAGCAATGACCCACAAGGAGAGGATAGAGTGAACTGACAATGGCATGCCATGTTGGAACGCCTGTGCAAAAATGAAGACACACTAAATTTGCTTAAAAGGGTCTTTGAGCTGTCATTACTGCGCAGCGGTGCTGCTGCGAATCTTAATGCATGAAAGCAGAAAGGATGGGCATCTGGCCAGGGAAATGGAGAACATGCGCATTCCTGTCACCAGAGCAAGGCTGAGGGACACAAGACTGGACCAGACCACTGGAGCATGGAGGCACTGTGTCTTTGAATAAAACTACAAAACTGATACAGGGTCTAATGCACTGCTATTAATTATTAACCAGAAATTAGGTTATGAATTAGAAAAGAGCTCTGAAGTGTCATTACTAAAAGAAAAGTTATAATTACAGTACAATTTTATGAATTAATTTACCATAAATTACATTTGAAAAGCCCTATATTGTCTATAGAAATCTATCACTGCATTTGCTCTCTGTACTGATGGATATGATGTGACAGTATTCATAAATATCCTGGCAAAGTTCCCAGAGGAAGATTTTATCGCTCAGACATTGCTTGTTTATAGCTTGGAGTTCTCAGTTTCATTTAAGTTGCAACATTTTCTCCAATATTTCTCCTGATGTTAGAGTTCATAGTAAGTGTCAAGTTTGGAGTGGGGTTTTGTTCATGTTTCATGTCATTTATTTTTTAATTTGGCATAGTCACGTTTCCTGGTCTGTCAAGTGATAATGCTTGTTCGAGATGAACTACACTAGCCTGCCACCGGCCTTCAAGATCTGGCGGTGGGGGAGGAGAACGGAGACAGCCGTCAGGTCGGATGCTTCATGCTTTCTGTAGTGTATAGAACCAACATCATTCATGGCAGACCACGCAATTTTTGTGTTGATTGTAGACAAAGAAGTGGATGCGATTGAAATTCCCATGTTTTGAATATCAGATATTCAATATCAAGTTAAATACATGAAAAAACACATAACACATCATCCTTGTCATCACAGAATCTGACCAGTGAGAATAAAGTGTGTCGTCATCAAGGCTTTTGCAGCTGATTTTGAGCAACTGCAGCTCCTGACCTAGGCAGCTGGTCTCCTTTTGCTCTTGCAGTACTTTGATGGCACCGATCAAAGTCAGACACATTTTCTAACCAGAATGCATTGCTTTTGTCAGGCGGCAGCCTATCTTTGCGGCGCTGCATAAAGTCGAACAAGACTCTTCTCTTGCCCTTATGTATCCTGCCATGTGCTTCCCTTGTCCATGTGTCATGTTTTCATTGGTTGCTTTAGTCATGTGATACTCTGCTCTGTTTATCATTGGTTCATTGTCTGATTGTTCTTGGTTGTTCCTTGTTAGTCATTAGTCTCTGTGTATAAATAGCCCTCTTTTTTTTTTGTCTATATTTATTTATGTACCACTGTTTGGTAGTGATGGCGAGATGAAGCCTCATGAAGCATTGAAGCTTTTCAGCCAAGTGGTTCACAAAAGGGTTCATTTCTCAAGGCTTCATTTGCTCACAATACCACCTGGTGGTCAAAGAGTGTAAAACAAGTAGATACATTACAGATGACCTGATGTGATCTGTGATACACTTTATTTTGCGGCAGTTATGGCTTAGAAATAACGGTGAAGAAAAAATCAATTTCCACAAAGACTTATATATTTATTTGAATGTAATTTGTATTTTCTGGTTGTATATAATGATTGTATAACATAACTGTGTAATAAACGTATTGGTTTTTAAATGAATGGGGCTATCAAATGTGTGTAAACAAATTCTTTGGTCATAACAGGCAGGAGGGGTGATATTATTATTCTAAAACCACACATTCTGAGGGGATCCCATGGGTTTATATATCTGTCAAAATGTCGCGCCAAGATTCGAACTGCATCCAGTCGAACCAGTCAGGCAGAAGCGAGGCTTCGAACGTCATCAATGACGTCACTGATCGAAAGCGATACAAGCTTCGATACGTGCTTCACTGAAAGCTTCCGGGATTTCTCGACACACGCTTCAAAGCCTCGGCACAGACCGTAACATCAGTACTGTTTGGTGAGTTTAAGGCCATGTTCATGCTCAACCCTAGTCAAGCCAAGTCTTTGTTTATTTTCTATTTGTACAAGTTTTGAAAAGAAAAAAAAACGTACTGAAAAACAAAAAATGCACTTAAAAACTGCACTTGGGTTTTCACTATGCTTGCCTCAGTGGGCTCTTGTTACGGTAAGATTTTTGTTATTCTGCCAAACGAGCAAAGTTTGAGAAATTGTCAATCTCCTTTGAAACTCTAGAGGAGATACATGTGTGATCTGAGGTCTTTTTTCCCTCTCTCTCTAGAGAAAGTCAGTTCTTAAACAGAAGTCTGTAAATGCCTTCATTTATTTTAATTGCTGTCATTGCTTAATCAGAACAATTGAGCTATTAAAGAAATGCCACGTGTGATTGTTCTTTCATATGTATTGAAGCGTCATGCCATGAATCAAATTCCTAAACAACAGTCCTTTCAGATGGCCGCTATTCCAAACTGATTACTGACTAATACTAATTATTTTTATTTTTATTGTTTTAGATCAGATGGCTATACCTAGATTCCACACATTTTAAAATGCAAAGATCTGGCTGAGCTCTTGCCGTCTTGTATATCTACTCTCTCCTGCCAGACCTTGCTTCTCTACAGCATTAGATAAGATTTATTACCCAGGGTTCCATGGCTGTTGACGTGAGTGTGATAAAGCATTTCAACAAGATGAGTGTCCCAGTGTGGGTGTAATGATGTTATACCTTCTCTTATCGCCTCCAGATGAACTGTGCGTCTAGCCCCATCCCAGAGGCAGATTACATCCAGGTTGTTTTTATTTTATAACATCACGTTGTCCTTGAATCCTTCTACTCACACCTGGAGAGTGGTTACACACCGACGGAAAGTGTCTGGAAGTTTGAACGGCCCATTGTGGAAGTTGTGACCCTGGAGGAAATTGATTAAAATGTTGCAATAGCTCAAATTAACTGGCAACAGTAGCATGTCAGTGATGTATGACATCAGATTATGGGCACTGTGATTACATGCACCGTGTAATGTGGTTTCTCTTAAATGCCGTGTGGTCAGGGTGGGTTTGAGCAGGCAATCTTTCCTTTTATGTTCAGTTGGATTAATAATTTGTGCTAACGGGCAATCTCAATCAAATTGCTAGGCACCAAACTGCCTAGGAGCGCATATTACCGTATTAAATTGATCACACTGTTCTCCATTACCAATTCTGCATGAGTTTCCGCCCAAGCAATGTTGTAATTAAGGCATTGACATCCAAGAACAGAGATTATGTTCGGAATGGAAAACTACTATACTGCTTACAGAGTACAGAGTGTAATATATTCCGCCTGCTCATTTTTTTTTGTTTTAAATAGCACACATTATGTGGCAATATACATTTTAAGTAGTCGTATGTTACATTGCAAGCTTATTTCTTCAAGTGGTGTTCAGTTTTCATCTAAGAAGTTATTTTGTATTTAATACAATGTTATATTAGTTCTACTAGGTGGACTACTAGCTAAAAAATACTGCACAGAAATACTATTACTACTATTTAAAATAATAGTAAGTGAAAGATTTGCATTTATGCAACAATTAAGTTTCAAATAGCAGTATGTGGCATTATGCAATAAAGTTTCAATAAGCAGTATTACATGATATATACATGATACATAACATCAGTTGTAGTTAATTTGTCACATTAAAATAAAAGGTGAAGTCCAGCGCACAGTACGGCAACATATGCAGTAGTTTGTGAACCCTTTGAAAATATCAGAATTTCTGTATTACTCAATTTACTCATGATTATAGACAAACACAGTCTGATATAACTATCATAACACATAACAGTACACTTTTCACATTTTCATTAAATGCATTAAGTAATCATTTACAGTGCAGGTTGGATAAAGTAAGAAAAAACCTGTAGAAACCTGTAGATCCTCCTTTAGCAGTGAAAATTCCAACAAATGTTTTCTGTAGCTGCTTTAGCGAATTTTTAACCATCCCTCCCCACAAATCTGTTACAGTTTATCAATATTTCTGTGCTGTCTTGTTAGCACAGCCCTCTTTGGGTCATGCCACAGCATCTCAATTGGCTTCAGGTCAGAATTCAGGAAAACACATTTTTCTTCTTTTTTAGCCATTCTTTAGTTGATTTACGTCTGTGCTTTGGGCCATTGTTTTGTTGCATCACCCAATAACTTCTGTAGTATTCTCCTGTAAAATGTCTTGATACTTGTTTGAATTCAGTGTGATGTTCCCAGACCCTGAGGCAGCAAAGCAGCTCTAAACCATGATGCTACTTACATGCTTCACAGTTGAGAAGAGGTTTTGCTGTTGTTGTGCAGTGCCGTTTTTCCTTTAAACAAATATTTGTGAATTTTTTGCCAAAAAAGTTCAACTTGTGTCTCAACTGTCCAAACAAGATTTCCAGGAGTGTTGTTGAACATCCATATTGAGACATGCTTCAGTATTTTTGGCAGCCGTGGTTTCCTACTGCCATTTTTGTTCAATAAAGACTTTCATGGTAGAGTCAAGATTGTCCATTGTGTTCTAAGAGTGATGTTTGCAGGATGTCTGCTCCTAAGGAGAGTAGCAAAAGTCCTGAATTATTAAATTTGTAGATTGGTATTTTACAGTGGATTGATGAACAGGTCTTTAGCAATTCTTTCATAGCCTTTTCCAGCTTTGTGCATCTCTGAAATGAGCTTTTAAGGTCATGTGAAAGCTTTTGGGTTTGAGGCATGGTTCACACTAACCAGTCTTTCTTGAGAAGAGCAGATTTGTCATTGTCTGCCTTGATCTTAAGGGCAGGGCATCTGTGCAGCCCACACTTCCAATCTCATCTTCTTAACTGACTTTGATTAGCTTTTGGAGAACCATAATTTGTGAGTTGGGAGTTTGGAGAAAGAAATTGCATTTTATGAGCAATCAGTGCACAAATCTAGATATTTTTAAAGGGATCACAAAGTTATTCTGGCAACTGTTTTTTAACCCCACCCCCTCCAAAATCCATATACACTTTATTTTAGAATCACGTTGTCAACAATGTATTGAGTGATATGAGTTAACTATATGTACTTACTATAGGGTTAGGGTTAGGGTCTGGTTTAGGGTCAGTTTGCTTGTAATTATGCATAATTTACTGTTTTTCTATAAGTACAGTATGTGTAAAGTCTAACTAAGTGTTACCTAAAATCTCAGCCATGTCAGCAAACCCGAATACTCAAAAGGGCAAAGAGCACTTCAAATTCTTCTGATTTGGCTGAAAAATAGCATCCAACTCTCAATTGTTCTTTTCTGTTTAACAAGCCCAGGGCTGTCACAGATACAGGTATGATTTCACAGAAAATCTTTTCCAATGATAACTCTCTTGTAGTTGGGACATTTTCTGTGTGTCAGTCCATAGACTAGATTACAGTACCTTTCAAATTTTGATAGTCCAATCAAATCAAATAATGCCTCGAGGAAAAAGATTAAAACCCAGAGCTGATTGTTTCAGTTCATTCATCACACTGGACATGGAGGTTTGAGCACATTGCAAAAACTCCAGTCTCCATTTATTGTAATTGTATGTAAAAGAAGGACCTGTACATTATTCAAAGTTTCTTCTTTTATGATTTATGAAAATTCAGAAAAAGAAAGTCAGGCTTCAAATGGCATGAGGGTGAGTAAATGATAACAAAATGTACATTTTTGGATGCTTTGCTTAATGCTGCATTTCTGAATCATTGTATGTGCGTTGGCCATGACTCATGTAAATTGCTTTTGTTTACTGTTTTGGTTTCTAGTTAGTCTAATGTACTGTGTGGTTGCTAGTTGGTTTAATGTATGCTAATGCAGATGTGTAAAAGGATAATTCTGCTATCCATAGCAAGATTTGAGCATCACCGAAGCAAATGTTTTAAGCTGCTCAGCTGTCTTGATTACTGTCGCATTGAATTCCTCCATTGAACCTACAATTAGGCCTGATTGCGCCCCCTTTTGTCTCCTTGTGGTATCTGAAATTTGCAAAAGAGTCTTCAGTGGCAAAAATGCAAATCGGCAAGTAATTATCCTGCACTCTGATTACTCTAATTCTCTTCCTGCCTCTAAATATTGCTCTCAGAGATGGCAAGAGACATATAAGAATAAACAAAGTAAAACAGCAGAAAAATAGCAGTTTATGCTGCCTTGACAGATGTGATTTTTTTTTTTTCAGAAAATAGATCAGACATTTTGATTTGTATGAAGTTAACTGATGTTGATATGTGTAGTGGAAGGCAATTACATTTTGTCTTGATGTAATGTTATTATGTACTGTCAATCAAATGGGCAAAAGGAAAACATCTTGACTGAATTAATTATCTTCCATCTTTAACACTGCAGAAAGAAAAAAAGAAGAAAGAATTTTTAGTTTTACACACAGGAAGAAATGAGCATATGTTTAAGCAAGGTATTTTGAGTGAAGGTCAAGATTTCCGCATGTAAATGCTAATTCTCAAAAGAAAAATCATATTTTTGAAGTTACAGCATATAAAATTATTATATATTGTTAATAAATTTGTAATCATTTCAGGATCTAAAAAATATCAGACATGACTATTCATATCCAACTTTAATTATATTTGTCTTGCATAAACATACTCTTTATTAGGTTATTTCCTGAAACTGTAACTTTGTATGTTTGCTTAATTTTGGTTCTAAATTATTATACACAGCCAAATACAGTTAAAGTTATTTAAACCTATTTTCATACATAACATACATTTTGAAGGGCATGAAAAGTTTGAAATATAATTTTCTAAAGTAATGGCTATATGATTGTAATGTCTAAATAAATAAATAAAAATAAGAGACAGCCCTGTATTGTATTATCCTGTGAAACAGGAACTGTGACTGTCTCTCCAAAGGGGCTAAATCTAATGCTGGTATGTTAAAGTGACCTACTTTTATATAAAAATGATCATCCATGATGAACCTCCAATACATCTACTTGAGAAATCTGTGACAAACCTTTCTTTAAACTGATGACCATCCTTTTGGATTAAACAATTTTTCTTTTCTCACGTTCCTGTAGCAAGTAAGTTGCTTCCATGGGGTGATTTATCATTTTATGTCATACACAACATTTTAGTATTTTAGTGTGTTACAGTAACCTCTTTTATAATTGGCAGGCAGGGACAGCTCTGATGGGTTGAAAAGTTAAATCCTTTGACACTTGCTTGTTGCTAAATAACAAAAAATTGAATCAAAAGTGATGCATTCAGTCTGAAAAGGTTCATATATTGTACTATAGTATTTGGTGTTGTATGATTACCAACTGCTGTCAATGCGATTTTTATTGGATATATGAAGTCAGTTGACTTGACATTAACTATTGATATGTTCCCAGAGTTGGCGAAAGGGCACATAAAGTGGGGGCATTTATATCTCTAGGGATGTCTAGCGGCTACTGAAATTTATTTTGATTTGTGATCACTATATTATTGATTATACTGATCCAACCTAACAGTGTTTTGTTAAGTATGTTGTCTTGAAATATGTACCTGTGTTGTCTTTATTTCAAATAAATTACACTGGGTTTCATATTTTGTTGTCTAATGCAAAGACATTCATACGTTATGTGCATATTATTGTTGTATTTGTGCTTTGTGCTTCCTGATCATATCATCTTAACCTTTTCTCTGGTCTTGATCCACAGCTCGTATTGTGAAGACCAAGCAGTGGTGTGACATGGTGCCCTGTCTAGAGGATGAAGGCTGTGACCTGTTAGTAAATAAATCAGGCTGGACTTGTACACAGCCCAGCGGCAGAGTGAAAACTACAACGGTGAGATGTGTTCTCATAATCACTGTTCTTAAAGTGTTAATTCACCCAAAAATGAAACTTCTGTCATTAATTACTCACCCTCATGTCGTTCCAAACCTGAAAGAACTTTGTTCATCTTCGGATCACAAATTAAGATATTTTTGATGAAATCCAAAGTTTTTTGTTTTTATCCCCCATAGAAAGCAACGTAATTACCATCATTCAAAGTAAAGACATTTTTAAAATAATCAGTGTGACTACAGTGGTTCAACCTTAATGTTATAAAGTGACGAGGATACTTTTTTGTGCACAAAAACAAAACAATTATGACTTTATTCAACAATTTCTTCTCTACCCTGTCAGTCTCGTATGCAGTTGCCGCAGTGAATGCGGTTCAGCGCTTCCATGTTTACGTCCGAATACCAGTGAATGACAGAAATATCATTTTTTGGTGAACTAACCCTTTAAAGTGACATGAAACTTTGTTCACAACTCTCAATTCCATAATATCCCATACAGTATTTTAGAGTGAAACAGGATGTTCAATGAGAGAGAAAAAAAAATAGAGCAAGGCTTGATGTTATCCATTGGGAATTGATTAGGATGTGAAGAATGAGCTTTCATTCCAGAGTGGAAGTCAGCAGAAAAGAATAGTGGCTTGAGAGGTGCATATTATATTTTAATGAAAGATTATAAAGCCATTATATATACAGTATATATATATATATATATATATATATATATATATATATATATATATATATATATATATATATATATATATATATATATATATGTAGTAATTGGTAACACTTTAGGGTCAAACTCTCACTATTAACTAATTGCATATTATATTGGCTGTTCATTAAAAAAGCCCTAAAATTCATATCAAGTAGCACATTATTTTACAGTTGTGTTCTGCATGTACATAAGTATTTGCTATAGTAATTAAAGGTGCAGTAAGCACAGACACACTGTTGAAATCAACCCAAACAAACACACCGCTCCCTTCATTGCTTCACCCCGAAAATGTATGAACACGCAGTGCAAGAGTGGATATCTCTTTATCATGGCTGAAATTAAGCAAAATAATGCTTCATGATAATAAAGCGAAAGTGATGAACGAATGACGAGGAAGAGCAAAAAATGAAAATACAGTACACCTATACAGGCAAGAGTTCATTGTTAGTCACCAGCAGCTCACCAGCTCCAGACAAACAATGACACTTAAAACGTTGCATGCAAAAGTGGAGGAAGATGAATGCAAGCTCGCAGAGGCAGGGTTTAAGCTAAATGAAATCCTGTGTATGTCACAAGAGAGAAGCTTGTCGTTTTCACCAGAAGGTCCAGTTATGATAATTTGATTAAATATTATGAGATCAGAACCTTTAAAAATTAATAAATAAACTTTTATGCTGATAAATTGTTCACAATAAGATATATAGCATGCATTTAATTTTCATTTCATGCTGACTTTAATGGTGCACTAAGAAACCTTTTATTTATGGTGTATTGACATATTCACGCTTTTTTTTTTTCATATATTCAAATATATTTTATAAGCATAGTGCATAGTTGTGCATGGAGTCCATTTTTATTGGTAATAATGAAACTTTTTGATACTTTTTGGCCAGACTGAATTATGAACATGTGCAAAAACAAAAGAGAACCAATGAAACATTAATAACTGATAATGTCTTTGTCAAAATATGTTTTGTCCTGTGTTTTTTTTTATTTTTTTATTACTTCTGACAGAACAAAATGTATGTATATGAGAACATGTATACAGCTAAATTAAACAATGATCTTTTAAATATTTTCTAATTTCTCTAAAAATTCATTTAATTTCATGAACATTTTTATTAAACATGGACCTTTATTTTCATTAAAATGAGCAAATCACAAACATGATAGTGATAATGACTGTTTATTCTAACAGGATGGGACTATAGAGACTCTTGGGTTGATTAGTGATCATTCTCTTATTGAATAGCAGAAACTCATTTTGGCCCAGCATACTGGAAATTATTTGATGAGTTCCTTTGTCTCTTGACAATGGCTGGTCAATTAAAATGATCAATCAATATCAAAAAAACAAAATGCACAACATGACTGCCACACCACAGTTAAAGCATGTGCCACTCGCCAGACAACATCTCTGACATGTTTCGTGATCTATAGTAGGCTCATTTTGTAAATGTAAACAATTAATTTAGACACACGCAAACTGGGTACAGACGTATAGTACCTGCTCGGCCAGATTTTTTTCATTTGTCACGCGCACCCAAGCAAACTTGCCGACGTGTCAAGTATCAGTCAGCCTTTAGTGTTATGGGTGCTTGTAGTGAAATCTAATATAAAGAGATGCATGACGCTGAATGACAGATGTAATAGACTTAAAGGGTTAGTTCACCCAAAATATAAATTCTGTCATTAATTACTCACCCTTGTGTCGTTCCATACCCATAAGACTTTTGTTCTTCTTCGGAAGACAAATTGAGATATTTTTGATGACAAAAAATGCTGTCAGATTTCCTTCCATAGACTGCCTTTGCAACTACCACTTTGATGCTTCAAAAACTTCATAAAGAGATCAGAAAACTAATCCATATGGATCGAACAGTTTAGTCCATATTTTCTGAAAAGAATCTTCTGCTTATGTTCGCTGATGTTAACATGCGAGTAAAAGCATAAATTAAATATGTTCATCATAACAACCGTTTGATTCTCTTCAGAAAATTTGGACTAAACCACTCGATTCATATGGATTATTTTTTTTCAATCTCGGTCCCACTTTATATTAAGTGGCCTTAACTACTATGTACTTACATTTAAATTAATCATTTGATACAATGCACTTATTGTGTACAAACATGTCTGTACATTGTACTTATATTTTAAAAACACCTGAATGTAATTACATCTGTAATTAATTTCTGTATATGAAGTTTTTGAAGCGTCAAAGTAGTAGTTGCAAAGGCAGTCTGTGGAAGGAACTCTGACAGCATTCTGTAATCAAAAAGATCTTGATTTGTGTTTTGAAGATGAGCAAAAGTCTTACGGGTTTGGAACAATAAGAGGGTGAGTATTTAATGATGTAATTTTCATTTTGGGGTGAACTAACCCTTTAAACACAAAGGGTGAGAATACTAAACATTCACATCTACTTTAAAAGCAGAACACTGAACTGAGGAAACAGAGGGCTTAAAAACACTGAGACAAGCAATCAAAGAAACAAGGAACAGGTGTGCAGCTCATCAGAAACCATGGTAACAAATGAACGAGAACTCAGTTAACGACAGTGATAAACCATGACCTAGAAAAAACCATGAGATGAAACCACCTAGATGAAAACCATGACCTAAACATGAAACTAAACATGACCATGACACTTAGTAGACTTGAACATTTAATAAGGTATAATCAGACTTTGTGTCATGAACACATGACTTTTTTTTTTTTTTTTTTTTTCAAATCATTTGAGTGAATTATTCAATGACTCACCTTTAACACTCTCACTTGCCCCTAAGTATTGGTGATGTAACCTGCAGGTAGGGTCATTGACAAATGAATGAATCTGAACAAATCTTTTTTTTTTTGTTTCTTTCTTTCTTTCTTTTTTTTAGTGAACAGTTTTAAAAGATTTCCTGGTATGAATCCCCAACACTAGTCAGAAGTAAAATGGGCAACAAATGCTGGTTCATGTTGACTTTAACTGTATCATAGCAGGGCTTCACTTGGTGAAGTCCCTATAGAGCTCTTCAGACTCTATCATAAGACATATAGAGCAGTTCTAAGCTGACTGCTCTCGAAGAGAAGAACTCTGGGATGTGTTTATCAATGGTAATTAGATCACGCTTTGGGCTAATTATGTGAACAGATGGGTGATCACTGCAGGTATGTAGACGAGACGTAGAAGAAATAGGTGGAAATGAAAAGGTGGGTGCACAACACTTCAGCTCCTGTCTGCTGTCATTTGCTATTAAAGTCTTCAATTTGTGTGGATTTGTTATGTTATTCATATTTTTTCCCCCTCTGATTGTATTCTTTGACTAAATGTATTAGGTTTCACTACATTATTATTACTATATTCCAAATAATAAAAAGTGTGCTTTTTTTATTAGATCTAACCAAAATTTTATTTAACAAAATTTTCAATTAAATCAAGGTCTTCTTTTTTAACCATTTTTAAAGCATCTCACAAAGTTTTTGGACTAAAGTTATAAAAAACGCTCTTAAAATCCACATTGATAATTTAAAACAAAAATAATAATGTAAAGCAAAACATGGCATGCAGGTTATGTATCATATGAATCAAAGTCATTTGACAAATATTGAGAAGTGCTCAGGTTGTGTGGCGGGACATTGTGGAGCTATTTTTGGACAAAGGCTTAAAATGATTTGTAAAATGAATTGTAAATACTGTATATGTAAAATGCATGCATTTTTTTTTTTTTTTTTTTTTTGTGAATCAGTGACTTTTTAAGATATTATTGACACAAATCATCTCAGATTGGGGCATTATAATAATATGCTGTATTAGTTATGTTGGTGTAACGGAAGGGAGTCCACTGGAGGCGAGCATAGTGAGAACCCAAGTGTAGTGATGGCCGATTTCGAAACACTGCTTCATGAAGCTCCAAAGCCACGTGATTTTAGTAAACGAGGCTTCATTATGTCATTACTGTTTCTAAACATTTTGAAATTTCAATGGTTCACCGGTAGAGGGCAATGATAAAGTGAATCCATGAATCATGCAGATTCAATGAGAACTGTTGAACAAGTGTCTAGGGCTTTACCCTATGGTTTTACCTGATCTCCGATCAGTTTCATACATTTGTAGATGTTTTAATTATACATTAGCATAATTAAAATTAATAATGGTAATTATTAATGTCTTATTGGCCTGTTTAGCTTGAGCCATGGAACAGAGAAACATGCAATGAAAATTGATAAAAGAACACATATTATACATACACTCTATATTTAATCTTATTAGATGATGAGTTAATTCCATTTAATTGATTTTACTTTAAATAATACTTTTGCAATACATTTGTTAAAGGGTATTTTTAATGCATGTTTGGCCTGAGTTCCCTTTCAATCGGTCACGTTCGACGTACGTCAGTAGTGACCGACGAATTGGGATATCGCTTAGAGAGCCCTATCATCTTCGTGTAAACTAAAACAAGCCAATGGAATTGGCGTGCGATATTTGCATAATGCGCACCGCCCCCGACAGGTGTATATAAATAGGAAGCGGATGCAATCGCACTCTGTCTTTCGCTTCGGAGCCATTCACTGGTGTCCTGTTTGAAGACTCCTTTCTTCGTTTGTTTTTTGAATTAAAACATTGCCTCAAGAAGAGGGTTACAGCGAGCTTCAGTGCTGGTGAAGAGGGCACGTTCAGCGAGGTCGCGAGTGTCCGAGGAGCTGAGCTATAAGCTCTAAAACTGCTGTTTTCACAGCAACACAAAGAGTGTGTGTGTGAGCGATTTGGGCCGGTTCCTCGGTGTGTCAAGTGGTGTACACACATGCGTCGCTCCCTGGGTGCTTCACCATGAGTTGACTTCCCCTTCTAAAAGCTTTACAGACGAACCCTGCTGATTTCGTCTGTGCGACTGGCGGTCGTTCCCTGGTCCCTGCTGATGGGCACAATCGCTCATCTCGTGTTTGGGCGTTCAGCACGCTGAGGCAGCTTTTGGGATGGTTCATGTTCCCATTGCGGGAACATGACCTCGCGGTGCTGAGGTCGAGGCCTCCTTCCTGAAGTCTCAGGAAGCGGGAGTCCCCTCTCCTATGCGCGTACGACCGTTTTTTCCGGCCCTGGGAACCGGAAGGACGGTACGGCGCTGTATAGGGAGGGCGGCCTGAGGATAACGGTCAGGGCTCCCCCGCCGAGCGGAAACGCTCCTCGGGCCCCTGCCCCTCGCCAGCACCGCAACCCATCTTTCGCCCGTTGGTTTCCGCTGGGCCCTCTTCGGACTGTCCAGCCGTTACCTTCGGTGCGCCGGCGGAGGATCAGATGTCGGTCGCTGCGTCGGAAGGCGAGTTTGAGAATTCGGGGAGGAAGATCCGGACGCGCTGCCGCCCTCCGGGACGGTAGCGGTGGCCGAGTCGGATCCCGAACTCTCGGCTGTGCTCTCTCGGGCAGCCTTGTGCATCGGGCTCGAGTGGAACCCTCCACCCTGTCCCGGCCCATCTCGGCTGGATGATTGGTACTTGGGGGGGTCGCGCTGGGCAGCCCCAGCGTCCCGCCCCAATGCCTTTCTTCCCGGAGGTGCATGATGAGGTGACCAGGTCTTGGCAGACACCGTATTGTGCCCGTACCAGGCCTGGCCCCCCGTCCGCCTTCACCTCCCTGGACGGCGGGGTAGCCAGGGGGTACGCGAGGATCCCGCCAGTCGAGCGGTCTGTTGCGATGCAGTTGTGTCCAACAGCCACCGGCTGGCGTGGTGAGCCACGTCTCCCGTCCCGGGCCTGTAAGTTCTCAGCCGGTCTGACTGAGAAAGCTTACAGTTCCTGTGGGCAGGCTGCCTCCGCCCTGCACGCGATGGCCCTCTTGCAGGTTCACCAAGCAAAGGCGCTGTCGGAGATGCCCCAGGAAGGTCCTGACCAACAGCTGCTGGGGGAGCTGCGCGCTGCCACTGACCTTGCCCTCCGGGCAACGAAGGTGACAGCACGCGCTGTTGGTCACGCGATGTCTACCTTGGTAGTCCAGCAGCGCCACCTCTGGCTGACCCTCGCGGACATGCGGGATGCCGACAAGCAGCGGTTCCTAAATTCCCCCGTGTCCCCGGTCGGCCTATTCGGCGACGCGGTGGAGAGCTTCGCCCAACAGTTCTCTGCTGCACAGAAGCAGGCTGAGGCTATCAGTCACGTCATGCCACGGCGGTCCGCTGCTGCCTCCACCCAGCCGCCCGTGGCTCAGCCTCAGCCCGCTCGTCGCCGAGGGCGCCCGCCTGCATCGTCCTCCGCCCCTGCTAAGACGGCAAAGCAGCAGCCTGCACCAGCCAGACAGCAGGGTGCCGGTCGCGGGCGTGGTGCCCAGCCCGTCTCCGCTAAGCCCGGTGGTAAACGCAAGA